>NC_049225.1:80124184-80434884 GCF_011100685.1 Canis lupus familiaris
CAGTTGTAACTTGATGACATGTCTGGATGTGACTTGTGAGTTGTAGCTGCACATTTTTCTCCAAGAGGAAGAACTGGACCTTGTATTTCATAATGGAGGCTGGAATTGTCATAATCACCTTTGTTATTTTCTAAATATTCCTTTTATTAAAGATTTTATTTATTTGTTCATGAGAGACAAATAGAGAGAGAGAGAGAGAGAGAGAGAGAGGCAGAGACACAGGCAGAAGGAGAAGCAGGCTCCATGCAGGGAGCCCGATGTGGGACTCGATCCCAGATCCTGGGATCACGCCCTGAGCCAAAGGCAGACACTCAATCACTGACCCACCCAGGAGTCCCTATATTCTAAATATTTCTAACGTCTAACTGTCTGGTAGGAAGGTACCTCATCAGTTCCTTTGGCGTTAGACAAAGTGACCTATTTGGTCCATGAAAAGGGAGTGTAATGGATATGTGCAAATTCTGGGTGGAGATGTTAAAAGACTGAATGCCAATTGCAAAGTTATTTTTTTCCTGCCTCCTTTGGCCTGAAAATTCTGATAAAAATGACGTAGAAAAATCAACAAAACTAAAAGTTGGCCTATGGAATGGGAGAGGGATATTTGCAGATGACAAAGCTGACAAACAGCTAGTATCCAAAATCTATAAAGAACTTACACAACTGAACACCGAAATAACCCCAAATAACCCAGTTAAAAATGCTCAGAAGACATGAATAGACTTTTCTCCAAAGAAGACCTATAGATGACCAACAGATGCATGAAAAGATGCTCAACATGAGTCATCATCAGGGAAATGCAAATAAAAACCTACAATGAGATACCACCTCACACCTGTCAGAATGGCAAAAAAAAAACATGCAAAAAAACAAAAAACAAAACAAAACAAACAAACAAAAAAAACAAGAAGCAAGTATTGGTATGGATGCGGAAAAAAAAATAGAATTCTTGTACACTGTTGGTGGGAATGCAAACTAGTGCAGCCACTGTGGAAAACAGTGTGGTGGTTTCTCAAAAAATTAAAAATAAAGCTACCCTATGATCCAGTAATCATATTACTGAGTATTTACTCAAATGCAAAAACTGATTTGAAGGGACGTGTGCACACTTATGTTTATTGCATCTTTATTTACGATAGCCAAATTATGGAAACAGCCCGAGTGTCCATGGATAGATGAAGGAATACAGAAGCCGTGGTATATAAACACAATGGAATATTATTTGGCCATAAAGAAAAAGAAAGAAATCTTGTCATTTGCAACAACATGATGGACCTAGAGAGTATACTGCTAGGTGAAATAAACCAGTCAGAGAAAGACAAATATCATGCCACTTCACTCATATGTGGAATTTAAAAAACAGAACAAATGAGCCCAGAAAAATAAAAAAAAATAAAGACAGAGAGAGACAAGAAAAGCCAGACTCTTAACTATAGAGAGAGAAAAAAAAAACAAAACAAAACAAAACATAGTTGTGAGAGGGGATGTGGGTGGGGAAATGAGTTAAATGGGTGAAGAGGATTAAGAGTCAACTTATTTTGATGAGCATTGAGTAATATATAGAATTGTTGGATCACTACAATGTATACCTGAAACTAATTTAACACTGTATGTTAATGATGCTAGAATTAAAATTAAAAAAAAAAGAATTTCTGTCTTAAATGACTGAGTTGCTAATGGAATCTTAAAAAAAAGATGAAGTAGAACATTTTTACCGCTGACTTCTGATAATCATGCTAAGTGTAGGAAACAGAGTATTTTAATATACTGTTATCATTGCATTAACTACCCCATTCAAACTAGCGTATCCAGAGTATTCTATTTAGTTTATGTGTATCAACTAATTTAAATCCGTACACCATAGAAACCACAATAATACAGCACGCACAGCCAGGAAACTGGAGAACCCATGGTAAACTAACAGGATTAAGATCATCTGGCTAGGACTTGTGGAGCTGTGATTTGAAACTTGAGCTCCTCCAAGTTCCAGAGTTCATATGCTCAAACAACAAGCTGCAGTAGTTTGAATCTTAAAATTTGAACAGTTTTCCAGGGCACCTTCATGGAAGAGAGAAATAAAGACACGGCTAAGAACATTTGCAAATTAATTTGTCACTGAGGAAGCTTGTAGTGTGTTCTAGGAATGAAAAAGTTAGACGATTTGGCCATTTGAATATTTAGAGATTATTTGAATAATTCAGGTAAAGGAAGATTGTTACTCATAAAAGCATTGCAATATACTCATTACATAGAGAAGATTATAGTTTCAGTCCAGTGGGAAATGTCCAGCCCTCATATTTTTGATCACTTGGCTTGATGTTACTATATTTTACTCTTCTTTCCTTTCTGGCCTATAAGAACCTCTCACCCCCAGTCTGTCTTCTCCTCATATCTGCCCCTCTCTTACCCTCCTCAGACACAACTAAAGCAAGCCAGGCACTCCTTTGCCATGGTACCTTTCTTTGCTTTTACTCTGGCAGAAAATATTTTGCCCACATAACTACTTGTATAGCTCCCCTTATTTTAAATTTTTACTGAAATTAACACCTCCCCAGAGAGGCCAATGTGGAATTTCACTTTCCTCCCCTTTCCTAGCTCCTATGTTCAGACCCCACCATATTGCTCTATTATTTCTCAATGGTAGGGAGTATCTTCTCTCTACTGTTTTCACATTTATTATGTTTATTAGGTAGTGTTCATCTTTTCCTGCTTGAATATAAGTTACATAAGGGCAAGAGTCTTCACATGTTTTGTTTGTATCTCAAACATCTAAAGCTTGTGTCTGGCAACAGCAGGCATTAAATAGATATTAAAAAAAAAAAAAAAAAACTGGATGGCTCACTTCTAACAGAGTAAAAAGTTGATTCAGACCGTATATATAATCTTACGTGTTTCCCTAGAACCAGTCTGAGATTTGGTGATTGACTTAATATTGCGCTTCTAAGGAGAAAACTATAACACAAAGGGAATAAAACAGGAGACAGAAAGAGAAAACACACTGACATAGTCTCAGATGGAGTGTACTCTTGCCTGATCCACAAGAGAGAAGGCTCTGGGCCTAAAATAGATTAGAGAGTTGACCCACCTTGAGGCAAAGGATCTGCCCTATTTGTACCTCATTGTCATTGATCACAGCAGTGAGCGGAGTCACTTCCCTAGATTGGTGCTCCTTAGCAGTCCAGAAAATGTCTTAGAAGAGGTTAGGTATAACCAGTTAGGAGCCAAACCCAACAACTGGTGAGTAGACTGGCCCAGTAAATGGAATCTCTGTGGAACACAATAGTGTCTACCACAGAATCTAGATTAACACTTAGAATAAACTGTGGCTGTATTTATGCCTTAAAAATGCTGAATGTAATAGTTTACAATGACCCTCTCCAATCTCATTTATAGTTTCCTAGGCAAATGCATATTGTTTTATTGCACATTAATAGAGTATAATTATTTAATGACCTGAATCAATAGTTTCAGTCTGAAGGAAAGGAAGACTATAATTATATTAATTATATATTATGAACCTACTGTATTTCAGATTCTTTTTATACTCATAAATTTAATCATTTTATCTCCTTATAAGGTAAGCCTATGATTTCCATCCCAGATACAATGAAAATAAAACTTAGGTAAATGTGCCTGAGCTCATTAAGAGAGTGACAAACTCAGAATATTAATCTATATGTCCTCCCTCTAGGTTTAGTGTTCATTTGCTCTTCTGCCTACATCTATGTCATTGTAAAATTATGTATTTTTTCAAAATTTAAGTCCCTTTTATTTTGAAACTAGTCTTAAAGAATCTTAACATAGAATTTATATATTTAAACTGAGAAATATTACACCAACAGTTGTACTAGTTTCTAGCTGAAATTTAGCGAGGTATCTGTGACTTAGTCATCAGCAGAAATTAAATATAATACTAAGTACCCTGTACGTTCATTGTCTTTCCTTGACACTATGGTACTAGTCAGATCTGCTGCTGGGTCTTGTTATTCATTGCATTAATTAAGAAGACCTATATATTATTTTACCAAAATCAGTTTGTAAGAATAATTTCATAGCTCTATTTCAATAGAAGTTGATTTCCTTTTTTAATACTTGCATCCTGTATCATAATTCATGCTTTAAAAACATTATTCTGTCAGATTGACAAGATGTTCATGAAACAAAAAGACTAAAACTCCTTTTAAAAATCTATGAGACTCTGTTGACGGTTTGAAATATTTAAAATATTTAATTTAAAAATTTTAAGATATTGAATATTTAAAATATTAACTTATCTATATCTCCACTGTGGAAATCATTATAAATGTTTGGATATTCGTGTTGTAATTGCCAATCCAGAGCTATTTAATTTCCCTTCCTCTCAATAGTACTGTCAAGCACATCAAGCATATCCTACCACCAAACACATGGTCTTCATTTTCCCCCTATCCACTCTAAGACCTAAGCAGGCCAACAGTTTTGCCTGAATTATTGGATTCTGGACCTATGTCAAGAAAGCTCTGTCAAATCAAATACATTTTGAAATATGGACAAGTTTTTAGTACTATGCACTCTTTCTTAAATGAGAAATACTTGGTGTAGGCTGAAGGCATGTGAAGCACTCATTAACTTGTATCTAACAGACTCTAATGTTCATTTCTATCACTGGAAGCTGATGTGAAACCACAGGCAGGAAATTCACTTATACCTTTCTCTACTAATTAATAATTTGAGATATAAATTTAAGTTTTTCTTTCATTTTCCTGATAGATTAAATATTATTATAAAAATCTAGAGATCCCTGGGTGGTGCAGCGGTTTGGCGCCTGCCTTTGGCCCAGGGCGCGATCCTGGAGACCCGGGATCGAATCCCACGTCGGGCTCTCGGTGCATGGAGCCTGCTTCTCCCTCTGCCTGTGTCTCTGCCTCTCTCTCTCTCTCTGTATGACTATCATAAATAAATTTAAAAAATTAAAAAAAAATCTAGATGTGAGATATATATGATATTTACACATAGATTTATATGAGACATAAATATATGAATTATATGATATATATGGTACAGATATATATGACATGGATGTACCTGGAGGGTATCATACTAAGTGAAATAAGTCTGAAAGACAACTTTCTGTGTGATTTCTTGCTGTGTGATTTCACTTATATGTGGAATGTAAGAAACAAAACAAACAACAACAACAGCAACAACCAAAGCCAGTAAGAAGAGACTCATAGATACAGAGAAGAAATAAAAAATGTTTTCAGTAATCTCTCCAGAGGTGTGTCATAAATAAACTCCTGTGATATATGTATAGTCCTAGAATGTAAACTCCTCAAGGAATCTGCTATTCTGTTCCTCGAGAAAAATGCCTAGAAGAGTTGGCATTTTGTATATATTTGGTAAAAAAAATTAGTATGTAGATCTTTCTGATGCCTTCATGTCATTCTATTCCATGTAAGCTGCATGATTTACTTCTCCTTTCCCTACTCTTAGACGTTTAGTTCATTTCCAACTTTTTTGCAGTGTTACTGTCAAGACACTTTCAGGAAACAGATGATGTACTCGGTGATGGGGAGGGGTTTAATAGAGGGTGTGGGCAGGCTTAAAGGAACGAACCAGGGGTATTGCCATAATTCACAACAGCATAATACTGTTACCCCTCCTGGACCTAAAGGGGCATGGTGCTGGAGTAGACACTACTTCAGAGGGAGTACCCGTTATTCTGACAAAGCACCAGCTGTCTGGAAGGGGCTATGGCTCCTTGTTAGAGAAAAGTAACCCGCTCTCAGGGGTGCATGTGGAGGAGCTTACTTCCCCCTCCTTCTCCCCTTCATCTCCTGTCTATGTCTCACGTCAGCTAAATTCAAACAAGGACCAGTGAGCGCACTGGTATAGTTCCTAGAAATGTATCTCCTGCTGTACTGAGCAAGATAAGAACTGAGAATAGATCCGAAGGTGCAAACAAAATGTCCAGAACATCTAATAATAAATAATATTTTGATAAACATGCCTAAACCCAAACCTCTCTTTCAAATGCCTAATTTCTTAAGAAACTTTCCTAGAATCTGAATTACTTAGTCAAACACTGAACCATTGTAAGGCTTTGATGCTTTTTGACAAAGTACTTTCAACAAAATGTTATGCGTTTTACTTTTCCCACTAATAACATTCTTTTTTTATACCAAGAACTATGCCCATGCTGCAGCCCCTTAACAGCGCTGAATACTATTCTTGTTTTTTTTGTGTGTGTGTGTGTTCAGAATTGTAGCTTTCATTGTTAACTATTAAGCCATGTAATCTTAAACCTTAATCATAAGGTTTATAATTATAACCTTAATTACAAAATCTGCATTTTCTTATTTTCCATTGAAATTGAAACTGCATTCCTTTTTTTTTTTTTTTTTTAAGACTCTTTTTATTTTTAAGTAATCTCTACACCCAATGTGGGGCTCAAACTCACAACCCTGAGATCAAGACTTGTACGCTCCACCAACTGGGCCAGCCAGGCACCCCAAATCCGCATTCTTATTTTTGCACTTCTTGTGGAATTTTAACCACTCTCATATCTTTAATAACCATAGAACAGACTGATGAAATTCAATCTTCTGTCAGTTCTGACAATTCCTTAAATTCTAGACTTAAATGTCCAAATGCATTTGGGTTATTGCCACTTGAATAGTGAGTAAGGCATGTTCTAAATCAAAACCTGATTCCCTACTCCCACATACCACCTGAATTTCTCCAGTGCCTCTCATTAGCAAATGGCACCTCTAATCTGATGTTCAAACCAAAGTCTTGGATTCATTCCTACCTCCTCCACGTCCATTAACTTCATCCCAATGACAACATTCTCTTATCAGTATTATTTTAATCACGTCACCATTTTCTCTGTCCCCTTTCTTGCCTTATAAAGTCCATTTTTCATATGCGAGTCCGAGTTACCCATTTAATGCTATGTCAGGATCCTCCTCTGCCACACACCCTTATGGGAATTTAATATCATGATGGTTAAGACTCCCTGTAAGACTCTAGAAGTCTGCTTCTAGAACCTCATAGTTTATAACTATCCCCTTGTTCACTCAGCTTTAGATACTCACATCCTTTCTATGACCTGAAGGCTTCTTGGCATGAATATGCTTTCCTCTCCTGCCCCTTGCATGCTAAGTTTGCATTTTATTAGTCCCTTCCCCACTGAAATCCTCATATATCGGCTTTCTGCTCAAATGCCACCATAATCTATTTTTACCCATACTGTTATAAAGTACTTTAGTTTCTTGCTCATGTTAATCCAGTTTTGCCCACTGAGAGCTTTTTTTGTTCTGTGAGCCTTTGACATATCTCTGTTAATGTGATGCTTGTTTTTTGTGTGTTTCTTAAGCACTCCTTTACTTTCAGGCCTTGCAAGATGCTCCTGGATCATCTTGTGTGTTTCCTGCTCCAGTGCTAAAATCAGCTATTTCCTCCAAGGAGCCCTAGTTTCTTTAATTGGAAAATTATATTAGAAACCAAGATCTAGGCGGTAGGGGAGCTGACTGGTAGTGAGTGGCATTGCTGCTTGGCCATCTCAGCTGATAGAACAAGGATGAATTTCATTGGGATTAAATTAATGGGAGTGGAAGAGGTAGGAATGAATCCAGGCTTTATGATATAGCCATCCATAAATATATCAAAGTATATGAGTTTTCATTAAATGCCTCCAACTGTAATCCATCATCACATGAATTATGTCGTTCTCCTCCTTTTGCTCATCTGTAAATTCCCATAACAACAATAAGAAACCTGACTCCCAATATCTCCATCGATTTATCTAATTATTCAGTCTCAATACCCATGTCGAGCAGCATGAGAATTGTTAACTGTATCTTAGGGAGAAATAGCTTTATTAACTGGAATGCAGTGCATGTGTGCAACCACCTTCCGTTTAATCTTAGAGACTCCGGTCACTTCTTTTTTTTTTTTTTTTAAGATTTGATTTATTTATTCATGAGAGACACACACACACAGAGAGAGAGAGAGAGAGAGAGAGAGAGAGAGAGGCAGAGACACAGGCAGAGGGAGAAGCAGGCTCCATGCAGGGAGCCTGATGCGGGACTTGATCCCGGGTCTCCAGGATCACGCCCTGGGCTGAAGGCAGGCACTAAACCACTGAGCCACCCAGAGATCCAGTCACTTTATTGAAGTCAACACCTTTTCCTCCCCTTACATTCACTGAAGTCATTTCAAACATTTGTAATAAGTTAAATTCTCTTGTCACAGTCTGCATTCCATCTTGGGGCTCCAGCACCCAACTTCAAAGTGATTTCCTCCTATTTGCATGCATTACAGTTCACTCTATGTTGTGAAGCTGTGTGGGTTTTTGACAAATGTGTAATATCTTACAGAATTCACTGCTCAGAAGTTCCTCTGCTCACCAATTCATCCCCACCCCACTACCCCTCCTCCCAACCCAAACCACTGGCAACTGCTCATCGTTTTGCTGTCCTCATGATACAGGAACTCTGGGTTCTTGCTCACAAGGTCAAAGAATGAGTCTTGTGGACAAAAGAGAGTGAGTAAAAGAATCGAAGTTTATTAAGTGAGGATACTGAGAAAGCTCACAGGACTGAGAGGGATCCCGACAGCGTTGCCACTCAGGGCTTGTAGGGTCTTTTCTTGAAATCTAACCAGGAACCTAAATCCTTTTAACATTATCTATTGACATCACCATTGAGTAAGGACTAGTGATAACACCTTCAATGGCTTACTTCCCTTTTACGGTCAGGTAATTCTTTGTTGGTTACAAGTAGCTGTTATAACAAGATCCCACATCTGGCACCTGGAACAGATGAATTTTGGTTTATCTCTGGTTTTCTTTCATCTTCACATTTTTGGGATTTTTGTGATCCTGATTTCTTGGCCCCCTGCCTATCCCTGCCTAGCCGCATTTGTCCCTAACTCACTCACAACTTTGCCTATTCCAAAATATCTTATACATAGTTTGAATTGATCTGTATATAGCCTTTTCCGGCTCGATTCTCTCACTTAGCACTATTTATTTAAGTTTCCTTCCCCCCCCCTTTTTTTGGTGCTTGATAGTTCATTTTATCTCTGATCAATTTTCTAGCTAGCAAATATAGCACAATTTGTTTATCCACTCCCCTATGTATTGTACCACTCTCAACCTGCCCATAACCAATATTGTAAATGGACCAGGCCCTGTGATTCTTATGATAAAAAGGCGCCCTAAGCAGTAACCATCTGGAAACTCTTAAAAGAAAAAAAAAGGAAAGAAAAGAAAGAAAGAAAGAAAGAAAGAAAGAAAGAAAGAAAGAAAGAAAGAAAGAAGAAAGAAAGAAAGAAAGAAAGAAAGAAAGAAAGAAAGAAAGAAAGAAAGAAAGAAAGAAAAGAAAGAAAGAAAGAAAAAGAAAGAGAGAGAAAAGGTTTAGTCCTTGCCACTCCTGTAATGCACAAGGGATACCTGGGCACACACCTGGTGGGGAGGAGGAAAAGGTGGATGGGGTGGAAGAAAGTAGAGCCACTGAGGTTCTGCATTTATTGTGGTTGACAGCGAGGGCCCAGGGTTTCTCAGGGTCACAGTTTATTGGTGAATTTAAAATATAATATCAGGAATTTAAAGCTCTTCAAGAGAAAACAAGCAGCCTAAATGATCAGTTATCTAAATCAAACATCATCTCTAAAACAAAGGATCCTCAGAGGAGTGTGAGGGTTCATCCTGTTCCTTATCTAGTCATGTGACTGGCAATGTCATTATTTGAGATAACCATAGTTGCGATGGATATTCACATATTTCCTTACCAAAAGAAAGAAAGAAAAAAAAATAGAAAGGAAGAGACAGAGAGAAGGAAGGAAGGAAGGAAGGAAGGAAGGAAGGAAGGAAGGAAGGAAGGAAGGAAGGAAGGAAGGAAGGAAGGAAGGAAAAAAAGGAAAACTGTCAGGGCTTACACTACAATTTATTCATCTCCACCCTCCCACTCCCCTGGTTTTTAGAGATTATGAATAAAATTTTTATAAACATTGATGTGACAGTTTTGGTACAGACATTATTTTTCAGTCAATTAGGTATATGCCTGGAAGCATGATTCCTGGAATATATAGTAAAAAGTATGTTTAGCTCCACAAAAGACTTTTTCCCAGTGCCTGTATTCTAGTGCATTGCTACTAGCAATGAAAGGGAGTCCTTTTGCTCCACATCCATATCACTTTTCCATTAAGAGTTTTGTAAGAAAAAAAAAATAAAAGAGTTTTTTAAGAGCCTCTGGTTGTTTCATTTTGCAGTTTTCTAATGATAAAGGATTTTGAGAGGCTTTGTTTTTCTTTTTTCTTGTGTTGTGTTATGCTCATTTAAAATTGGTATTAACCCTTTGGTGAGGTGTCTTTTCAGACTTTTTGCTCATTTTAATTGAGTTGTTTGTATTTGTATTATTGAGTTTTGCATGTTTTTCTGTATATCTTAAGTATAAATTATTTCACAGATATGTATTTGGTGCAGATTTTGTTTCAGTTGATGCCATGTCTTTTTTTTTTTTTTTTTTTTCTCTTAATGGTGTTTTTCACAGAGCAAGTATATTCATTTGAATAAAGCCCATCTTAGCGGGCTTTTCTTTCATCAGTTATACTTTTCACGCTGTACCTAAAACTCATTGCTAAATCTGAAGTCACTAAGAGTTTCTTCTCCATTCAAGAAATTTTGCAATTTTTTACATATGTGCTGATGATCCATTCTGAGTAAATCTGTGTATAAAGTATATGTTCTGTATCTAGATTCATTTAAAGATTTTTCCAGTTGGATGTCCAGCCTTCTGGCAAAATTGGTTGAGAAAGTTATATTTTCTCCATATTTTAAAAAGATTTTATTTATTTATTCATGAGAGACACACGGAGAGAGAGAGGAGAGAGAGAGAGGCAGAGACACAGGCAGAGGGAGGAAGCAGGCTCCATGCAGGGAGCCCTGATGTGGGACTCGATCCTGGGTCTCCAGGATCAGGCCCTGAGCTAAAGGCAGCCATCCAGGGATCCCCACCTTTTCTCCATTGAATTGACTTTTGCCCTGTTATCAAATATTAGTTCGCTAAATTTTCATGGATTGAATTCTGTACTCTCTATTCTATTCAATTGATATCAGTGTCTATCCTTTTGCCAAAACCATGCGGTCTTGATCAATATCAATTATAGTAAGTTTTGAAATCATTTGCCAGTTTATTGGTTTGTTGTTGATGGTGATGATTTGTCTCCTCTATCATTTCTATAAGGTAAAGTACTTTGTTTAACTCATTGCTGTGTCCTCAGTGCCTAGAACAATCTTTGTAAATGGCATGATTTTTATCAATTTTGTTTGGACAATGAATGGATACATGTCCATAATTCATTTGTACTTCTTTTTAGATACTTCTATAAGTTCTCTATATTGTTACTGGTCTTGAAGAAAATTTCTTATATATTAGTGTTATTCACTTATTCTCCATAAAAATTGTTGTCTTTTTTTCTCCTTTTGTCATGTATTTAAGAAATTCACCAGACTGTGAGAAGCATGAGACTTGAGTTCTCCTCTATATCCTATACTAGCTTAATTGCTCTTTCCCATATAAAGTCCTTTCTTCATCTGATTTCCTACATTTTCATGGACTCTGTATTGTGCTCTGTGAGGTGTTATTATTTTGTTTGTGTGTGTGTTTTGCCTTCAGGTGAAAGTGTTATGTGTGATAAGATGGTGTGCATTCCCATAGGCTTTATTATAGCCCAATTTCATGCTGTGTATCATTTTCCCATATCAACTTTTAAATTTTTAATCGAGTTGCTAATATTTAAGAACACATTGACTAAAAATGTCACTATTGTTTATGATACTATCAAATTCTACCTGTCTCTCCCACACCAATAATACCTCATTAGCCAACATTTTTAAACAAGTCTTGAATGTGGACTGCTCTCACTTAACAGCCATTTTTTCCCTCTCTGACACTAACTAAAATGATTTACTTGTAAGGCAGATCTCCAAATTAAAATATATACACAAGATAATACTCCCTAAATTGTTTCATTTCCTCCCCCATCCTATTAGATTACAGGGGTGCATATGCTGAATAGATATAATAGGATTGGGGCAAACTCCAAAGGTTTATCTTTGTAGAAGAAGATTATTCAAAAGTTTTGAACCTCTGGATCCCCATTCAGGGGACCAATACTGGGTAAAACTTGCTTGTCAATTTCTTTTTCATTGAAATTTGATGGATTTTTCACATATAGAGAATCGTCATTCATTACTAATGTTCCTACTCTAGTTTCACTCTCGTTATAGATTGTGGTTACTTTTCTCAGATTCTGGAAATAGGTTGTTTACATCTCCTTATATAATTCTATATATTTTATATTTGTCTTTATATTCTATTATGTACAATTTTATTATTTTTATTTTGATAGGACACTGGCAAAACCTGATTCAAGAGTTTCTCTTCTGATACCAGTCTATACGGCAAATTTTTTAACAACCTAAAGCTAAATATTAAAAGCTGAGAGTTTACTTAATGTCAACTATTCAGAAATCCTTATGCAAACCTGCAGTTCATATTTCTTCCATCAATTTCTGTTTTTCTTGAGATCATTATATAAATTTATTAGGTAAGGGTAAAATCCTAAATTGCAATGTGACAATAATTGAATATGAGGTTTGTTGAAAAAATCAATAAATGATTTTAGAGACCTTAAATATATATTGAGGGGATCCCTGGGTGGCTCAGCAGTTTAGCGCCTGCCTTTGGCCCAGGGCCCAATCCTGGGTTCTCCGGATCGAGTCCCGCATCGGGCTCCCGGAGTGGAGTCTGCATCTCCCTCTGCCTGTGTCTCTGCCTCTCTCTCTCTCTCTCTCTCTCTCTATCATGAATAAATAAATAAAATCTTTAAAAAATAAATAAATATATATTGAATAAATAAAACAAACCAATAATCCAATTATATATGCATATGATTCATATTATAAAGAAATTCATATTTATAATCAGTGTAAGAATCATCAATTACTATGAAAAATAGTTATTTTAAAACGTATATCCCTAAATAGTTCCTTGATTATGTAAGACTCATAATTTTAATGTCTATTCAAATTCATATAATTTGTTCTATATGTTTCCCTAACTAAGCTGTCAGATTTGTCTCTCCAAATGATATTAAAAAAATAAAAAAACCCACAATAGTATTATGTAATGATTACTGGCCAAGGAATCAAACAATATGAAGATGACTTTTGCCCACACCATTAAGTAACTGGGTAATCAGAATCAGCTTTTTTCATCTCTCCAATCTTCATATATCTTACCTGGAAAAAGATGTAAATTATATGACCACATCCACATTTTTTAAAAAGATAAATAGGTTAATGTATATGGAAGTACTTTGTTGATTACAAATAGTAATAAAATACTAAAATTATCATATATACTTGTATTATATGTACATTTCATCTGAGAAACTGCTTAAAAAACAAGGTTGGAATTATGAAAATACTTTATCTGAGTTTATACTATAGGGATAAGAAATAATGATATAATCTTAAGTTCATATGTGGATTTTATATGCTGAACATCCTACTTAATTACAATAACGCACATTTTTTTGGATTCACAAATAGCCAGCAGCCATTTTTCTCAAATTCAATTGAAATATAATTATTGGAAGCAAGAGAATAATAATAAAACAATTTTCAGTTTTTAAAGTTAACAAGATTCAAGTGAATTCCCTGATTACAAAATCAAAGTTAAAGCGAATTTAAAATATTGTACTTTAAAATGCATCTGATGGTATTTATTTATCAACAAAAATATGATTAAAATGCAGAACATTTAAGGCTGATAGAGATAATTAAGCATAGAAAATTTAGTAATCAGCTTGTTGCTATTGAATAAATAAAGGAATGGGAAGAATTTTTAATAAACCCCATGAGATAAGAATTACTAACTTTAAAACAAAATGCAATAAAAAACCTTTTATAATGTGTACTTTTGTCTAAAAGCAGAGGACTGTACTGGTGTTAAATTGGCCACTGGAGGGGTACACTAATATTTTCTAAATGTGAAAGAATTATGCCAAAATTTATGAGGAAAATAAAGAATATATTTAGTGAAAGGGATTCAAGTTTAAACGGTCTATAATTTATACCAATCATGTACTGAAGCTCATACTTAAGCCCACGTTATGCACATTTTTATGCATATTACTCTTATTTTGGAAATACAGATTGTAGTTCATTTGTTAGGAAAAAACACACTAGAGTTCTTTCAAAGGCACATTTCCTCCCAGTTCAGCTCTTTCTGTATCTCTATTCGCTTGTTTATGCAATGGGCCATTAAGGCAATCTCATTGGTGATCCCAGACTCAAACTAAGGATTATCCACTTAAGCATGAGTCGATTAACTAATTTCATAAATACATACTAAGTACCTACTGTATATCAATAACTATTTTATGCAGAACACAGTGATTTACAAAATATCTCAATACCGTATAAGTCACACCATAACTGAAGGAAGCAGTCAATAAACATGTAATTCACTAAATGAAAGACATCATTAAAATCATGGTGGATAATATGTAGGAAATAAATGGATAGTATAAAAGAAATCAATAGAGACCAAAATAGGATAAGCTATTTTTGAAAAAGTTGTTAAAGAAGACTCTTCAAGAAAGCAGAATATGATAGAGAGACTGAAAACAATAAGACCATTCCAGGTCAGATTGTGACTAAAGACCCTGAATTGGGTCTTGGTTAAAGCACATGAAGGAAGGCCCAGGTGGGTGCATATGGAGTGATATTACTTAGTAGCAGTACAATTAATATCAGGAACATTGACATCAGTCCAACAGAGTTCAAATCCCGGATGTCTCCCATCTTTCCCACAGGTGACTACCACCTTGTGATATTAACAGATTACTTCAACAAGCAAAGCCTTAGTTTACTCTTTTGTCTAATGTTTTCATACCTTCCTTGCAGTATTTCTTTTTTTTAAGATTTTATTTATTCATGAAAGACACAGAGAAAGAGAGACAGACAGACAGAGACAGACAGACAGAGACAGAGACACAGGCAGAGGGAGAAGCAGGCTCCATGCAGGGAGCCCGATGCGGGACTTGATCCCGGGTCTCCAGGATCACGCCCTGGGCCAAATGCAGGCACTAAACCGCTGAGCCACCCAGGGATCCCCCCTTGTAGTATTTCTGTGATGGGAGTTCAGGATAGTGTCTAGAACACAGAACGTACGTTAGAATAAGTGTTGGTTGCCAGTATCACAGATGTTAGGCCATTTCTGGAGCAGTGGAGCCCAATTCAAGGGCATACCTTGATTTATTTCTCAATTATTCTGTCTCTACTTACATAAACTTGGGCAAGTCATTTAACCTCTCTGTGCCTCAGTTTTCTTATCATCATAAGAGGCACTATAGAAAAACCCATCTTAAAGAGTTGTCATAAATATATAAATTAAACTAAATTATATTAGTAGGACAGTGAGTCATTTTGCTTCCTATGATTAATATGCTGAAATGTCATTAGTAAGTAGAATAAAAATGACCACAAATAAGAAAAAAATTGATTCTTCATTTTTCTTTTTTTTTTAATTTTTTATTTTTTTGATTCTTCATTTTTCTAATAGATCATCTTTTCTCTGCTATAAGCAACACTCCCCAAAATGGCACAATAGTCTACTCAGGTCACAAACTAATAATCCAGAAGTTACATTTTATTTGTCTTTTTTTTTTCCACCTTCCATAATTAACACATGAGACAGTAGTATATACTTTTCTTGACATATTCATATGTGGATTGTATTCACATCCTAGGTCCATTTCCCAAGAGTGGATCCTGAGGCGAGTATTTGTGTACAAGTTATTGGTTAATAAGTTGCTCGCAGGTCAGGAAGTGAGAGGGAGCATGGGAAAGCAGTATAGAAGCAAGAATCCAAACAGGTTATGATTTTTTGAGGTTGCAGCCTCAGCATGATTCTGTGGGGGAACTCTGGAATGTAAATAAAGTGTGGATTTCCATACTTCTGCACCTGTTAGACAATGGCTCAGGGATTTCATGGGAGATGACTGTAAACTTGTAGGCACTTTAAGCCCCCTGTGCATGTGAGCAAACTGGCTCCAGTAGCCCAGGGAAGTCCTCCAAAGAGAGTTGCAGTGTAGGCCATTAGAGGCGAAAGCATGCAAAACTTATAGCGCATGTAATGTGTGCGCGCATATTAAAGAATGAAAGAGACCCTGAGCCCAGTATCAATGTCCACTGCGGACCACTTCTCTATAGGCCATTGCCATCTGTCTCTTGATTAGAGAGATAGACTCTAACTGACCTCCCTCCTTAACCAGATCTCTTGTCTACCCTCCAGCTTATTTTCCACTCTGCAGTCAAATTGATCTTTTCTAACTATTTAGTGTCCATATTTTCCAACTGATATCCATTGCACTGAAAATGAATGCAGATTTTTTTCCTCTAGCTTATAAAGACCTACAGGATCCTGGCTTCATCTACTACAAGTGGATTTTTCTGCTTAAAGGCTTCCACCCAGAGTGGGCATTGGAATTAGAACAGACCACAGGAAATAAAGAACGCTCTCCAATTTCTCTTGCAAGAGTGGTCAGTAAGGATAATGATTAGAAGACATCTCCCAGTGGGGGGAAAGAAACAGGTGACCAGTGTGGTCTACTAAGGAGTTTGTTGCATTTTATCAAAGTGAGATACCAGCTGTTCTTGAGATTCTCCAGTTGCCTATTTTCCCACACTACACCATCACTGTTTCACCAAAATGCAGGGCATGTTCTGTGCTCACGGCTCTAGAGGGTTCGTTGCTTTTGCACTTTTTCTAAGCACTTTTTGGCATTGTAGTTTTCTGATACTTATTTCAGAGCCTTACATTTGTTTGTGGTTCGATTTACAGGATTATAAATAGCCACATAAAATTTGATAAAAGGTAAGATTCACCTGAGATTTCAGAGTCAAAAACTAATATGATTTTGATTTCTCTCATTTTGGAACGTGTGGATTTGGGACCATTTATGTGTATTTGGTTAAGTAAGAATTTTTTTAAATAATAGGTATAAAAATTAGATTACATACATGCTGACAGAGCCAATAGCTCTGGACCATAGCAAGCATCCACACTATTATCTGCCAACCACCATTCTCTATCTGATATATATATATATATATATATTTATATATGGCTATAGTGGAAACAGCAATGGTTGATGATGATGATGACATTAACATTTGGAAAATTTGAATGTTAGGACTACACTGACTACTTATATTATCTTTTGTAAGACATATTGTTTAAGGCTGTGTGTCTAAAAATTAGTTCCTAAATACTTACTACTTGTACATTGGTCAGATGACTTAAAATTCATCCCACCTCAATTTTCTTGTAGGTATATGTTCTTGTATAAATAAAATAAAGTCCTTGTGATACAAATAGCTATTACTTTGTATTGATTAAAGTTCAACATAAAATTAATAACTACTTTGTGAGTCAGGTATTAATTATTCTCCTTTTATAGGAAAAAGTAGTTTGAGACCAAGTAAATATCCCCAAATCTCACAGGTAATAAGGGATAAAGCCAAGCTAGAAGCATGTGTTTGACCTTTATGCCTTGATAACAACAGACTCCAGAGATGTGTGGTCGGTCCAGTGTTGGGCATCTGGCCTAAGCCAGGTAAATTAAAGTCCATTCCCAGAATTTTTCAAACTCAGATTAGAAAATACTATCAGTAGTTTTCTGGATCGGAAGATGTTAAACCTGAACTTTATATATTTCTATATCCCACCAGGTTGAGGAGGCTTAGTTGAGAGCAAGAGAAGAGAGAGGAGTGAGCGAGAGAGAATAGTACTAAACAGCCGAGCCCCTAATTCTTGTTTTTATGAGCAGGAAAGGCCCAGTTGCCTCTTTGTGCCTTTCATTCCTTTCTTTCTACATGTCACTTGATTTTATAATCCAATGAATTCTTTTTTTGCCTATACTAGTTTGAGATGGGTTTCTATTGCTTACCAAAATCATTATCGTCACCAGCAGCATTATTATAATTTTACATCTTCTGAATGAAATGTTTCACAAATAAAACCAATTTTTTAATTAATAAATTAATTCTGGAATACCAAATGAATTACCATATTTGCTTTTTTTACTTCAAGAAAAATCAACTTACCATCTTGACTGAGAGACATTATTTGCAGCAAAATTCTGCATCAAGTTATCCCATAGCTGAGACCCCATATGTAATTTTAAACTCATACCAAATTTATGTTCTCATTTTTCCTATTATTTTAGGAAATAAATGTTTGGGTTTTTTTAAATTATAGGGTAAAAATGTTTCCATTTGGAGCATACTTTCTTCAGACTCCAACAAATTTGATTAACTTACTAAACTGTTAGAAAAAAATATAGCTATCAATCATAAAGGATCAACATAGTATGGTGCTAGGTATTGTAAGACACAATCCAAAGTACATTTGGTATAATTTAATTTGCCATGAGGGAAAATCTTATCATGTTACAGAAGAACACGGAAGAGGAAGAGAGGAAGAGGAGGAATGAGGGAGGAGGAAGATTTGGAGGAAGAGAAGAAATATTGTAAACGTTAATAAAATGTGCAGAAAGAACAATGTAATTTAAAATATATAAGCTCATATATATGTATAATTAACAAATATACTAATCTTAAAGACTTTAGGAACACTCAATATAATCTTTGGTATATTGTAGGATTTAATTTTTTTCAAATACTTAGTATTTTAAATTATAAATATGTTCTTATTTATAGGCTTCAATATAGTGATGTTAAAGTCAACTGTTAATTTTGTTTAATTTATTTGTGCTACATGTCTCCTTACCTAGCCATGTGATATGTGAGGTTTTAATGATAGTTCACTGATGTAACATGGAAAAATAATGTACATATACTATATTGTCTGCAAAATTGTATATGTTAAAGATTTTATTTGAGGGAGAGAGAACAACAGAGAGAGATTGAGTGGGAGGAGGGGCAGAGGGAGAAGCAGACTCCCCATGAGAGCCTGATGACATGGGGCTCAATCCCAGGACCCTGGGATCATGACCTGAGCCAAAGGTAGACTCTTAACCAATGGAGCCATTCAGGCACCTCTATTATTCATAAAATTTTAATAACATTTAGATAAGTTTTATAGTTTACAGGTTATATGAAAATGAAACACAACCCATAAAGCATTTTTCTCCCTCTACTCCTCAGGGGAATCAGATCGTACATAGACTTTGAGATCCTGCTGAACCTGCTTATAATGAGGACTTACTATTGCCTATCAGTATTCATCTGGACCTATATGTTTCATACAGTGGATGCTATCCCACTACAAGAGAAAGCTAATAGTGATTTACCAAGCAAAAGTGTGGTGGATCTGACAAAAGATGACGGTAAAATGTTACATCGCACCAAGCGTGGCTGGATGTGGAATCAGTTCTTCTTGTTGGAAGAGTACACAGGTACAGATACACAATATGTTGGCAAGGTAAGAGTTGTTTAATGATAAATCTAGGAGCTGAAAATCATAGCAACTTATTTATTTTTTTTAGCAACCTCCCATGCTGAATATTTAAAAGAATGATTATTTAAAAATTTTAACTAATCATGATGTGCCGAAGGCATAACACTGTATGCGTTTGCAGGAGGCTAGAATGGGGAATGTGATTTCTTCAGGTAGCTAAATGTCGGTCAGTATCCATAGCAAGCCTCAAAATAAAATGTCATATGTGGACTTGAGTCATTATTAATCAGCTCTATATGATTTAAGTTTATGTGTGTGCATTACAAGATTTTAAAACTTGTCTTTGAAATTTATGGATAAATAATAACCTAGTGTGCTACGTCAGGCAAAAAGATACAATAATATATTGAAAATTATATTGGTCTGTACTAATAAACAATTTATAATCTGAATAGTATACTGTGTATAAGGACAAGTAACAATTACTTCTATCTAGATGCTCTGCTTCTTAATATCAAGCTGAACCACTTCCTGCCTATAATCTAGACCAAAGGATTCTAGAAGGAGAAAGAAAACAGAAGAAGAAGGCAGTACCTTTTTAACCTTTAGGGAAGTTAAAACCATCCTAGCAGCAGCAGCATCAGGTGCTCATTAGCACTCTGGAACAAATGAAATAGAGAATATGTAACTTTCCCTTCTTATATCCCACTTTGAGAAAACACATTCATAACTTTTCTCTTCCTGTTTCTTCTCTGTCTCAAAATAGATGACATGATCTGATGTCCAGAATTTTCTATTATTATTTATTATCAATAATATTATTAATATTATTTTATTATTCTATTTCTATTCTATTATTCTATCTTCCCCATACCAGTCTCACTCATATCATTCTATATACAGGACAATTCCTTTATTCACTGCATTGTCCCAGGTATGTGCCTAATGCTGAGATACTTTCAAATTCTTAGAACAAAATAAACAATGATGGCTACTCATATTGCCCATAAATCATATGTACTGTTTTCTTGATTCTCTGCACATGATACTAGAAGTGACTGCGATGGTCTGAGTATTCTTTGACTTGCTGGTAACACAAGGCAGGTAAGATAGAATAGGACAAAAATAAAACTATAAAAAGTACCTGATATCACAAAAGTCATGCCAATTGCTTTTAAACCAGAAATACATTTATTCTGTAAAATTGCCAAAATCTTGATCTAATTTTTCATTTTGTGTGTGTGACAGTGTATTTTTTTCAAATGTAGCTTCTTTTATCGGAAGCCTATTATTTCCTCTTCTTTTGATATCTCTCTCCTCTGGTTCCATGGGTCATACTCATTTTGCCCCATATAGTACACTTGCTGATTCCTTTTTCCCTCTTATTTTTCCTCAGGTTAGTCATAGGGCATCACCCTGCATCCCTCATTTAACATCACTTTCCAAAGTATAGTTAATAACTAACATCAGGATATTTCAAGTTCAACTGACAAATGTTTGTGTCTAAGGACTTGAAATTGCCTCATGATTCTTTTTCTAAGACAGTGAATAAAGGACACATCCAGTTCACGAGGTCTCACATAGAGGGTTTCATCCTTGGAGATTCACAGATGCAGAAGAATAGCCACAGATAAAGAGAGATACTCAATTGCCACGCGATCAAGGCTCTACTACAATCAGTTATTTTTAGCTGTAAACAAAAAAGCTTCCAAAAAAAAAAAAAAAAGCTTCCTTCTAAGAGCTGATTATGCAATGATTAACAGACACCGTTACTGCATGACATTTTAAAATATACACTATACATTAGATCTTTTTGTACCACCCTGCTTATTTTTAACTAGTTCAGTAATCCATCAAAAAAAAGGAACTAAATGTGTGCATAGTTTTATTTAATTAGTTTTCATAAAATATTTTATCACTTGTCTTTGGAAAATAACCCCCTTTTTTTTTTAACTCATGGACATAAATTAAGGTGTTCAGTTTTTTGTGCCCATTTATCCTTGACAACCGGATTATGAGCCAAAGGTGTAAACACATTATAATAAGAAGAATTTTTGTCAAATGAAGAAAATCAAAATATATGTCAACTGTTTTCATATTATACTTGGAAGGCAACACATGTATGAAAGAGAAACTTCAACAAAATAAAACACCTGTACTGCTTTTGGGGGAAAAAATGTTATCTCTGTTTTGTAATAGGGCCTTGTCTTAGATGTACCATGCATCATATATTTAGTTTACTCTAAAAGTGGGCTTCCAAATACTTAGTGCTCATTAAGTTCTTAAAGCTCTACAAACTCTCCTAACCTATTCTCCGGCTTTTGAAATCATTATTTATTTACATATGTAGAGACTAACTAGACCTTTACAACTCAACTTGATCAATTACTTGAGTTCTCCTGAGTACTCAACTTTTCGAATGCCACACAGATTGCGGTTTTTTGACCACATTGTTCTGTTTGCCTAGTCTTGTCGGAGCCACTCCCTTGGCGACCTTCATGTGATGTAAAGACCTACCATATTTACCATGCACCATGATTCAAAGAGATTAGGTAGCATCTAATATAAAAGGATTTTCATATTTTTTCTTAGTTTTACAGGAGGTTGGGATGGCAGGCAATTTTAAGTCCTCTTTTAATTCATAGGTGATGTAAAATTGTATAAAGTTTTAAGAATATATAATCCTTGATGTAAAATTTAGAGTTTGATTCTGAATTTAAAGTAAGTGGTTTTAAAACAAATAAAGTAGTAGCAAAAATTTAATTAAATATACTTGTACGTGCACATAAACATGAAACTTACAAGGGTCACTCCTGGTTGTGCAGAACTTACAAGTTAATTAAACTTTCCAAATCTCAAATTCTTGTTAGGTTAAATTGTCACTAAGATTTCTTTAACTCCAAAATTCTGATGTATTCTATAGGATTGTCGATGGGGCTGCATTTGTGGGTAAGAAGAGCTAGTAAGAATTTAATAAAATTTGCATGTGGATAAATCTAAGGAAGTGGGATTGCATATGGCGCCCTATGCATATAAAACACACACACACACACACACACACACACACACAGACTAGCCTAATAGGATGAAGTTAGGCCACTACTGTAAAAGGCCCAGAATTCCATGATGAGCTGTTTTTACATACAGCAAAGAAAGTGAATCCTGTTGAAAGATTTTGTACTAATTCATTATCAATGTTGCACAAGTGTGGGATGATCAGTTTGCTTTCATTGTCAGGATGGACTAGAGGAGCAATAAAATGAATTATGATAATGTTTTTATAAGCGAAAACTAGAAAATATTTTTGTATGTCACTTCAGACTTTTGCAATACAGGACAGGAAAGTGAGGAATGCCAAAATTAAGAGTGATTTCCGTATTTTATACTGGATTTAAATGTTTTAAAAAATTATAAGTAATTTTTGTTTTCCACAATAATGACATCTGAAGTTTGGTTGCTCGTTTTTGATGGAAGCTATCAGAAATTTATTCATTCTGTTTCCTGTACTGAGGGAAGTCTTTGGATCTTATTTAAGAGGATTACAAGGTTATGACAATTGCCATGTAGTTTGCCTGTAATTTGAATAGACATATATGGCTGAATTACTTAGGCAAAAGAGTAAAACTGCTTAAGAGTAGAATTTAAATAAATTTAACAAGAAGCATAGCAAAGGCTCCAACTATTCTATTAGAGAAACTTCATATGCATTTGATTTCTTTTTTTTTTTTTTTTTTTTTTTGTTTTGCATTTGATTTCTTACACATTAGATCTAGATACTGAGGAATTGTCCTAAGGACAATCCAGAGGTGTTGTGGATTGAGAATTAATTGTTTGTGTGCCTATTACTGAGAATTGATACTTAATATAGAATGATTAAAATATATTTATTACACAGAGAAATACCAAACTTACAGGTATAGCATTTACTCCTTCAGAAGGAAAACATTAGTATCCATAAAATAATTTGAACTATCAACATAATTGACCATTATATTTTATTTTTTTTGAAGATTTTATTTATTTATTCATGAGAGACACAGAGAGAGAGGCAGAGACACAGACAGAGGTAGAAGCCAGCTCCATGCAGGTAGCCTGACTTTGGACTTGATCCCAGGACTTCAGGATCATGCCCTGGGCCAAAGGCAGGCGCTAAACCGCTGAGCCACCCAGGGATCCTTATATTTTAATTCAAAGCATTTGCTTTGCTCAGAGCCATCAACACCTCACTGTGGAACTGCCTATAACTAGGCACCATTTAAATACAATGTATTTTTTACAGGGTTAGCTCTAAATTTTTTACAGTTTTAATTCAAAAACTTTTACTATTCCATAGCTGAAATCATCATGAGTATAATTATAGAATCCCAGAATGGAAGAGGATTTTTAGCATTTATCAAACTCTCGGTTACAACGGTTGTACAACTGATTTAGGTGTTAACTAAAACAATGGGAAGCACAGGTACCAACTGGAAATTGAATAGGAGTCTGGTTTATATCGGATTGAGTGATGAAACTGTCTGATGACTCTTTTGTACTTACGGATATTGACATATGCACTAAATATTGATATTTCCCCAAAGCATACATAAAATAATGTACTCGGATAGGCAATGTTCTCTTAGGCTTTCAGAAAATGGCAGTTTGATGTGTACAGAAACAGAAATAAAGTCTCAAAGTTCCTGAAGGATGTTTGATAGATTTTTATAGTATATTATAGTGTATTTCAGAATCTAAATAAATTATCTTTATAAAGCTTTACTTGTGCTGCAGTACATGTGGCAGCTGTTTCAGATTTATGGGCACATTGTATCCCAAAATTCTCTTTATAGGTTAGTTGTTTAAAACTAAAAACACATGAGAAAAATATTAAGCATTAAGGCTAGGTTCTCTGGACAGTCTACAAAGGCTTATTTCACACTGAGAGCTCTAAAACTCCACTTTTATAATAGAGTGCTATCATTTAATTCTGACTGCCAATTCCTCCGTTGCTAGCACTATGTCACCACTTCACTGCGCCACGGCATTAGCGCACTAAATAGACTTTTTACTTGACTTCGTTATTTTTTTAATTCTTAAAAAAAGTATTGCACGCTGTTTCTTGAATGATCTCAACCTCTTGGACAAAATATCTCTAGAAAAATAACCCAGATTCTCTTAAGTAGAATTCTCTAAGTGTTCAATATCATTCGTTGCCTGTTCCAGCCTGTCTTCTGTGTCCCCACAACTATGTAGCTTTAGCTCTAAGCAAGCTTTTCTTTTCCATATACTTGAATTCTATTTTATCAGGGTCATGGGGCTTTTTCAGAGAGTATTTCTAAACCCTTTCCCATCATTTCACCTCTTCTTCCTTTCATTCCTATCTCAAGTGCGTCCTCATACCAAAAAAAAAAAAAAAAAAAAAAAAAAAGCCCATTGTCAGTCTCCCCAGCTAGAATTTCCTATCAAAATTATACCACTTATCAACTTATTTCTTCTCCTTCCAAACTTGCAGAAGATCATATCCATACTTACATATTCATCAGTTTTTGAAGAAAAAAAAAAAGAAAGAAATTTAAAAAGAATGAAATCTCCAGGAGGGTCTAGAGAGAGGATTATGAAAAATATTTTTTTTGGATTGTGAAAAATATTAAGCATAAGCATCATCTATTATTATTATTATTATTATTACTATTATTATTGTAAAAGTAATTTGTACTCCTTACAAAAAAATTTGGTCCAAAAAATTAAAATTAATTGGAAAAAAATCAAAGATAACTATTACACTACCAACATAAGGTTAAAATGCTTACATATTTCTGTTTATTTCCTCATTATATATTTTAATATTGCTAATTTTACATTAATTATATAATTTTTAATTTGTCTTTCTCATTTAATTCTGTTTCTGTACATGTTGAAATTTCAGTATTAGCCATATAGTAATATATATATAATTTTTAATAAGATTTTATTTATTCATGAGAGACACAGGAAGAGAGACAGAGAGAGGCAAGACATAGGCAGAGGGAGAAGCAGGAGTCCAATGTGGGACTTGACCCTAGGGTCATGACCTGAGCCAAAGGCTGATGCTCAACCACTGAGCCACCCAGGCTTCTCTCATATATATAATTTTTAATTAAATTAATTTTATATCTTTTCCAAAATTTCTGGTTTTATGCGCGCACACACACACACACACACACACATACCCTTTTGTGATGAAAAACTGGTACCTGCTAACTTTCAGTGTCTTTTAAATTACACTTCCTAGACTATTTTGTTACTAGAAGAGGAATTACAAAATTCAAAAATATGAATGATTTTATTTTATTATTTATGATAGTCACATAGAGAGAGAGAGAGGCAGAGACACAGGCAGAGGGAGAAGCAGGCTCCATGCACCGGGAGCCCGATGTGGGATTCGATCCCGGGTCTCTAGGTTCACGCCCTGGGCCAAAGGCAGGCGCCAAACCGCTGCGCCACCCAGGGATCCCTATGAATGATTTTAAAGGTCTGGGTATGCATTAGCCAATTGCATTTCAGAAAATTTGTAACACTTATCTTTCAAAATATGCCAATATAGGACACTATTAGTAAATTGGATATTTATTTGTAAAATTATGACTATGTTATGTGGATTTTAGCCCTATGTATTATTATTCAATTAGTTTTAAAAATTGAACAACTACAATGTGGGACACCAAGGCTGAGTCTTAAAAATAAGAATATATAAGATGAACTGGTCTCTATCTTAGAAATAGATAAAAATAACTTATTGTAGGCAGAAAAGTCTCTATCTATAATAAGCAAAATGCTATTATTGCTGACCTGCTGGAGAAGGACCTGATAGAAGTCTCAATTTAGATGAAGGATGATACTGTTTTGTTACCCAACAGACTGAATTCCTGATATCTAAATTCTACTTAGCCTAATTTAGCACTAGGATCACGCAAACATTTTGTAATTTGTCCACAGTAAACTCTAATAACTCATATTAATTGTTTTATAGCTATGCTGGTGTTGTTAATGGAAAAGGACTTAGGACAATATTCTAAAGGATGTTCAAGCTTTTTTACACTGATTTCGTACAGTAATTGAGGTCATTCTGTATATGCTATTGAATACACACTTCGAGGAATTCCCTCAGTAAATAACTTATTTTAAAGTCAGAATTTTTTAGGGATGTGATTACAATAAATCATCATACTGAGAACTCTGCTAATAGAGGCACAAAAATGAGTTCAAGATCAATGAATAAGTGACTTGGCAAATCTAAAGGAAAAGAGGCCTTTTTTCCCCCTAAAATGGGGAGGGATATATTTGTAGGTGGCTATTTCGTGAAAGTTTCAGCTTCTTCAATGGTTTCTACAACAAACGCTTTTCTTGAAAAACTAAAAGACTCTCCCATTCTTTATGTTTTATTGATCTTACTCTATAAATACAATAAGATCCATTGCTATTGCATGTTAATGGGTTTAGAAAAAATGCAATTTAAAAAACTATTTTGCAAAATGTGTTTTGCATACTCACTAGCTATAGTATTTTTCAATCTTATGTAAACTTGATGATGTTATTATTCGATTTCCTATGGTTACAGGTTTGATTCACCTTATTCCAATTCTTACTGTGAGAAGAATATTAAAGTGCTCTCCATTTTTAATTTCTCTCTTTACCCCTATCAAGTTTTCTTTCTTTATTTTTACACAGTTATTAGAGACATGGCCAATTATATTTGTTTCTGATCAATTGATGCTCTATTTTTATGAAACATCATGTTTGATCTTTGATAATACTACTTCCTTGAGGTCTTATTTTGCCTGATACAAACTTAGGCACAATTCATATAGGAGTATGTTTGTACATTTTATCATTTACATTCTTTTGCTTTCAGCCTTTTTGTGCAATTCTATTTTAAACACAAGTCTTGTAAACAGAGGTGGTTTATTGGTTTTTCCTTTCCTACTGGGTTTTGGGTCAATTGAGTGTTTTTATTAGGTATCTGAATTTGTTCTTTATAATTCATCTTTAATTTATTATAATACAAATGAAATAAATATACTATAGCATGCAATGCAATAATCTTACAATTTATTTGCTCTGTCAGTCTTTATTTTATATTTGTCATATATTTTACCTTCTGTATATATTATAAACTGCACCAGGTGTTGCTAATATTTAATTAAGCATTTCATTATTTACTAAAAACTTAATAAGAAAATATAATCTTATGTTTTATTATGTAATTACTATTTCTAGTCAGTGCTTTTTATTCTTTCATATCGATCTGAATTTCTATTTGCTGTCATTTCCTTTGAACCTGAATACTTCTGTTAGCAGAACCTGTAGTGTGGATCTGCTGGAAACAAATATTTTCAGCTTTTCTTTTTATCAGAAAATATTATTTTACTTCAATTTTTGAAAAAAATATTTTAATTGGATACAGGAATATAGATTGACCTGAGAGTTTTGTTTTGCTTTTTAATCTCTTCGCACTTAAAATTTTTTCTGCTTTACATTGTGGATTTTATTACTCTTAGTAGGAAGTCAGTCATTATTCTTATCATCGTTGCCCTTTATGTCATGTGTATTTGTCTCTGGTTGCCTTTACGGTTCTGTCAGTGTCTTTTGCTCACTGACAGTCCATTTCAACATCAGTTGTACTTTGATATGTAGATGTAGGTTTTGTTTTGTCTTTAAAGATTTATTTATTTATTTATTTATTTATTTATTTATTTATTTATTTACTGTAAGCAGGGGGAAGGGCAAGGGAGAAGAGAGAGAGAGAATCTCAAGTAGACTCCGTGCTGAGCACAAGCCTGATATGGGGCTTGATCTCACAACCCTGAGATCATTACCTGAGCCACAACCAAGAGTCAGACACTTAGCTGATTAAGCTATCCAGATACCTCTAGATGTACTTTGTTTAACCTGCTTGGAATTCAGGGGCGTTTTTAGATTAGTTGATCTTTTTGCATCAAAATTTTTAATTGTCTACTCATTTTTATTTTTATGGCCTGCTCTATTTCTTGGTGGGAGGACGAACTCCAAAGACAAATATATTAAGGCACTGCAAATCACCTTATACATCAATGAGACTTTCTATATATTTTTTCACTGTATCTTTATATCTGTGCTTTAATTTGGATAATTTGCTTTTAGTGTCATCACATTTATTGTTTTTATTGTTTCTGTGTCCAATTCACTGTTATATATATTTTTTATAGAAGTTATGATTTCCAGTCCTAGGTTTCCATTTCTGCATGTTAGATTTTTCATATAATTTATGGAATCCCTTATATACACAACCATTTTTTTAGTATGCCCTATAAATTCTTTAATATACTTATGATAGTAATCTTTAAAGCCTTTGCCTATTAAATATAACATCTGAGTTATTTTTTATCTATTTCTATTGATTATCTTCTTGCTATATTTTTCTGCTTTTTAAATCTCTATAAAATTTAGATTACATACTGGGTATTATGGGTAACACATTGTGAATGTTCTGGATTTTGTTTTCTTCCCTGAAGATTGTTGATTTTCGTCCCAGCAGGAAGTGAAATTATGAGATTCTACTTTGATTCTCTGTAGGCTTTTAGAATTTTCAAGGCAGACTATTTTGTTATTTGTGGTGTAACCCTAAATTTTAGTATATCATCCTAGCTCCTAAGTTATCCTTTTCTGGTGCATTATTGGAAATCTCAGAGTTTACCAGACACATTTACCTACAATGAGCATTAAACCCAACTTGTTTATATATAACAAAACAAGATAAACTATACTCCATTTGTCCTAAAAAACAGTAATTTTTAAAATAAATTTAAAATTCTAATTTACGACGGGCTAAATATATTTTTACACAAATGAATATACATATATTGCTTCAAAAATGTAAACAAAGGAATCGTGAAATTTTATTATATAATGATATTAGGGAAGTCATTAAGAGGAATATAATGAAAAATCATAAATACAAAGTTATGTCAGTATTTCCCATAAATCCATTATAATGGCAGCTCTGAATTAAGTCAAGAAACTTCAGTATCTATCTTCAAATTTTATAGACTGGAAGTACTAGAAAATTTTCATTTTTTTCCTACTTCTGTTAATCTAATATTAGCAAATAACAACTTGTGTTGCTCATGATAAATTGGAAGATCAAATTGGAAGTTAAAATCTTTGACCATCCCCAGCCCAGAGAAGAAAGACAGCTGAGAAGGGTAAATATACTCCTAGACACTGCCTAGCCTTTATGTCCACAAAGTACCTTGTCTGGTCACTGGTTTGGGGAAGAAGTAACAAAAAATGCTCTAGTCAAAAAAGTATTATTTTTTTAAGTGATGCCCCAATAGTTTATTTTTGCTTTTGTTTCCCTTGCTTCAAGAGAAACATCTAAGGCCAATAGTCAAGTGATTACTGCCCGGTTTTGTTTTAGGAGACTTATGTTTTTAGGTCCCACATTTAGGTCTTTAATCCATTTTTAGGGCTTTTTTTTGGTGTGTATGCTATAAGAAAATGGCCCAGTTTCATTCTTTTGCATTTAGCTGTCCAGTTTCCCAACATCATTTATTGAAAAGATTTGTCTTTTACCCATTGTATATTCTTGCCTCCTTTGTTGTGGATTAATTGACCAGTTAAGCATGGATTTATTTCTGGGTTCTCTATCCTGTTATGCTGATCTATGTGTATATTTTTGTACTTTTCCACACTGTTCTGATAACTATAACTTTTAGCATATCTTGAAATCTGGGATTCTTACGCCTCCAGCTTCATCCTTCTTTCTCAAGACTGCTTTGGCTACTTAAAGTCTTTGGTGGTTTCTTAAAATTTTAGGATTATTTGTTTTAGTTCTGTGAAAAAAAATGCTATTGGTATTTTGATAGGGATTGCACTGAATATGTAGATTGCTTTGGGTAGTATGGACAACTTAATAATATTAATTCTTTCAATCCATGAGCATCACACATCTTCTCATTTATTTGTGTCATCTTCAATTTCTTTCATTGGTGTCTTAGTTTTCAGACTATAGGTTTTTCACTCCCTGGTTAAATTTATTCTTAGGTAGTTGTTTTTTGTGGTTTTTTTTTTGTGGTGCAAGTGTAAATGGGATCATTTTCTTAATTTCTCTCTCTGCTACTTTGTTATTGATATATAGAAATGCAACTGATTTCTGTATTTTAAGTCTGTGTCCTGCAACTTTACTGAATTCATTAGTTCTAAAAGTATCCACTGAAGGATGAATGGATAAAGAAGATGTGGTCTATATACACAATGAAATATTATTCAGCCATAAAAAATGAAATATTGCCATTTGTAACAACAAGGCTAGACCTAGATGGTATTATGTTAAGTAAAATAGAGAAAGGCAAATACTATATGACTTCACTTACATGTGAAATCTAAGAAACAAACAAACAATAGGTTCTTAAATACAGAGGGGAAGAGGGAAGGAATGAACAAAATGGTTGAAGTACAATTTTCTAGTCACAAAACAAGTAAGTCGTAGAGATAACAAATACAGCATAGGGAATGTAGTCAATAACATAATAAAGTTTTATGGTGACAGATGGTGACTACACTTATCATGGTGAGTACTGAGTGACGTGCAGAATTGTCAAATCACCATATTGTGCATCTGAAATTAATATGGCATTGTATGTTAACTATACTTCAATAATATTTTTTAATGTACTGAAACGTTGTGACATTCACAGTTCCATCAAGTTCAAGAAAACAGTGACAGGGTGATCGATTATGAAAACTAACAACATTTAGAATTAATTTCATAGAGATTATTTTTTGACCACTTATTTGAAGCTTTAGAGAAATTGAAAGAAAGTCAGTGAGGTTTAAACATACATTTAAAAATAACTCTTAGAAATACCAGGAAATTGCTGTTACGTATTTGTTCTCCAGCTCTTGCCTGCTAATTTTACTCTCTTTGCCTTGGATCACTCAGCCATTATCACCATGTCCTTTGCTATTCTCTGTAAGTCCTAAGTCAAAAAGCAGTAATACAGAATGTTAAGATTTGGAATGACAGTGCAAAAAGTGTAGTTAGAAAATTGTGAATAATTTTAAAACTAGAGTTGACCAATGATAAAATGGTCTCCTTTCTAAAGCAAAAAGTGTACACGGAGAGGATAAATGTATGCAGATAGTGGAGCATTCCTAAGATTAAAATGTGAGCATATTTTGATGTCCTAAAATGATTTTCTAGAAATAGTTCTTAATTGCTATGTAATATTGCGTCAAATAGAAAATAACATTATGAAGAACCCCGTTACAAGTAATAAATAATGACTGTAAACAAATAATTCTGCAACAATAGATAAGGATTTTAATGAATGCATGTGTGTTTGTATGGGTATGTGTTGCCAACTTGGTTTGTTTAAGTATACAGGTACAAACTAATGTGTGTAAATATACAGGTCAGTGAAATTTTTATTTACCTATTTACCATTTCTATTTATATATGTTAATATGACCAAAATCACAATATAAAAAAATCTGGGGTGTGTGAGAAGACACTTTTTCATTCATTTTTTTCTAATCAATGCTTTCTCAAAGATTACTGCTTTGCTGACTCCAATTCCTATTGATAAGTTTGCAAGTAGTTGAATTTTATATGTATGGGATTACACAGGATGCCTGGCTTCTATATTTCAACTTTATGCAGGACAGGTTCAAGTATGACATTATATGTAGGATTAACTTTTAATGGCTGTACAGTATGCCATTGTTTAAATATGCCAAAATTAATTTATTCTATTGATAAATGATTGATGAGCTTCTAACTAGATGTGATTTATATAGATATATATAAGAATCTATATAAGAATCTATAAAGATTTTTACACATTTTTATAGTTACATGTGGATTCATTTTCTTTGGGTATATTTTTAAGAGTGAGATTCCTGAATCCCAGAGTGGGCATAGATTTATCTTTAGTAGATGCTCATAAAATGTTTTCAAAATATTGAATGAACATATACTTCCTCAGAAATTTGTGAATGTTCCATTTATTCCATATATTTACTTATGCTTTTATTGCTATCTAACTTTGCCTTGCCACTTTATAAAAGTTTGTATATATACAAGTCATTTTTTCAGGAGATACTGAAATTATTTTCTAATTTCAGCTAACTTCACTACCATCATAGTGTCTTTTAATAAAGAAAGTTCCTTTCATCCTTAAGATTTTATTTATTTATTCATGAAAGACACACAGAGAGAGAGGCAGAGACACAGGCAGAGAGAAAAGCAGGCTCCCTATGGGAGTCCAGTATGGGACTCTATCTCAGGACTCCAGGATCACTCCCTGAGCCAGAGGCAGACGCTCAACTACTGAGCCACCCAGGTGTCCCCAAATGAAGAAAGTTTCTTACTTTTAATTTGGTTCAATTTATCAATTTCTTCCTTTGAGTTTGTTAGTTTTGGTGTCTTATTGAAGAGATTGAAGAGACATTTGCCTATCATTAAGATAATATCTTTTGCTTTTTTCTGGAAACATCATTGTTTTATCTACTATGTAAGCCAATTTAATTCCTTTATGGACTAGATGTAAAGTAGAGATCACAGAACACATAGAGACCTAGATTTGCTCCAGCATTGTGTTTTTAAAGATCATTTCTGTATCTAATTCTAATGGCCACTTATTGTGTCATTCATGTGGCTATTTGTATATGCATGTGTTTGTTGATCTTTTTGTTTATCCTTATGTTAATACCAGGTTATGGTAATTATGAAGCATGACTGTTTTATCTTTTAATCAGTCATTTAAACCATGTTCCTCTTAAGAGGTCCTTTGCATTTTCATAAACCTTTAAACTTAGCTTTTCAATTTCCACTAGACTCATGAACTGTTTCAGAATTAAGAGACAAACATGACATATCTGTTTGAGGAAATGTGTGACCTGGGATTGAATGCTGAATATTGGTAGCACTATTATCATAAATTAGTTATTATAACTATAGGCATTTTTGAAGAGGGACTATTTATTTTAATGTTAAATATATGATTAAATTTCTTTAATTTTATAATTATAATTATTTAGACAATTGTCATGTTCTTAGGTTATAGACGCTGAAATATTTATTTGGATGTATGACTTGATAAAATGTCTACATATTAAGAAAGGTAATTTTAATACATATACCACATGCCATAATTGGTATGATGAATATTATATACCTATAGAAGTATGTAAACCAATAAGGAAAAGATGAGTAGGCAAATATAAAAATGAGCATAATGATTGAATAGTTATTTCACTATTGATACTGAAGTGGCCAATAAGTGTATGTATAACAAGGTGCTCAAGTCACTAGGAAATGCGGATTTAAACCACTTAAACATCAGAATGTCTAGGAGTAAAAAGAAAGTCCCAAGGGGAAGTGATGACGTGAACAGACTGGAACTCTCACAGATTGAGGATGAACTACGAATGCTAGAAACACTGAAGGAGACTTACCTGGAAAAATACAACATGCCTTGGGGTTATAAGACTAAAAATTCATCTAAAGATTAAATACCATCCCAATCTACATCCTTGTGTATTTAAGTCTATTTTGAAATAATTTTAAACTTTCAGAGGGTCACTCAAATTGTTCAAAGAGCATCCTACTTTAAAGATTTTATTTACTTATTCGTGAGAGACAGAGAAAGACGCAGAGACATAGGCAGAGGGAGAAGCAGTCTCCTCTCAGGGACCCCGATGCGGGACTCAATCCTGGACCCGGAGATGATGGCCTGAGCTGAAGGCAGATGGTCAACCGTTGAGCCACCCAGGCATCCCTGTTCAAAGAACTTCAATACACCATTCAGCAGGATTTCCTAATGAGCAATATTGCCGCTTTGTTTTGTTACTTTCTGCTTGTACAGATTTCATGTATAGCAGAACTATTTCAGCACTGTCATTACTTTCAGGACTTGTCCCTTCATGAGCTCTACAGAAGGTTTCAAGTATTTGCAAACACACAGTAAGTTGGCAATAACTGAAAGATAATTTCTGTTTCCTACTGATGGGATCTGTTCAGTTTCTTGGCCCTCTTGCTGACATGTTTTACTAAGTATTTTGGAGTTGGATCTTGAGCCTATAAAGTTAAACATCAAATTGGAGATGTTAGCAGAGAGACCTAGGGCTCCACTCTCTGATCCCTCAGTAAGATTGTGCTCTCCAATTTTTAGCTCTTCTGGCAAACCCAAACTTTGCCCACTGTCTTCTCATCCAAATAATACTGCTTCTCTGCCTGGGCTCTAAATATATGGTCACAAACCCCATAACTGGAAAGTACCGTCAGAGGAAGAGTCTGATAATGGAATAGGCCACAAAAAGCGTAACCCAAGGTCATATCCTTTGCAGTACTTCTCTTATGATTGGTCATCACTTTTGGCTGTCTGCCTGCATACCTGTTTTGATCATGTTTTCATGATTATTCTAGTGGGCATATTTGTCCAATGCCGCTAAATATCAAGATTGCTTTTGAGAAACACTCCATAATGTGAATGCAGGATTCATGTACCACTAAGGCTCGTAATATTGTAAGATAATATTTTCCCAATGTGTCTATTCAAAAGAAGATATACCTATTTTTTCTATTTCTTGTTTTATAATATTAGGTACAACTTTCAGATTATGTTTTATCATAGGTAATAGTATGAATTTATTCCTTTCTGTGATACGTCACTCTAAAGGATAAATCATTGGTATGTGGAGATTTTCTAGCTTAATAAGAAATACGGTGGTCCACTATTTGCTTCTTGCCCAAAAAAAACCCCGACCTTCAAATGAACATCTGCAGTGGCCATTATTTTTTTGGTTTTGGGGTTTGTTTGTTTTTTTTCTTTTTAGTATGTATTTCAAGTTTTTGTCTGAATTTTAATTAACATATAGTGTAATATTAGTTCCAGGAGTAGAATTTAGTGATTCATCACTTATATAAAACACTGCAGTGGCCATTTGTACACATTTTCTATTCATTTATTGTCTGGACCAGCAAGTTTGTTTTACTTCTGCTCTTCCAGTTACAGCATCTCAAACACCCTGTGAAATCAGTGATTAGTACCCCTTCCCCCCTGGCGCAGTTGAACATTCCCACTTATTTCATCAATATATCAGTGAGAGTGTGAAGGCAAGAACTCAGCTGTCACTAACTAGTCTTTATCTTTGACCTATCTAATCTTTTACTCCACTGTATATATAACGGAATTATGTGAAATAAACATCATCCTTTGTTTTTACTGCATTTTATAAAAACACTTCTATTATATCTATTCAGACAATTCTTTGAAAATACAGATTTATTTATTTATTTATTTATTTATTTATTTATTTATTTATTTTTACAGTTCAGTGCCTGGAACATATTAACACTCGATTCAATGTTGATTTTAATCCAGGTTTTTGAGCACAAGACTATGATATTATTATCACTATTGTTATCATTTCACTCATTAAGCACAAGACAGAGCTAAACTAAATAGGCAGATATTTTCCAAACTCACTGAACTGTTTTTGGTGGAAATTTGCAAAAGGGGCAAGTTATAACTCATGCCTATTTATTTGTCTTCCTAAGTACAAAAATCATCATTTTGCTCACTAAATATGACCTTAACATGAAGACATGATCTTAGCAAAATGAAGCAAAAGAGAGAATGAATTAGGTTTTAAAATATATTATGTAAGGTAATGAGGTAAAATTGAGCCATATTAAATAATATAAACATTATATATTATTTGGTTGATTTTTCAATATATTTTAAATCGTGAAAATGCATTATAAACATTGTTTTGGACCTTAAATTCATTAATGATATTATAGTAAAAAATTAGATCACAATATAAAATGAAACAAAACCCATTCAAAGAAATATTCATTAACATATGTTTCCTCTATCCTATTAGGGTAAAGAGACAGATACTCAAATTGGTGAAACTTCTTGTTAGGGTCACTTGAAAAGCTTCAATTATGGAAGAGGTTGAAATTGATGGATAATGCTCTATAATTATATACTTGTGATAAATTTAAATTCACTCTGAGCTGGATGTCAACAGTTAAAATGGCTTGCACTGCTAATCTTTAGGAACTTTCTTCAGTAAAAGAATATGATATAAAATAGTTGCCATAAATGTGATTGCGAAACAAACAAAAAAAAGTGATTGCGAGCTAAAGAACAAAAGCAAATGATAAATTGATGTAATCAGATACCTAGCACAACATTTTATAGGTTACAGAACATGGGTAGCTTATGTTTTCCAAATTCTTAAGCCATTACCCGAAACCACAGTGTAGAGCTAATATAGAGAGCACATTCAGTAATCATTTTTTTTTTTTTTTCTTAGTGATAGCCACACAGTGAGAGAGAGAGAGAGGCAGAGACATAGGCAGAGGGAGAAGCAGGCTCCATGCACCGGGAGCCCGATGTGGGATTCGATCCCGGGTCTCCAGGATCGCGCCCTGGGCCAAAGGCAGGCGCTAAACCTCTGCGCCACCTAGGGATCCCCCAGTAATCAATTTAAAGCCCATCTCATGACCAGGTGTCATTTTGAAGTTGGATAAAAATATAAGGTGACTATTACCTTGCTGCAGTTAGCAATCCTAAGATTAAGAATCATCATTCTCACTCCTTACTTTCTTCCTCCTGCCTACAACCTGCAACAAAAGTGCAGAACCAGGAGACATTTTTAAATGTGTGACCATATGTTGTAAGTCCTGATAAAGATGCTTTTAGTATTTAGCTTGCCACGGCCTCAAAAAAGCATCTAAAATACAAAACATATTCAAGAAAAACAAATCCGTGAGTTTATTCTTCTTCTGTGATTGATCTGGTTCTATTAATTTATCTTCCCAACTCCTAAGTGTGGTGATGTATCTGTTTCTGCTCCAAGTAGTCTCTCAGTGTCTCTCATCAGCTTTCTTATAGTACATCTCTAACTGGTCCTATTTCCTCTGATTTTCATTTTGTCTTTCAAATTACCTTTATATACTCTATGAGAGTACTTCTTCTAAATCACGTTATCCTCTTCAAACATTTTTAATGGTGCTTGCCTAGGGAAAAACTCAAATATGTTGAGAGTACTGTTATTTTAAAACTGTTAACAATAGGGCATTCGCCATTTTTCATTGCATAATCAATATTTACCATTTAATCCCCACATCTCCACAGTTTATATATACCTTCCATTTTATTCTCTGCATATTAAAATCCTGTTCAAATTTAAAAGGTTTACAGTTGAGATCATTCTTATGAGCTGTTTATCCATCTGCCAGCCAGAGGTTGTTATTCTCTGTCCTGTTACACAATATTTTATAGTGTTTTTATGTCTTCTAATCACACAGTTGTGTCCCCGTGTGCGTACACACACATGTGTGCACATGAGTGCTTGTGCTCGAGTATGTTCTGAGTGATTTTTGTGCAGGCTATGAAAAGAAAAATTATTTAATCCATTGCAGTCCTAATGCCCTGGCTCAGCCTAGGCAGATGCATGCAGGTGTGCGTGTGCACATGCATGCACGCACATACACACACATTAGTTGGAGAAATAAGAACAGCTTTCCCTGTAAAGAGACTAAACTTTAAACTTCTTGAGCAAATATCCTAAGGAAAATCCTGTTGTCAATGTGTATTTCAGGCATTAGTTTATTTTAGCAACATATACAAATAATAATAAGTTGCATGAAAATGATTCACTCTAAACTCCCTTCTTTTTGACTTATATTTAATAAATTGTGTACATTGAGAGCACACTGGAAAGTACCATTTAAAGTTGTTCCTACTGAACAGGTATTTCTCTGAAGTTGGAATGAAATAGTGGGAGTGATAATGCATTGCTGTAGTTAGCACTCCCCACAGTATAATAATTGCCTCTTGAAAATGATGTGTTCAAGGCAATAACCTTCATTTGTATTCTATGAGATATAATATGACCAATGAGTGAATCCTAATTTTCTCTCATGTCATTTCACTCCTGGTAATATGTGCTTCAGCTTGACCATTTTCATGGTGAATAATGCCGGAATCATACAGTACACATTCTCTTTTCTGACTTTGTGGTCAAGGCTAGAAATAGAGGCTCCCATTTTAGCTTTGCATAAAGCTGAAAAGAAGCAGAGTTTGCATTTATGTCAAAAGGAACTTCAGTAGAATAAAAGGTAGCTGAAATGTGTGAATTGTGATAAGAATGGCCTCTTCTATGTCAGAAGCATTTCTGAGGCTTTTACTGCTAACATTCTTTTCCCCCGCTATGGATCAGAAAGTTTAAAGGAAATGAAAGTTTATGTTGGTATTCAGTTTGAATTATATGTAAAGATCTCAGGACTGTTTTTATTATATTCACACTAGACATTTGAATCGCTGTGGGACTTGCAACATTTATGAGAAAAATCATCTTATTTACATGTATACAAGACAAGGTCAAATTTGCAAAATGAGTTTTTTCTCAAATAAATAAGATCTAGTCTATGTAAATCAAGGGAAAGAAAATTGAGTGAAGGCAAAGAAATGAAGGTTCTCGATACTAATGCAAAAAATTTCAGGATGCACTCAATTATTCTATCACACCTCTTTGGAGTTGTTACAATGATTTAGTTATTTATTATATTTATGTTAGATTAACAAGCATGGTAAGTATGATGTAACTTGAAGAACAAAGCTTGGTAATGAATATCCAAGCAATGCAATATTGAGAAAACAATATATATGAATATGGAACTACATACATCATGTGTGTGTACATATATTAAGGTAGTTGAGGTTATTTCTCTTCACATATTTATAAGGTTAGGTGAGTTGTTAGAAAAACAATAAATAAATTGATAAGGATTTGTTTTACTGTTAAAGCAGTGTGTTTCACGATCATTTCTTCACTCAGCTATTTGAAAACCTTTAATTAATCAATTAAAAACTTAAATGGTCAGTAACTATAATTTAAACTGTTTATAGTATAAAGAAAAAAGACAATGACTATTTAGCTTTGTGACTTCTGCACAAAAACAAAAACCTAACATCACTTGAATTACTAGAATTCAAAATTTACTACATTTTAAAATTTATTTTAATTAAAAAATGCAAAGTATCATTAGAAATTTTCCATAATTTAAAATTGTTTTTTATGAAGAAATTTTGAAACTCATATGACATACTTTGAAAAAAGTATATACATATACATGCATACATACAACTTACATGTATATAATTTCTTTTTCAATCTACTAGTGAAATCAACAGACAGAGAAAAATAAAAGTCTAGGGTTCTTGATATCAAAAATAAAACAAGGAAAATAGAATTAAAAGAAATAACTATAGATATCAAGCAAAGGAGATTTTGAATTTTTAAAGTATCAATACAACCCGATTGAACTCTACAACTATGTATTGATATCTGTTAGTTTTAGACACTATGCTAGGACATCTCAGGCTTACAGTGAATGTTTACAAGAATCACATAGTCCAAAAAAAAATAAATAAATAAAAAAAAAAAAAAAAAAAAGAATCACATAGTCCAGCAGCCACGGGAGTAGGAACATACATACAAAAGAAAAAGCTATTTTTTCACACAAATTTATTACACTGATATTTCAGCATAAAATTTTACTTAAGCTCTCTTAAGAAGAAGACAGCATGTGAAATAGACCAAAAAGACATTGGTTTTCATTAGCTTTGTCTTTACCTGATGCTAATTTATAACCATTTTCATTGTAGAACATGACATGTTTCCCAAGAGGACACAATTTTGTTCATTGTCTCTTGCATATTTGTTTTCAAAAATCAGTTGTGTCTTAAAATATATTCCAAAAAAGTTTCTTGATACCCATGGCATTATCTTCTTTAGGTGTTTAAATAAAATTCTAGAACTTTAGAAAAGAGATTTTAACCACCTTCAACTCTGATGTTACATGAGTAAAAGGAGGTTTAGAAAGATGAGGTTAGGATGTGGAGAAAAGAGAACCCTCTTATACTGTTGGTGGGAATGGGAACTGGTGCAGCCACTCTGGAAAACTGTGTGGAGGTTCCTCAAAGAGTTAAAAATATACCTGCCCTACGACCCAGCAATTGCACTGTTGGGGATTTACCCCAAAGATTCAGATGCAGTGAAACGCCGGGACACCTGCCCCCCGATGTTTCTAGCAGCAATGGCCACAATAGCCCAACTGTGGAAGGAGCCTCGGTGTCCATCGAAAGATGAATGAATAAAGAAGATGTGGTCTACGTATACAATGGAATATTCCTCAGCCATTAGAAATGACAAATACTCACCATTTGCTTCAACGTGGATGGAACTGGAGGGGATTATGCTGAGTGAAGTAAGTCAATAGGAGAAGGACAAACATTATATGTTCTCATTCATTTGGGGAATATAAGTAATAGTGAAAGGGAATAGAAGGGAAGGGAGAAGAAATGGGTAGGAAATATCAGAAAGGGAGACAGAACATAAAGACTCCTAACTCTGGGAAACGAACTAGGGGTGGTGGAAGGGGAGGAGGGCGGGGGGTGGGGGTGAGTGGGTGACGGGCACTGAGGGGGCACTTGACGGGATGAGCACTGGGTGTTATTCTGTACGTTGGTAAATTGAACACCAATAAAAAATAAATTTATTTAAAAAAAAGAAAGATGAGGTTTTATATCCAAAGTTGTCAAATTGCATATGAAAAATTGGCATTGTTACATGAAAATATATGTTGAATCATGAAAATGATATTTCAAAAATTTTAAATAATTGTCATTCTGAAAATCTTTTTCTGGCCAATAACGTTAAAACAGATTCTTCACCCACGATAGTAGAAATAATATCAAAATAATGAAATGCAGTTCTTCTTCAAAGAGCCTTAAAAAAATGAAAAAGCCTGATACCTGGCAAGGGGTTTTGAAGTACGTTGTAGCTACAAGTATCCAAAACCAACATAAAAATAAAATAATAGTAAATAGTTGATACAGCAATTGCCCCACTACAAATTTGCCCAGGAGATAATCTTCTTAGAGATATATGAAGATATATATGGACCAGAGTATTCATTATAGCACTTGATATAATAACCAGTGACAACAACAAAGGAACCAAACTAAATATCCATCTGTTGAAGATTACTTAACCGAGAATAAACAATTCCTTCACTGTGAAAAATGAGAACATGAAACTATATATAATGATAAGAGAAGCTATCTGAGATAAATTTGTAAGCAAAAAAAAAAAAATATTTAGGTGCAAGAGATTTTAAGTTTAAGGAAGATAAACAACATCAGTTAATAGTTGCATATGGATACCTCTGACATATTAGACTGTGTTTCAGGTCAATGAGTTGAGGACAGATGTGATCTTTGTATTTACTTTGGTTTACATACTTGTCTAGTATCTCAATTCTTTATCTTCTTCATGTTTTGCTATTATAGTAAGACAAAGTACTAACACTTCTAATTCGTGTGGCATGAAAACCTGTCCAGACTTGGCCCCATCACTCTCTTTAAATTTTAGCCACCATCCCTGCCAAAGGTTATGGCCTTGACCATGGAAACAGTTACTGTCTTCAGATCATGTCATGTTCTGATACCTCTGGCATTTTATAAATGGTTTATTCTTTTTTAAGTGTTATCCCTTTTTTTAAAGATTTTATTTATGATTCATGAGAGATCAAAGAGAGAGGCAGAGACATAGGAGAGGGAGAAGCAGGCTCCCTGCGAGGACCCCGATGGGGAACTCTACACCAGGACCCCAGGATCATAACTGGAGCCAAAGCAGACGCTCAACCACTGAGCCACCCAGGTGCCCCTTTTTTTAAGTGTCCTAAACCACCTCCTACCTCTGTGATTTGTTGTGTACTTAATATAACACATATTCATCTATCAAAACTCACCTCATACCTCAATTCCAGAAAAATTTCCTTCAAATTTCTCCAGGTTTCTTCTCTTTCCTGAACATACTTCTGTACATATGCTAATGATATCATTTTGTATTTCCTTTGTGTGAACTCCCAGCGTTCCATTCAAATGTAAATCTATTAAATTAATGCTATTTTTATCTCTCAGATATAATGTATTGCCTAGTTCATGGTTCACAGTGGGTCTATAATTTGTATCCAATGGAAAGTAAAATGAAGGCCATATGAAATTTAAAAAATAGCATTCGAAAAGTATGGATGTAATGTAAAATAGGATGTGTGTACCTCTTGCTGTTTCTCCCTAGTGGAGTTTAGCAGGCATCGGCACACATGTGGTTCACTGCTATATGCACAGTGCCTAAAAAAGTGCCTGGAATATACTTCATACAAAATAAATGAGCACATTCATAATTACTCTTTCTGAGGAAACATAATTCAAGTAATTAATTTTCTCAAGGATTTTAATTTATAATCAATTTAAATTTGGAGAGATACAGTTTTAATTTCCAGAGAGATAGTCCAACAGGACGTGGTCTTGAATCTTTTTTTTTTAATTTATTTTTTATTTGGTCTTGAATCTTATGAGTAGGCTGCTCCTTTAGAGAGACTCAGGTAACTATAGTGTTTGATGACACTGACAAGATTTAAATTGCAGGGCAACAAGTATAGGGAGAGATGACAGGAGAAAATAACACAAAAAAAGACAACAAAAGAGGACTCTAAGACAGAAACTAAGGAATGCATATATTTTCAAAGCCAGAAAATGTCAGAAAAATACAGATAACGACAGGCTCTGGGAGAACCAGAAAAATTCAACATTGCAAAGCTTAAGCAAGGTTAATTTGCAATGATCATTTAGTAAATGATGTCACAGTGATGCATTTAACTGGACTAACAAATCCTGGGTGTGATAAACGTAAAAAGAACATTTCAAGTTTGTGGGAAGAAGCCAAATTGTGAAGCACTCTCTTGGGAATATTAGAAGAGTTAAGTGGAGAAAGTTAGTAGAGACTCTCTCATTTACTGCAGGAAAAAAAAATAAAAGGAAAAGCAAGTGGTAGGTTTACAGAAATTAAAAATTTTGTTCTTTGGATGGGTAAGTGGAAGAAATCAGGTGACGTGTGCTATAGATTGCATCTTAGATGGTATCCTACAACAGCAGGTCCTGAGACAGAGTTTTGTGAAGATCTTTATAAAGATCTTTCCGGAAACGCTCTGAACTAGAACCATAAGGAAGTAAAGATACAGGATTGGACAGAGGAGTTAAGCCAGGACATAGTACAAAAGCCAACCCCATGAAGAGCTCTGGATCTGGAATTGCCCTTCAGAGCTCCCCCAAACTGAAACGATGAACATAGGACCTGGTACTGTGACTTAAGCCCTGGCTGTGGGGAGCCCCAGGGAAAGGGTTTAACCCAGGTCTGGTCCCTTTCTCTGCGCTTGCAAGAATAATGGAACCTCATCAGTGAGCTGGGAAGATGCCCTAGTTCTGAAGGGGAGAACAGGTTAATTAGAACGTAAAGATTCATAGCACTAAACTCAGCTGGCAAAAATACTATATAGTATTATGATTAATAGTAGAGCATGCAGGTTTAAACACACCAAAATGATTTATACAGTTATTTAACATTTTAAATGCTTATGAAAATATAAAATGTTTTTTTTTTTTATTGTCAAATTCTTTAATTATGTTGTTACTGCTGCTGCAATGCTTTTGAATCAGTTCTACATAGAATGTGAGAGAAAACTAACCAAAAAATCTAGTATTCTGGCTCTTTCTGTCACTACAGATTCCACATTTTTTGAGACCAATCCAGAAATGTTCATGCAATTAGACTAAAATAATGATTCCGTTTCTTGCTGTCCAATTACTGTTTCCCATTTGTACGGACTACAAAAGAAAGTTTTTTTTAAATGATATAACAGGAAAATTATTTTACTGATATAGACTAGTTAAAGTCAACGTTTCCTGGATGTTTAAATTATAAGATATTCCATTTTTTGATAGATTTACAACTATTCTGTTAGAAAAGGACTATCATGGGTAAAGGATATTAGAACAGTCTCTAGTAATTGATTAATCTCTTTATTGTCTGTCCCAGTAAAATCACTAGGAGACCAATAAGAATTAAAGTTATTAGCTGGAAATTCTTGCCAAGGGAATAAGTGATTAGAATTTTCCTAGATCAGATGCTGTTCTATTTATCTCTTACCAAAAAATTACAAGGCCTCAATATAATGGCATTGAGAAAATCTCTTTGATTCATGAAGGCAAAATTCTTTTATTCAGTCAACACACTTTTTCTGGGAAGAGAGAAAGATTACTAAAGAAAAAAAAGCCCACAATTTATAGTTTTATATATTTTATGACTTTGATTCCAGTGTATTCATTGAGAAAGGATATGCCATAACTCTCGAGACCAAATTCCTAGAGAGTAGAAACAACTGTTTTCTTGTGCTCTTGGAAGTTTGCCTTTAGTAAAATATAGAATTAAAAAATATTTCTCAATCCTCTTGTTCCAAAATGTGTGTGTATGTCTGTGGGTATGAATCATCATAAAGGCTTGCCTTATATTGAACATAAGTTTTATGAAGAGAATTTTTCCTTGAACAAAACAATAAAACAAAACACAATGACAGCTCTATTACAAAGCTTGTGAAAGGACTATTCACAATTTCTTGATTACATTTAGCATAAGTACTCATTCCATTTTTTTCTCTTTTAATGGAAAACTATAATATTAATGCTGCCACAAACTTAGAATATAATTTGGTAAAAGCTCTTCAATTTAGTGAGATGGATTAAATGTCTTTTCCAAAATCATATTAGTATTTACTTAGAAAGATTTTCAAACTCCTAATCAGTGCTCCTTCTTACTAATAATCTTTAAGTTCAAGGTTAAAGCACATTTTTCCACATTCTTATTTTATGTTTTAATTAACATTCATTGAGTTATCCAGTCTCTGTAACTTCACAATGTCCATTGAAGTAATGTATTAATATAAGTGTATCATTAATTATATTATTAATTGAAAGTCTAATATGATGTCTAAACTTTTCAGTTGTTTTATGAATGAGACATGGATGATAACATCTGTGTGTTTATGCATGAGTTATCTTGATTTTATCCTTATATTTAATCAATAATTTTATTGAGCATGGAATTGAGGTTCAAAAAAATTTGAACACGGGTGCCAGGGTGGCTCAGTCGGTTGGGCATCTGCCTTCAGCTCAAGTCATGATCTCAGGGTCCTGGGATCGAGCCCCATGTAGGGCTCCCTGCCCAGTGGGGAGTCTGCTTCTCCCTCTGTCCCTCCCCTTCTGCTCTTGCTTTGTCTCTCACTTTCTCTTTCTCAAATAAATAAATAAAATCTTAAAAATAATAATAATAAATTTAACATGAACATAAACATGCCCAACAATGATCATTCATTTATCTTTTAGTGTCCAAGACCGTTCATGACAAGTCTACTGTTTACATAATGCATATCCCCAGGCAAGCGATCTCAATGGAAGCATTTAGGATGCCTTTTCTTTATGTACTGTTGTAAAAGTTCATGATAACAGAAGAGAAAGAAAATCAAATTGAAAAGGATCCAAATTATTGTTTCATCAATTTGTCTTTCTTTAATTTATAATTTATAATTAATTATAATTAATAATCTTTAATGCATGAAATTAAGCATTTTGATGTATATAATTCAGTGGAACATCATACATTTTCAATGTGCAAATATTACTTCTATCTAGTCCCAAAACATTTTCATTACCCCCAAAAGAAAACCCATACCCATTAAGCACTCACTAGTTGCCTGCCTCCAGCCCCTGTCAACCAATGCCCTACTTCCATCTCCAGAAATTTACCTCTTCTGAGTATTTCATATAAATGTAATAATATATTATGCCATTTTTTTTATCTCTGGATTCTTTCACTATTAATATTTTTGAGGTTCAATTATACTATAGCACATATTAGAATTTTGTTTCTTTATTTTCTTTCTTTTTATAGTTGAGTAATATTCCATGGTATGAATATACCACATTTTGTTTATCCTTCATGCATTAATGGATCTTTGGTTCCATCTTTTTGCTATTGTGAATAGTGCTGCTATGAATATTTATGTATAAGTATGTTTTTCAATACCTAGAATCTGTGACTTTGGTACATTTATGTGACAAAAGAGAATTGAGGTTGATAAGGACCTGATCTTGAGATGGTTGAGAGGATAGGTATGGAAGGAGACAGAGAGAGAGAGAGAGAAAAAGAGAGAGAGAGAGAAGCACAAAAGTTTCAGAGAGCTACCATGTGAAAATCACTCGACCTGCTCTCACTGGTTTTGATATAGAGGAGGGGTCTATCAGCCTAGAAACCAGACAGCCTCTAGAAACTTAAAAAGGTGAGGAAATAGATTCTCCTTTAGAACTTCCAGAAGGGAATGTGACCCTGCTGATATCTTGATTTGAGCCTGATTAGACCCGTCAGACTTTTGACCTGGAGAATTGTAAAAGCTAAAGATAATAAATTTGTATTAGTTTAGACCATTGAGATTGTGGTAAATTGTTACAGCAGTGACAGGAAGTTAATACAGCGTATATCTAAGGGCTTTTGATTATTGTAACATTTAGCCTGAACCTTTAACAGCAATCAGAAATTAATACTGCAAAGGCATGAGGAGACATTTCAGATAGTGAGAGCTAATGAAGCCAACAGCTAGAAAGAAAAAGAATAGTTGAGGATTGAGAGATTATTGATGTTTAGTTTTAGTTTACAATGAGTAGTTTACAGCTTGTTATGAACATATTCTAACAGTCCAATATGAATTGTTATTTAAATCTAATTTTATGATGACATACATGATATAGCCAGCATTTGATTTTATGAAGCTTTGTCACTGTTTTTATAATTTAAAAACTGTCATTTATTTTTCTTTTTTTACAACTCATTTTTTTTTATCTTCGCCACAGGAGGGTTTTTTTTTAAATCCAAGGAGTAATGGTTTAGTTTTTCAAGAATGTGAAAAAACTCGTTGGTCACCCTAAAAGATAAAGCTCGAGATTTTCCAGAAATTTAGAAAATTAATATTCATAATTGATAGTTAATCACAAATGAAAGAAGCTGTGTGAATGCTATTAATTGGAATTTAGGTATTTATAGAAAAGAACGAACAATCATAAGTCATCTTCCCACAATAAAATTCTAACATGACCTTATGCAAGGTAATTAATCTGTCATTCTAAATTGAAGTGTTTGTGACCAATTATATTGAAATCTGTGTTGAAAAAAGAAAGCGAATGCAGGTGTGATTCAGTGAGTGAGGGGGGGAAGCAATGACTAGATAGATAAATTTAGAGGAAGTGGAAAGAGGCAAGGTGAGGTAGGTTCCTGAAAGCCATGGTGTTCCATTGGTTTTCTCTCTGTTTTTAATTTGTTTGTTCTGTTTTGTTTTATTGATTACTGTGTGTGTGTGTGTGTGTGTGATCTAGTACAATGAAAAGCCATGAATATGTTTTAAGCAGGCAATTCATATAAACTTACTCTAGTTGAAAAGGATCAGTCTTAAAAAAGGATTCTAAAGGAAAATGGGACTCTAGGAGGCTGAGTAGGAGGCCATTGAAATAATTAAGGTGGTCAACAGTCCTGGCAAAGATAAACTAAGTTGAAATAAGATGTTAACAGAAGAGCTGAGACCATAAGAAAGAGAGAAAATAATCTCAGTGTGAGGAATTATGCAAAAGGTGGCTCTATTCACCACCATGGAAAAAGCAAAGTGTTGGGATGAGTAGTGGATAGCTCGGGGAGAAATAGAGAATCTTGTTCGGCCAGATAAAGGTTTAAATGGCTTATCTGACACATTGATGGATATAAAAGGCAGGCATTTAAATATTAGATCTGAAAAGCCAGGGATGCCTGGGTGGCTCAGCAGTTGAGCATCTGCCTTCAGCCCAGGACATGATCCTGGAGTCCCCGGGTCAAGTCCCGCATTGGGCTTCCTGCATGGAGCCTGCTTCTCCCTCTGCCTGTGTCTCTGCCTCTCTCTCTGTGTGTCTCTCACGAATAAATAATTTTTTTTCAAAAGCCAGTGGAAAAATTAGGGAGGAAGACACATACAATTTGCCAATAAAGTCATTTTGCTAAGTAAACTACTTAGGAAGAAAGTATAAATAGAAGACAGGGATAAGGATTCCTACTGTATAATGATAAATTCATTAAGGTGGTATCCATGGCAATGTCTAGGAAAGAATGCTTTGTGGGTGCACTGGCAGCACTGGTGCATATGTTTTACTCTTAATAAAATTTTTGAAGTATAATAGAGAAAATTTAATAGAATAATAGGAAAATTTCAAATTTACTCTGTAATAATTTAACCCAAATTATATAATGTCTGTATATATGTCAAGTTACTAACCTATGAGGTTTTCTTTTCTTTTTTATTTTTTTATTTTATTTTATTTATTTTATATTATTTTATTTATTCATGAGAGACACAGAGAAAGGAGAGACACAGGCAGAGGGAGAAGCAGGCTCCATGCAGGGAGCCGGATGTGGGACTTGATCCCGGGACCCCAGGATCACACCCTGAGCTGAAGGCAGCCACCCAGGTGCCCTGACCTATGAGATTTTCTAAAAAAAAGAATGTTTGATATAAGCATGAACTTTAATCTTTCCATAAAAATGAGGAAATACGTTGCAGAATCATAAAATTCAATAAACATTGAGATTACGCTGGGGTCAATGTGAAGAATCCACCACAGCCAGTATGCTTCATGCTGAAATTGCATAGAATATCAATTCTATAACACGCTTCTTAGCTACATATTTATTTTAATTTTCCTTACTGTTTTTAAAACCTCACTATTCAACTTCGTTCTCTCTTTAATCTGTGTGTTCTTTGGGAAATGGAGACATTGTGGTTTAGTACAATGAGAATTAGAACAACAAAATTCCTAGGATTTTTCTTTTATTTTATTCTTAACTGAACCTACATGTTCAAGATGAAAGTTTTGAGAGGACTTTTGAACCAAGGAAAAAGATAACTGTGAGAATAGCATTGGGATGTCTCTGATTAAGGAATTATAAGTAGTTGTTCTTTCCTTCTGAGCTAAAACAAAGGATTGGGAATCTTCAGATTAGATTGCATTAGTCAGGCATATTACCCAATATCAAGCCCTACTAATAATTTCAAGGATACATGCAGTCTATAAAAATAGATGGAGGAGAGAGACAGGTGGGGGGATTTGGTGCAGCTCCCCAGATCCCCATAGGACGCATCTCTAGCCCATGTCAAAGACTAGGTCCTAAGTGAAATCAACAGTCACCTGCTTTTGAAAACTGGGTGTATTTAGGTTATAAGCATCTCCATTTTGTACTCAAATAGCTTACAGATACTCACATGTGACCTTTTCCAGAAAGAATCATGGATTTTTTCTTTTGGTTATTGACTTAATATAGGCAAATCTAAACCAGAGATGGTCTCCTAAAGCATTTAAAAGAGAAGTATTCTTCTTCTACCAAATACCATTAGTTTTTAGGACATCTATTCTTAGCATATTTACACTGACGTTAGGTCATGTTCACATGGCTTCTCTCAACCTGAAGAGGGTCTCTAATAATGCAAAGGAGACACAATCAAGGTAAGCAGTTTAAATTCCTAGACTAGTCTCTGTCCTCAGTCAATATCTCCATATTTCTAAGATACATTTTTATTATCTGTTTTATAGCTTGTGCTATATTTTCTACAAAGATTAATCTTACTAACAACATGACAATGGATGGGATTTGACTCATGCAATTTTAAATAAGAATTTCCTTTGCAAAGCTTGTTAAACATGATGATATCCCCTTTGAGTGGTTTTAATATTCTTTTGTCAGTGTAATTACTCTTATTTCCCTAGTGACAACAGTCATTTGAACTTTTTATACATTGACGTAAGCATTTATTGAATGTGTAATTTTTATAAAGCCAGCTTTACTTCCTTTTCTGGAAAACCATTTTCACTGTCCTTTCATCAAGCGCTGGCTTCAATTAGAACATAAAATATTTTGGAGAATTACTATTTACACAAGTCTGGCTCTAATGTAATCCTCTAAATCATGTGTTCATTATGTAGCTTTGTCAAAGAGATTAATCTAGTAATTTCCCTATGTATCATACCTTCCCACCGACTGAGATGGTGACCAAAGAACATTATTTTGTGAATTCTGGGTTACGTTTGGACTTGTGGACATAAAAATATTCCAGTTACCATAGGAAAAAGTTTGAGACACTGGCTTTCAGTTGTCAGCACAGTACACTATGCCAACTATCCCCCACCCCCACCCCAAACCCGGTAAAGATGATTAAATTTTACTGCTCTATTCAAACTCAGTGAGTTGCACCATAGTGAAGACTCTTTTGTAATATTCAGACCATTAGAAAACAATGATAAAAAACACATTTCTTTGTGATGACCCAACACTTACTTAGATTTAATATAGTACTCATACAATTTAACTTCCTTTGCTTGCCTCTCTTTAAGGCACAAAGTCATTGACCTTTAAAAGCATCAGAGATGATGATATCTGGTAGTCTTTTCTTATAATGAATAAGTTTTCTGTAATGAATAAGCTTTCTCACTGTTGACAGCTTTGCTAAAGTTATTATTAAATTAATCCATATAATTAGAGCTTTGTCTTCTCTTAAGACCAATTCCTAGCCTTTGACAATCTCCTGGAAAAGAGCATTTTCCAATGACCCTATTTGGATACGCAAGAGGTTTTCATCATGCTGACAACCTTCTAGGAATGTTATTTCAATCCTACTCAGAATGTGCAGGTGAGCTCCTAACATACCCATAGGACATTTAAAACAATGGGGCCAGTGTTTACAAGTCAGCACGTGTGTTTTTGCCAGAGCGTAATGAGCAGGAGTTCAATATTACTTCTGTGGGAATAACAAGTCCTGAGGTTTCCCCCTCCACCCACAAATGGCCATCATTTGCTTTGAGAAGGATAACTAAAAGTATTATTCCCTTGCTCTGAAAAGCCCACTTGGAAATTGCACAGTAATATTACTTCTGGTATATTAATCTTTTTTACGGATACCTTTTCAATTTGGTATGTCTCCCATTTCTATTTATTACTTTTCCACCTAAGATTGACTTTTCAACTTAGCAGGCATGTTATTTACCTACAGAGCTGACAATAAAAGCTGCTTTATTAACTCCTATCACCCATCCCGGCCCCCGTCTCTAGGCAGATTTGGGATGTGATCGGTAGAGAATATTGGACAACCCCTGCTGCTTGATAATGAAATTGCATTATAGGTAGCCCAATTTGGCCACAGGGTTGATTTTATGACTCAATCCCAAAATACCTTAAAATACTTTAAAAATATTCACTGGCAAATTCAGTGACATTAAAATAAGATCTTAAGCCTCTTTCCATATACAAAATTTTTAAATAGATCTGGCATCACTGATAAGGAAAAATGGAAGAAAAAATTTCTTAGATGGGATGATGAAGTGTTTTGTAATCTCATTCCCCCATGCATCCGTTCCTATCTCAAGAGTCTACAAAAGTGAAGATCTCACTTTACTTACTGTCATACTCAAACTTAAGCACATGTTCACTTAGAGTATTAAGACAACCCAGAGACTTTTCAGTCACCAGTTCTGAATGACAAGTGTTTCAACTGTCTATTGAATAGAGCACTTCTCTGTGTGTAATAAGTACTGTGATGTGCTTACAAAACTTGTTTCCTTGATTTTTTTTTAAAGATTTTATTTATACATGGGAGACACACAGAGAGAGAGGCAGAGATATAGGCAGAGGGAGAAGCAAGCTCCTTGCGATGCAGGACTTAGCCCCGACACCCCAGGATCAAAACCTGAACCAAAGGCAGACACTCAACCACTGAGCCACCCAGACATCCCTGTTTCCTTGATTCTATCTATATGGTAATAACAATATAAAATCATGTACCTTCAGTAGAAGAAACATACCCAAGTAGTCCACCTTGACAGAATTTGCTGTTCTAATCATTTAAATGTAACCCTTGATGCTTTATCTGTTACATGATTAACAAAACTGAACTAAGAATCAGTGTCAGGCCAGATTACACATACTTGTATCCCCTAGAGCTGCATATAGAGGTGGTGGGGCATGCATGATGTCATGCCCCAGTGCTTCGGCACTTTAGCCACAGCCATTTCAAGCAACTTTTTTTCTATTGATATTGGATGGATTTCTAGACACATTAGCACGTTGGATGCCAAGGGCATTTGTTATCTCCCAGCACATCAGCGACTGGCTGAGCCCCAACATATCCTTTCATCTTATAAACCCAAATAGCATCCCATTGCCTTTATGAGCTGTTATCTGCTTTTATTGTTGTTTAAGATACACCATTTTACAGTAATTTTAAGTCATAATTTACATATAAAAAAAGTAAAGCCATTCTTAAGAGCTTGATGACATCATACGTTTATGCGTACTCATACACACACACTCACGCATACACATGACTCTTTCTCAGGTCAAAGTATAAAGAATATCCATCGTTTCTGAACGTGTCATTTTGACCTTCATATCAATACACCAATATTCTGATTTACATCACCATAACTAAATTTTGCTTGTTTTTGAGCTTCCCATAAATAAACTCATATTTAAAACTTTTTTTAGTCACGTTAAAGTACTTGAGATTCATACATGTTGCTGGATGCATCTGCATTTTGTTTTTTAATGCTGAGTTACTGAATTTTATCGATGTGCATAATTTGCTTATCATTTCTACTGTTGGATGTCAGACTATTATAAATAGCATTTTGATGAAGAGTAATTTGCCAAAGAGAACATTTCTATATGTTTACTGACTATTCAAGTACCTGCTTTTATGAAATGACTGTTTTCCTTTGACCTACTTTGTATTGGTTGGATTCTTTGTCTTTTGTTTACTGATTCGTAGTATTTTCATATTCATGGAGATGAGTCTTTTGCTATCATATATTCTGCAGTCTAATGGCTTGATTTTTATCTTTACATGGACTTTTTTATGATTTTGTACTTTTCATTTTGTTTTGAATTAATAGACTTTTTTTAGATTTTGTTTTTAAAGCAGTTTTGGGTTTACTGAAAAATAACGGATATTCCAGTATATATAGTATGAGTGGAGTTTCCTCTCCATTAACATCATGGAATAGTGTGGTACATTTGTTATAATTGATGTTGTTAGCAATATTGTTACCTTATAACTAATGTCCATAATTTACAGTAGACTTCACTCTTTGTGTTGTAGAGTTCTATGGGTTTTGACAAGTGAATGTTAACCTGTATCCATCATTATAGTGTCTTACAGAGTAGTTTGCCCTAAAAATCCCCAGTGTCCTATCTATTCACCCCTCCCTCACTCTCCTAAATCCGTGGCAACTGGCGGTATCTTTATTACCTCTAAAGTTTTGTCTTTTCCAGAAATCACAAAGTTGGAATCATACAGTGTGTATGTAGTCTTTTCATATTAGCTTATTTCACTTAGTAATATATATTTAAGGTTCCTGCATGTGTGTTTTTTAAAAAGACTTTTAAATGGTTCGCTAAGAGTAGAGAGAAAATGGAATATAAGGAATGCTAAATAAACCAGAAAAGGCAGAAAAGAACAGACAAATAAACAAACAAAAAAAAAGAAATAAAGAACCAGCTATTAAAATAAAATAATTACAAATAGGGTAGATATCAAATCAGCTATATCAATCAAACTTTTTAAATGCAAACGATCTAAATACACCAATGGTAGAGAGAGTGGGTAAAAAAAATATTAAACTCCACTATATGCTGTCTAAAATGAACATCTTTTTAAACATAAAGACACAGATTAAAAGTAAAGAGATGGAGAAATGTATCCCAAGCTAACGGTAAAGAAAGTTGGAGTAGCCATATGAAAATCAGATGCAGCCAATATCAGAACAGAACCACTAATCAGGGATAAATAGAAACATTACATAATGGCAAAAAGGTCAGTCCTCCAAAAAGACAACAATCCTTAATGTGTATGCACCTAACAGCAGAGCATCAAAATACACTATCTTTTGATGAAGAGATTTAAATTTTTATTAAATAAACATATTGTCTTTATTATCTTTATTGTTAGCACCTATTGATTTTGCATAAGAAATATTTACCGATCGCAGTATCGTGAAGTCAGAGTCATGTTTTTTTTCCAAGATGTTTTTCTTGTTTCAGCTATTATATTTAAGTGTAATACATCTCAAATTCATTTTTGTGGGTCATGTGAGGTATGGATGAAGTTTCTTCATTTTTTAAATACTGATGATCAACTGAGTTGCTAAAGAATTTGCTGAGAATTCATCCACAAAATTGCATTGGCACCTGTTTCCAAACTCAAATGACTGTGTATCTGTGAGTTTATTTCTAGATTTTCTATTTTGTTCTCATTTGTCTAATACTTGACTGCCTTCATTATTGAAATTATAGAATGAATTTTGAAATTTAACAACATAAATTCTCCTACTTATTTCTTCTTCAAAGTTGTCTAGGCTTCTCTAGGCCATTTGCATTTGCATGTTAATTTTATTTTTAGGTTATTAATTTGTTACAAAAAATAAGTTGCTGTTATTTTGAAAGGGCTAGCAACGACAACCCAGTTTAAGATATAGTATAATTTGATGAATGTTACATGTGTACTTGAAATGAATGTATATAATCTAGATGTTGGGTTTTGTGCTATAGAAATATTATTGGGATTGATTTAGTTAATAGCTTTGCCCAGATATTCTGTATCTTTACCATTTTTTACTATTTGTCATTTTGGTCTCTAATTACTGAAATTAGCAAGTTAAAATATCTAAACACAGGTATCTGAATGAATTTTATATTGATACAGCTGGTATCAGATATATATATATAGAGAGAGAGAGATTAGCATTCAGTATATTTCATTGTTTTATCAACTGAGAGGTTCTAAAAGCAATGACACCCCAGTAGCAATAAACATATCTTGTGTTCAGATCTTGATTTCTAATGTCATTTTCCAATAAAAAGAACCATAGCTTCTTGAAAAATTGGCTGACTCTAGGACTAGACCAAGAAATCCACAAGATGATCATGGAGTATCTTGTGTTGCCAGAAATTAAGGAAATGCACACATGCAAAAAACACACAACAAAAATAGGGATATGTCAAAAGAACGTAAGAACTAACTGTAAGGGCTCCCAATGGGCAAGACTGAAAAAATTGGAGTGAAGAAATACAGCAATATTAGACCATAACCCGAAATTTAAAAAAAATCCAAGAGTCCAGACTGATATTAATAATCACAAATAAGTAAAAAGGAGAGAATAAATAAGTGTCCCATTGTAGAGCAATTCCAAATGATATATGAAGACATTTCCCCTTCAAAGGGGTGTAACTCCCTAGACCTTAAATGTTGGTAAAACATAATGATTTCCTTCTAAAGAACACAGTAAGAAAGAGGGGCAATAGAGTGACTTTGTGGTAGAGACACTGGAAAACCACCAAGTCAACTAAGTGAACATCGACAATGATGTGTCATACACTTGATATGAGGGGATAAAAAAAATGGCACTTTACTACTGTGGTCTTTCTCCCCAAAGCACATAATCCTAATATAATCATGAGAAAGACCATGAGATAAATCCCAGTAAAGGTACATATTACTAAACACATGTCGTAGACTCATTAAAACCGTGGGCATATCAAAAAGCATAGAAAGTCTGAAAAACGGTCACAGCACTGAGGAATCAAAGGAGCACGAAGACTACATGTAATGTGGATCAGGTAACAATATATTAGATAAAAAGTAAGGGACTCTGAATAAGATATAGACTTTAATTAATAATCATTTGTCAGTGTTGGTTCATTAGTGTAACAAATATACCACAGTAAGATGAGGTTAAGAAGGGAAACTGGGTGTGAGGTATGTGGGAACTGATTATCTTTGTAATTTTTCTACAAATAAAGAATATTCTAAAAATATGATTAGTATATATGTATAGCACTAGAAGAACATGTCTATTGTTTGCATGTTTATTGTCACTTACTATGATCGTCTGTATGAAAATCTCATAATTTCAATTATATGTATAATTACATATATATAGTTTCTTATAAGAAACTAAAAGCTAATCATTTTCATAACAAAATCAAACTGTGATTTGGATTTGTCTACTACTTATCTTAGTTTTATGAGAAGCGTTTCACTTTGAAATTTATTATTAGCTCCATGAACAATAATTATTGTTATATCGTCATGAGATACATCATTTACGAAGTTTATCATTATGAAGTTTCCTCTGTATCATTTCTTAAAGTTCATTTTGTCAAATACTAACATAGCCTCACACACTTCCTTATAGTTAATATTTACAGTTTTTATGTCTTTAAATTTATTTGTATCATCATATTGCAGACATGACTCATAATCTACATATAATGAAGTACTTGTTTTAGTGGATTCTGATAATCCTCTTCTTACTTGAGGTTTTAGCCCACTAATATGAATGTAATCACTAATATGTTTGTGCTTATATCTATTACTGGTCTTCTTGTTTTACATTTGTTCTAATTATTCTTTGTTTATCTCTTGTTTCCTGCCTTTGTTTATAAAAAAATCTCTCTCTCTGTCTCATCTTTTTTTTTCCTACTAATTACTGTTCCATTTTATTGATATCCTTACCATTTCAGCTTTATCTCCTTGTATTATTTAGCAGTTGCTCTAAGGATTATAAAAGAATAATAAGGAAAAGGATAATATGCATCCTTAACTTACTGAAGTTGAACTGGAATATGATATCATTACCACATAATGTTAAAACTTTGTAAAAATATAATTCCATTTATATTCCACTTTTCTATTATTGTTATATATTTTATGTTTACTGTGTTATATAAATCTTAAAATATATTGATTTTTTCCAAGATTTATAGAGTTGATTTTCTTTAAGGAATATTTTTAAACAATCTCTTACATTTACTGGCTCTTTTGCCCTTTTGAAGGCTCATTTCTTTCTTTACATCAAGGATTCAATTTAGGATTATTTCCTTTCAATCTAAAGACATTTCTTTAGTATTGCTTAAAGTAAAAGTCTTATTACAGTGAATTCTCTCTGCATTTTTTTCTCTCAAAATATTATTTCTTAATTATTGGAAGTTATTTTTACTGAACGATTCTGGTTTCCTTTATTTCTACATGAAATCAGCTTCTTGTTTTTTTTTTTTTTACCCTAAACTTATAATTATTCCTTTGATTATTTTAAGATTATTGGATTACTCTGGGTTGTCCATAGATACAGATATACAGAACATATTTATATGTCTACTTATATGTATTTCTTATGAGAAATTGGTTTTGCATGATTGCAGAAGCCCCAAAACCTGCAGTTGGCAAGGTAGAGACTCAGGAGAACCAATTATATAGGCTTTATACTGAGTCTGAATGGCTGGAAATGTTGCATTCCAGTTTGATCTGAGTCTAGAGGCAGGAGAAGATCAATGTCCCAGCTCAAACAGTTGGCCAAAGAAAGCAAATTCACTTTTTCAGCCTTTTTTGTATTTAGGTTTTCAGTGGATTGGCTGATTCATACCCACAGTGGAAGAGCAATCTGCTTTGCCTGACCCATTGATTCAAATATTAATCTCATCAAGAAACATTTTCACAGACACACCCAGAATAATGTTTAACCAGGGATCTGGAAACTGTATGGCCCAGTCAATCTAACACATAAAATTAACCATGATAAGTCCACTCCTTCTTAACCTGGCACCCATAAACATTTCCTTAAACCATGCGTAATCTCAAATAAAGACAATCATGAGGTCATAATTCTGCCTAACAGGATACAACTATTCTGCATACAACTGAAATTGTGCTAACCCCTTCCCCAGAAGAGGTAAGGTCCTTTAATGATGGATATTCTTCTCCTTGATATCCTGTGAGTTAAATACAATAATTTAAGATTAATAATACTTAAATACTATAAAGTTTATGTATCTTATGTTATATGATAAGGGAAAAAGAGAGGGATAAAAAGATATTTGCTTTGTTTACACATGAACATGCTCATGACAAAGAGTCATTTCTATCACTAAACACATGATCATATTTGTAATTATTTACCTCCACTACACATTCTATTTTCCCTTTACCTTCAGCAAGCATCTAATCTGGTTGTGGTTCTTTATCCATTAGGCAACTCAAACCTTCATTCCTGAAGGGTCTGGACGACTTTTATGGACTGGGTTGTTGTAGTTTTTCACTCATCTGAATCACATGGCATATTAATACTAAGAGACACTCTAAGGGATTCCAAGCATACTCTTCCTTGCCTCCATTTCACCTGTATACTCAAGCACCTTAGGCAATATAGAAACTCTCCTGTTTGCCTATTAATTTAGAAGAGTGAGGAATCCAACAATCTCAGTTTACAGCTTAATGAAATTACCGTTGTGTCTCCTGATGGAAACATTCTTTCCTGTAGAACTAAGAATTCTAGGCCACCTAACATAAGGCCTCAGGAACAGGGAGCAAGTTATGCTGGTGTGTCACTAGGGGTAATAGTGAGAGAAACCTCTCCCATTTCCACTTCTTAATTCTTGGACCTGTGAATCCTGAAATAGCACCATTTATTGGATGCTGATTCAGAGCATATGAAGCCTTCAAAAGAAACTCACCCCACTCCTACAACGTATCAGCACCTAGCTGCCGTTGTAACGGAGTCTTCAAAAGGTCATTCCATCATTCTGTCAAATCAGCTGCTGCAGGATGGTGTGGATCATGGTAAGACCAGTGAATTTCATGTTTTTACTTATTGTCACACTTGTTTTGTTGTGAAGCGATTTCCTTTATCAGAACTAACGCTGTGCAGAATGGCGTGATGATGGATAAGGCATTCTGTAAGTCTATCGATGGTAATTTTGGCAGAATCACTGTCCAGGGATGGCAAACTTATATCCAGAGTAAGCATCTATTTTAGGTATAATATAAAAAAAACAAAATAAAAACATTGTCCCTTCCAGGATGGAAGCAGTTCAGTGTAATGGACCAGCCACCAGGAAGCTAGACGATCACCTGAGGGAATGATACCATATTGGAAGCTAAATGTTGGTTTTTACTGCTGGTACATTGGGCATGCAGCAGTGACTATATCGCCAGATAGTCCTTAGTGAGTGAATGTCCATGTTGCTGAGCCCTTGCATAACTTCCATTCCTGTCACCATGGCCACTTTGTTCATGAACCCATTAGGAAATGTCAGGATTGGCTAGGAAAAGAGGCTGACCGGGAGACACATAACAAGTCATCCCATCCACTTGATTAAGATTCCAATCTGTTGAGGTCACCCATTGGTGAACATTCACATGGGATGTAAATACTTTCATGTTTTTTGCACATTTGAAGAGGTGTGCCCAGATCCCTCTTTCCCAAATGGCTTTGTCAACAATTTTCCAATAACGTTTCTTTCAAGTTCTGGGACATCCAGCCAAACCATTAGTGACAGCTCATGAATTGGTATATAATCACAAATCTGGCCATTTTTCTTTCCAAATAAGTGAACAACCAGGTGCACTGATTGAAGTTCTGACCACTGAGAGGTTTATTCTTCACCATTGCCCTTCAAAAATGTCCCAGAAAGGGACTGTAGTGCTACAGCTGTTCACTTTTCTTTGAGGCCTGAGTATCATGCAGAATTATCTGTAAACCAGGCTCAGACTTTTCCTTTTGTGTCAACCGATTGGAAGAACTCCTCATGAGGCCATAAGTACAGGCTGGGAAGGAGAAGGCAGTGTAACATGAGTGGCGACCAGAGGCATTTGGGCCACTTTTTCCTGTAACTTAACTTACACTTTCAGGACATGTGCAGACCTGATGGCATCTGTATTACTGCCATTTGATGATGGAGTGCTGGTGTACATACTCAACTTTATGGCTTGTTGGATCAGTTAACATACAGTTCGTGACTGGTAGCACAGGCTTCATGGTAAGTTGGTGGCTCATGGTTAAATATCCAGTTTCTAAGGCCCAGTAGCAGACCAAAGCTCTTTCTCAAAAGGAGATTGTATCCACAGAGGATAGCAGGTCTCCATCCCGGAATCCTAAGGGTCTGCACTGCTGATCACCTATAAGAGCCTGTCAAAGGCTCAGAGCATCATCTCCATCTGCCACTGACACTTCAAGCACTATTGCATCTGCTAAATTCTATGGCCCAAGTGGTGGAACAGCGCCTACCGCAGGCCAGACATATTGCAGAGGCTTCTCAAGTCCTGGGTCTCACTCCAAACTAGCAGCTTTTCAGGTGTTTCCGTAAATGGATAGAAATAACATATCCAAACGAAAGATATGCTACCTCAAGAATCCAAAGAGGACCACTATATATTGTGCCTCTTTTTTGATTGTAGGATGGGACAGATGTAAAATTTATCTTTTACAACAGGATGGGTTTAGGATCCACTGGGCCCCCTCGACACACCTCAGGTAAAATTCCAGTCAATCACCTGACCTCCACATACCTCTACCCTGGTTGGCAAATCACACTGAGGTTTTTGGTCTCCTGGAATCAATGAGAATTCAGAGCTAGTGTCCACTAATCCTTGAATGTCTGATTATTTCCTACCTCCTCCCCTTACTGTGCACAATTACTTTGGCCAAAGGCATAGGTCCATTTGGGGAAGATTGGGAAAAAGACTAACAGTATGAATATTTGGGCATGTACAGGGAATGTTCTAAAGGGGGGCTTCAACATTACCTTCATTCAAAGGATCTGGGTCAGTAAACTGGCTCAAGTCTGGGAATGAACTGAGGAGTCCTGACTCTCTGTATTATGGCTCAAGTTAGTCTTTTGTTTTCTTGACCTTAAACTTTTCTGCTTTTACAGATCAAATGAGAATTTAGTAGACTGCTTATCTATTGCCCTTCAAGGAACACCATGATCAACTAGCCAACGTCCTAGGTCTGAGTGAGTCAGACTATCCTGACCACTGCTTTGACTCTGCTGTCCTTTATGGTAATCCTGCTACCTTCCTTTGGGCAGTTGAGTGCTTCTACTTGGCCCCAGCCACTCTGGGATCCAATTACTCCCACTGCATTTAGGTACCCCAATTCAGTGATTGCAGTTTCCGTGGTAAGCTGTAGCCTACAGAGAGGAGTGATCCCAAAGCTCTTAAATGACGCTGAGCTCCCACACAAATTTATTTCTCCTAGTAGTGGTGAAAGGTTTATCCTCTGGACCCTTTCAGTGTGGGTATGTATGTCTTAAACAGACATAATTTAAAATTTTTAGCTTATTTTGCATATACATATTTACTTTTTTCAAATTTCTTAAAAACAAATAAACAGGGGCCCCACCGGGTGGCTCAGTGGTTGAGCGTCTGCTTTTGGCTCAGGTTGTGATCCCAGGGTCCTGGGAAGGAGTTCCTCATCATGTCTCTCATGAATAAATTAAAAAAAATAAATAAATGTAGCTGGCAAAACTATGATACGGTTGATACCATACAAAAATGATCTGTTGAAAAATAATAGCATTTCAAAACACTATCTAGGTTTTATTGTGCTATCAGGGTTTTATTCAAATTTAGAAGAGAGGCAAGTAAGCTACTTCCAGGGAGGAAAGACTACTTGGTACATTGAGATCTAAAGAAAATAACTATATTTGGTTTCTCATATTTCTTCAGGAATTTTATGTGGCCTTTGTTCTATAATAGATGAACAATATTCATAAGATTTCTACTTTATTTTGTTTTCATCGATCCTATGAAATTGTTGAGTTTTGGATTCATGTTTGTTATTTATATTTAGGTTATGGTATAATAGGTTTTACTATTGATTTCTATCAACTCTAAATGTATAATTTAAAATTAATAGTATATATGATAAAAAAAATCCAATATTTTAAGATAGTATTTTTTCCCTTAGCTTGCACCAGAAAATAAGTATTGTGAGTTTTTATTCTTCAAATGAAATTGTGGATTTAAAGACACTGCTTTAAAATATGTATTTTTATGTAAGATAATTCTTTTAATATGGCATTTTAAATGACCAGAATAAAGCGTGTATATAAAATATCATGGCAGGAATTAGAATAGGTAGGACAAAGTTATAAATCTAAATTATAATGATTTCAATATATGAATGACTAAAATAATATTTTGTTGCAAATATTTTATTTTTCAATTAAAATTCAGTATTTTCAGACAATAAGCTTATTTTGAAAATCTTGTAAAATCCAATATATTCATATAATGTATTTATTCTGAAAATCTGTAACTATTTTAATTTCTCTCTGGACCTCATATTCAATCCCAGTGGCAAAATTTTAATTTTGAATTTTCCTTGAAATTTTTAAAATCAAATATAAAAATCATTCAGAGAAAAGTGTAGTGATTATGGTTACCATATTGGCTAAATATTCTTCTAGACTTCAAAATACTTTAAATAAGGAGAGAAAGCTTGAAAAGTGAATGGTTTCCATAGGAATTTGCATCTCAGTAAAATATAAAAACATACCTCCCACACATACCACTGGTTGCGCCTATATAACCTGCAGGGAGAAGGAAGATCTCTTCCGGCTCCAGCAACAACACACTCTTCACCACTTGCAGCCAATGAGAAACTGCCACATCTCAAAGTCTTGCTCTTCCTCAATGAACTTTGGTTTAAAACAAATTTCCTCCATTTTCCCCCTCAAACTTAATAAAAGCTAACTTTCCCTTTGTCTCCTCAGATGTGCCTATGGCTTGCCATAGTTTGTTTGCCCTGAATTAGAGTTCTTCTGCTATTCCCAAATACATTCATTTTGCTAATAAAATAACTGGCTTTTTAAAGCATATTATAATTATGCTAAATACATGGAAAACTGATGAGGAAGGATATAGAGAAAATTAAAAATAATTTTGTTATGTGTATGTATGTAAAATTTCTATTGACTTTTTTTTTCCCAAGTTTTTATTTAAATTCTAGTTAGTTGACATATAGTTTAAAATTAGTTTCAGGTTTAAAACTTATCAATTCAACATTTACATACAGCACCAGATGCTTATCACAACAAACACCCTCCTTAATACTCACCACCTATTTTACCCTATCCTCCCCTCTGGTGACCATCAATTAGTTCTTTATAGTTAAAGAGTCTGTTTCTTGGCTTTCCTCTCCCCCCCCCCCCCGCCCCACTGTATTCTTTTGTTTTATTCCTTAAATTCCACATATGAGTCAGGCTGACTTATACTGCTTAGCATAAATACTCCTTAGCTCCATCCCACATTGTTGCAAATGACAAGATTTCATTCTTTTTTTGTGGCTGAATAATATTCCATCACACACACATGTGCGCACATGTACACACACCCCACATCATCTGTATCCATTCAGCAGTCAATGGACTTTAGGTTCCTCCCATAATTTTGGTATTGGTGATGACACTGCTATAAACATTGGGGTGCATGTGCCCCTTCAAATCAGTATTTTTGTATCCTTTGGGTAAATACCTAGTAGTAGAATTGGCAGATCATAGTTAGTTTTATTTTTAACTTTTTGAGGGACCTCCATACTGTTTTCCACAGTGGCTGTGCCACTTTACATTGTCATCAACAGTGCGAGAGTTTTCCCCTTTCTTCACATCCTCCCCAACACCTGTTGTTTCCTGTTGTTGATTTTATCCATTCTGACAGGTGTGAGGTGATATTTCACTGTCACTTTGTATTTCCCTGATGGTGAGTGAGGTTAAGCATCTTTTCATGTGTCTATTAGCCATCTGGATGTCATCTTTTGGAAAATGTCTATTCATGTCTTCTGCCTATTTTCAAATTGGATTATTTGGTTTTGGGGTGTTGAGTTTTATAAGTTCTTTATGTATTTTTGATATTAACCCTTTATCAGATATGACATTTGCAAATATCTTTTCTCCCATTCCAAAGGTTGCCTTTTAGTTTTATTCTTTCCTTCACTGTGCAGAAGCTTTTTAGTTTGATGAAGTCCCAATAGTTTACTTTTACTTTTGTTTCCCTTGCCTCAGGAGATCTATTTAGCAAATAAGTTCCTTTGGCCAGTGTCATAAGAGTTACTGTCTGTGACCTCCTCTAAGATTTTTATGGTTTTAGAGTTTTCACCCATTTCAAATTTAGTTTTGTCTAAGAAAGTGGTCCAGTGTAATTCTTTTGCATATTGTTGTCCAATTATCTCAACACCATTTTTTGGAGACTCTTTTCCCATTGAATATCTTTTACCACTTAGTTGAAGATTAATTGGACCATGTAGTTGTGGGTTCATTTCTGGTTTTTCTATTCTCTTCCATTGATCTATGTGTTTATTTTTGTGCCAGTACCATACCATTCTGACTACTACAGCTTTGTAATAAATAAAGCTTGAAGTCTGGAATTGTGATGCCTCCAGCTCTCCTTTTCTTTTCCAGGGTGCTTCAGCTATTTGGGGTCTTCTGTGGTTCTATACAGAGTTTAGAATTGTTTGCTTAAGGTCTGTGAAAAATGTTGTTGGTATTTTGATAACATTAGATGTGTAGATTGCTTTGGGTAGTATAGTCATGTTAACAGAATTTGTTCTTCTAATCCATGATCATGGAATGTCTTTCTATTTTTATGTCATCTTCAATGAAATCCTAGCAATTTAAAAGAAAAATAAAGCTTTCTCTTTTAGATTACATCTTAGTGAGCTCAGTAAACAATTTCACCAAATGTGATGAATATCATGATAGGGCACTGAAATGTGCTTTTTAATTACATAACTGGCATATCCATTCTAATCTAGAGACTCAGAGAAATCATCCTTATTTTAAATGAGTTATGATAAATATTTAGTTAAGATACAATGCAGAGAAGGGAAGGATGTTAAAGGGTAAGAGAAAAATACACAAACATGAAATATGAAATTAGAACAGGCCCTCTGGAAATGAAGAAAATAGAACAAGGCAAAACAATACTATAGGTCTGTACAGAATGATAATAAAGTGGGTAAAGGTGACAGAGATATATCTGGAGACAAGGACGAGATTACAGAAAATGCATAAGTAAAGTGATAGAGTCCAAACAATTAGAACAATAATAAAAATAAAGACTATTTTTAAAAGAATACTATTTCCTTTTAATAGAATAGCTTTAGATTAAACACACACATAATTTGCCCAATGTAACACAAATTTGCATGAGACTAACCCAATTGTAAGAATTTATATTCATGTTTCTGTTGCACTGTACCTTGCTGAAGATCTTTAAGCTAAGAAATAACATGACCATACTTTTGATATAGAAAAATCACTTTCTATAGAATGGAAAATTGTTTGGAGTAGAGCGATAGGGGAGACAGAGGTCAGTTAGGAAATTACTACAGTGGTCCAGAAAAGTTCTGATGGAGGACAAAACCAGGGTGATAGCCATAGAGATGGAGACATATGGATGAGTGAAGAGATTTCAGAGAAGAAAAGACTGTATATGATTAGTTTAGCATTGGGATTAAAAGTAAAGAGGAATAAAATATGAATCCCAACTTTGTTATTTTGGCTAACATAAAAAATAGAAACATTATTTAAATAGTCAAATAATTCAAAGCTGGAAGGGGACACCAAAAAAATAGGTGGAGCCAGGATGTAATGGGAGTATATGCGGAAGACAACATGGGAGGAATAGGCTAGTTAAGGCTCAAGTTTCAGAATAGTGTTGGATTGAAAAAAATGTTAAGATTTTTTCCAATTGTTACATTTCTATGAATAGATGATCTATTTGTTTGTTTTATACTCCTTGGACAGCCTCATACATTAAGTAGTTTATTTTTAAGATGGTTATATATCAAAAGAAGAAAGGCAACTTATGAAAAAATATTTATATGACCAATGGAAAAGCCTTATGTTTTTTTATATCACTTGGATTTTATATAAGCCCAGAAAATATGTCAATCTCAAAAGAGAGAGAGAGAGAGAGAGAACATCATGGTTGAGAGTGTACTTTCCCAAAGTCATATAGAGAAGAATTTTTGAAGTTAAAACTAAAATTAAAATTCTCTCTCTCTGTTTGGTCTCTCTGAAGACAGAGCCTCTGAATATACAAACAATATCATACTGAAGGGATGTAAAATCAGTTTATAATTATGGAATATATCATAAACTTATCATCAAAAGTTCAAAATGTCTTATATCATCTCTTTGAGTTGAATGATATTAAAATGTAATCAGGAGTATGTCAATATTTTACACCCAAATTAGATTTATTGATCTTTTTTTTATTTGTTAATGTGCTACAGGTTTAAATCTTTGAATCATTCAAAACTGTGTTTCAAAAAATATATTCATTTTTATCTTACTTTAAATATAGTCCCTTATATGTAAATATAATTATTTAAAGTTTTGGAGAATGATAAAGCTGAAATGTTTAGTATTCTTACAGTGAAAATTAAGATAGCTGTTATAACCATTGTTTCCGTGATGTTATGTGGAGACGAATTGATATGTGCCAAAATTATTTTTTTTCTGTAATAGCAATGCATGTATTTATAGAACTTCTCTTTTTTGCCTTTCTGAAGCTTCACACTGACCAAGATAAAGGAGATGGAAATTTAAAATACATATTAACAGGAGATGGAGCTGGCAGTCTATTCGTTATAGATGAAAATACAGGAGATATTCATGCTGCAAAGAAATTAGACAGAGAAGAAAAATCCCTATACATTCTTCGTGCCAAGGCTATAGACAGAAAGACCGGGCGGCAGGTGGAACCTGAATCTGAATTTATTATTAAAATCCATGATATCAATGACAATGAACCAAAATTCACAAAAGACTTATACACTGCCAGTGTTCCTGAAATGTCTGGAGTCGGTAGGTATATGCTAATCCATGTAAACTAACATTTTTATTTGTTTGCTTGCTAAGATAATTATTACGGGCATACAGTTACCATATGTGGCCCCTTTCAAGATAAGAACTATAACTGAAAACTACTATTTAGTCTTAACTATCTCACTTCTAATTATTTTCAATTTTATATATTTTAATGAATCCTACTATGTTGTAACTTATACTTAAAATGATATCTAAGTATGTGATCTAAAAATATGATTACTGAGAACAGTTATTCCATTGCATTTCAATCAACATCTTCACCTCTACTCAACTGCTATTCAAATGGCAGTCAAGCTGAATGTATTTTCGCCTGAAACAGAAAAGACATATCAGAGAGTGTCAGCAGTTTTGCACAGTTTTGGACAGTTTTGTTTGCATTATTTTGCATAACAACTAATGCTTGCATTTGACAAATTTCGTTTGATCATCTCATTTGATCACTGAAACAACTTCACGTGGAGGCATGGGAAATAGAACTTTAAATCCTCATTCTGTTAATTAGAAACCCAGGATTCTGAAAGATTAAGCAACTGAAATAAGATCAAATAACCTGGTACCATAATAACAATATTCCAAGTCTTTTAATGCTATTTTAGCTGTGTTTCACTCCCGAATAATAGTTTATTATGCAAACAGAAAATAATTGTTTCACTTTTAAGGCTGCTCACAATTTTAAATACCATCTGTTATAATGCAATTTTTTATCTGTATGTGTAAGTTAAGATTTGTTAATGAGATAAGAGCTATTATTAAATAAAACATATTTAAAAAAGTGATATAAACTTACTGTAATATCTAAAATATACAACTAATTTTCAAAGTTTCATACTAAATTAGTTGAGTATTATTTCAAAGACACTTTTCGGTGATTAACTTTGAAATTCTTACAATCAATACATGCTTCAGTCTAAAACGATTTCTTTCCAAGGAAAAACAAACTTCTATCCATCTTTACCGACTGAATGATATAAAATGTTTCTTAACTATGTGTGTCATCTAGCCAGAAGAACCAAGGTTTGTAAAGAAGTTATTTCTTCTCACCTCAATTGAAATCTCATCCCTCTGAGAAAAGTGCAGTTCTACTGCCTTTTCAGGTATCCATTCCAATGATATGAAAGGAGGTTAGCAAATTAGACAGGAGTGCTATGAAATCAGAAAGCCTAGGATGAAATATGAATGGTTGTGTTTTCTTTAACATTTTAAAATATCTGCTGGCCCAGTGTAGTCTCGTGGAAAGTACTTGATTGGTCCATATATGATGACTAGCGGGCTAATGTAGATAAACATCATGATCTCCTATGGGCGTATTATTGAGTTAAAGATACATCTAAAATTATGCTCTCCATTTCAACTTCCTATTAATGAGTATTCTAAAGTAGTTTTGAAAAAAAAAAAGTAGTTTGGTTTTTTGGGTAACACACTTTAACCTTTATAAAATATTACTGTTTATCCTGCATGTATGTTATTTTGCCAGATAAAAAAAATAAATTATTTACTTATTTATTGGAGAGAGAGGAGGAGAGAGAGTGTGAGCAGGGGGAGAGGCAGAGGGGGAAGGAGAAGATGATGGAAAGAACCCTAAGCAGACCCTGCACTGGGGTTGGGCTTGATCTCACAACTCTGAGATCATGACCTGAGCCAAAACCAAGAGTCAGATGCTTAACTGACTAAGCCACTCAGGTGCCCCTATTTTTCCAGATATTTTGACACTTAATAATAAAAAAAAATTCATTTATCCTTCTGGAAATAGTTTGATCTACAGGAATAAAGTGTGTAATTTGGACAACAGATATTTGAATATGACACATTTTGATAATAACTGATTTATATTTGAATAACTCTAAAAATTTTCAAATTACCTCATTTTAAAAACCAGAATATTTATCTATCAGAGACTACTGATATTGAAACTCAACTAACCTATATTTTCCCCATATTATTTTGTGCTGTTTAATGGAATATTATCTCTCTACTCTGTGTATTCCTATTGTCTACCTAATTTCTTTTTTTTTTCCTTTTGAGAGATAGAGTGAGTGAGAGGGAGAGCACGTGAGTAGGGGCAGAAGGAGAGAGAGAAGCAGACTCTTCTGCTGAGCAGGGAGCCCGATGTGGGACTCAATCCCAGGACCCTGGGATCATGACCTGAGCCAAAGGCAGATGCTCAACCGACTGAGCCACTCAGGCACCCCCAACTACCTAATTCAAATATATTCTATATCACTGTTTTATTAATATTTATTAAGTATATAATAAGAGCAGGTCTAGAATAAGCACTTGAATATTTTATTAAAAAAATACTTCACTTGTTTAATACCCATAATAAAATACAGAATATATAAGTTTATACATGGAAGAAAGCTTGCAGATTATGTTGTCAAAAAAGCCCTTCCCTGTAAGACAATCTATATTTCATTTATATATATTTTAAATTGTGGGCAGTACAATTTCTGATTATAGCAGAACCTAATTAAAAATTCAAATCATTATCAATTGCATTGCCTCTGTGCCTACAATTCCAACAAAACTGATAACAAACAAACCAACCACAACAACCACCATATAGCAGGTAGCTATATTTCTCTGGTTGTAGCTTTTCATATTAATATAAGAAGATTTTAAAACTACAGTTACATCTTGGGACACCTGGGGAGCCTAGTTTGTTAAGTGTTGACTCTTGGTTGTGGCCCAGGTCAGAACCTCAGGGTCCTAGGATGCAGCCCTGTGACTGGCTCTGCATTTAGCTCGGAGTCGGCTCATGATTTTTTTTTCTCTCTCTCTCTTTCATAAATAAATAAATAAATAAATAAATAAATAAATAAATAAATAAAATCTTTAAAAAAATTACACTACAGGTAAATCTTTATCTTATTTATGGATGATATTTATTATTAATACTAAGCTTGATATCACTGCATTAATTTCTTCATATTTGGCCCACAGATAGACTTTAATATATGTGTGACTATTTTTTAAATATAAATGTAGATATTATACACACACACACACACACACACAGAAGACACCACATTATACCTTTTCTAATAAATAAGTAAAAAAAGCCCCAAAGAGTGAGCCCCCAAACACACAATTTGTTACTATACTATTTGCAAAAAGAAAAAAAAAAATAAAAGCAGAGAAAGCTGTATAATTTTAATGCCTTAGTATTTCCCCCACTGTAAGATAGTTATGCTTATTATGCAAAACATAATTTGAAAAACTTCTAATTTTGTTACATTCTTAGTAACTTTTCAAAAGTAGCATTTTTCTTATTTTATTCTTTAATTCAAATGCCCTTCTCAACAAAGTTAAATCCAAATAAGAGGAAGGGGAAGGACTGCAATGTACCTTAAGATTTTAGATCTATTAATATATAAATTAATAGTTAATGCTTTTTATATTTTGAAATTATATTGTCTTTTGTTGTAATTAAGGGAAAATTAATATTAACTCAGAATAATTTTGTAGATGTGATTGTCACTATTTTTACCTATACAAATAATCAATTGCAAAGAAATACTAAAGGATGATACTTAAGAACTTTTTCAGGCTGTGTGTAATCTCTATACTAAGAGTTAAAGCCCATACATAGACAAAAAATAAATAATAATAAATAATAAATAATAATAGACTGCTTTTATAAATTATTTAATTCTAATATTAGTTTCATTATATTAGTGATTTTTACTTAAACCAGAGCTTAAAAAAAGAAAAAGAAAAAGAAAGAACTACTATTATTGACTTTGGAGGTAAATAGAGTCATAAAATAAAATGAAATTTCTTTATTAGTATCCTACCCTTCTCCTCAATAATATCCTTCAGTGCTCTCCTCCATACTGTCACCTTTTTCAGTTTATTTTTGCCCTAATTGTCTCTTCTTTTTCTCTCTCACCAACTCCTTTCCTTGCCCGCCCCCTGCCTCTGATTCTTTCTGTCAAAACCATATGCCATATTCCACAGTGTTTCTCAGAATCACACACTTCTCTCCCTTTCAAAAGTTAAAATCAAATGACTCCAATTGTTGAAATCTGAAGTGCATTAGCATCTTTTCATCAGAACACATCATCTGGATAATGTATAAGGATATATAATGAAGGAAAATGGAATGCAGTGATTTTATGGCAGATCCCAATTTTTATTTTTTTGCATTTTTTGTGATCATTATACTTTGATTAAAGATTATCTGTCACCTATCTATATTTGCATGCATTCATCTTCATCCAGGCAAAATCCCACTGTGTGTATTTGTAGGGTTTGATGCATACCTTCTCCTGGACTGGGATTTCCCCCAACTGGTCTCTCAAAAACTTATCCAGTTCCCCTCCCATACCATCTATCTCCTCAAGAAGAAATTCTTCTGTAGCTTTCACAGATCACACATTTAACTCACCCAAGGAATCATTTATGACTCATTCCAAGCCTTTTCTTGGTTCACTGCCTGTGGATTCAATAATGTGTTTCATAAAAGCCATGATGCCCTGACGAGCCATGGATTGAAGTGTTGAGAATGGTGCTTCTTTCCTCAGACGGGCTCAGTTGAATTCCATCTCTCTCACCTACTAGATGTGTGGCCATGACCAACCTCTCCATGTCTCAAGGCCTTCATCTTATGCTTATCACAAGAATAATCATATAAATTAAGGGCTATTTGCCAAGCCTATCTTAAGCATTCTGTAAATGTTCATTCCCATTATGACTTTCTGCTAGAACTCTGCTGGGCTTCAAAGATAAAATGTTGAATAAAACCAGACTTAGCCCTCGCCTTTGGAGAGTTTATATCACACAGGACAAAGGGACAAAGTCTACAAATAATAAATATGATAAATTTATCATTCAGACTTCACTAAATTTAATTTTTTAATCTTTGTTTAATACAGAAGTAAAATATTTATTTCAAAGTATGTGAGAACAAATGAAAATTATAAATTATTTCAGAAAATTCTCAGGGATATAAAAATCAAAATCTTTTAATCCATCTTTATGAACACATAATTATAAAATAAGTACAAAAACATAGAAACTACTTTCTAATTTTTTTAAAAGATTTTATTTATTTATTCATGAGAGACACACACAGAGAGAGAGAGAGAGAGAGAGAAAGGCAGAGACACAGCTAGAGAGAGAAGCAGGCCCCATGCAGGGAGCCTGACGTGAGACTCGATCCCGGGTCCCCAGGATCAGGCCCTGGGCTGAAGGCAGCGCTAAACCACTGAGCCACCCAGGCTGCCCAGAAACTACTTTCTAATTTTATTACTAAATAAAATTAACTGTGCAATAAATCATTACATTTATTAAAAAAATACAACTATCCATTCCCTTAAGTTCAACACAGTAGTTTTCATTCTACTCTTATAAATGTCATAATAATATGCTGTCAGTGTTCATCAGTGTTAAAAAGCATTCCTAATCATTACCACGATTCTAAGAAAAGGGATAGTACTTTATATGAGTGCTTATAACATTTTAGTCACATTACAAGATTGATTTTTTATTCTTTAGATTAAACTATTTGCCTTTTTTGGGTCAAGTGTTTTGAATATGTTCAAAGATCACATACCCACAATAAAAAGCAAACAACAGAAAACAAATTTAACGACAAAATATATTATTAAAAATGTCAAAAGGTAAGGAAGAGTATTTTTACCTCTTTTCACTATGAAATGACACCCACAGTAAAAGAAAAATGAAAACATAGCAAAATACATGTCATGGAATTGATGAATTAACTACTTGCATTTAGCATATTGATTACACTGAATAATTCATATTTCAAATAACCCTCAAGTATGAAAATAATTCTTATTCTAACTAATATATGTTCACATAGGTTTGCATAAAAAATTCAGTATAAATCAGAAAACCATTTTAGTTGAACTTCTAAACATTATTGTGGGGAGGTGGAGAGCACTTTATTTTCTCTGCATTGGTCTGGCTGGGACGTGAGTGGGTGTTTTTAAATGACAAAGGAGAAAACCTGGGATCCTCCTAGTGAGTCACAGGGTGACCTCTCACAGGACTACCCATTCTGTGGCCTCAAGAGGGAGAGCTCAACTTCTCTTATTTAATTTTGAAAAAACAAAGAAGCATGCTGCTAAATTCATGCTTTAGTATTCAGATACATTGATAGGAAATGAGCTGTTAATCTAATCGGAGTGTACAATTAATTAATTTTTAGAATTTGCATAAGCATATACATGCAAATTTTGAAGAACTTTCACTACAAGTCTATGAGACAAGTTCTGAGGGTGTAACCTACTTGGGGTGTTAAAGTAGGTGACAGGGCCCAGATGGACCTTGTGCTGTCCTAAGTAATTTTAAACTTTATGTAAGAAGCAGAAGTAAATTTTGGAAAATCATATGTAGTGTACTAGAAAACGTCATACCAACTCGTTGCCCAAGGGATCCATAGTAGGTGTTAGTTAATAGTAGTTTTACAACCATGCTTTGAATCTTTAGAGTGATTAGTGAAATATCAGAAAAGCCCACTAAGATATTTCATGATGCTAAGCTCCTGAAATTTGCAACTTTAAAATCTATTTATCTTTTAAAGATCATAATTTGTGATAAAATAAAAAGAAAATGGTTCAAGTCTTATAAAATAAAATTAAACCGAGAGTCATGTATAATTCAGTATTGCATGTGACAGAACTATATACTTTCTCAACTTTGTGGGGAAATATTTACTGGTTAATTATGTGCAGCAAATAATAGGAGGCATAGCAATAATCATGTGATTTTGTTAACTACGATTTAAAAGGAGACATTGGTGCTTAATAATCATTTATATCTCACCCAGATACAACATTACAGGTCAATTTTATGTTTTTGTTTTTTATAAAAACAGGGTCCACCTGTTTTTTTTTTTTTTATTCTATTTACAATGTACAACTAATCTACCAGAGTAAAAAAAAAGCAGCCCAGGTGTTACCAATACTGGTTTTATCTTTGGATACACATTCCCAGTTAGCAATAAACACATTAATTGAAAATTGCATGTGCACTGTATCCAGAGAAAAATTGTTCTTTACAATATTTTTGATCAAATAAAAGGGCAGTGTATTTGTCTCGGTATGTTAATTTTTGTGATAAAATAAGTTGCTCACTTTTTTTTTCAGATAGCTCAAACCATAAAATTGAAGTATGTTTAAATTAAAAAAAAAGAATGAAAAAGAAAAGGGGTGTCCATTTTTTTTGAAGCAGTGTCATTTAAACAAATTTCTTTAAACATATACCGTTGTCTAACACACCACATGAACAGCAGTAATTTTTCAGAAAGTTTTCAAAGTTAGAAGTATTTAAGCATCTGTGTTTGGGTGGGGACTCGTGTAGGTACATCTGTTATACAAGTGACTGCGACAGATGCAGATGACGCCAACTACGGAAACAGTGCCAAAGTGGTCTACAGCATATTGCAAGGACAGCCCTATTTTTCAGTGGATCCAGAATCAGGTAATAACATTTAAGACTTGCTGCTCTCTTTCTCAAGATGTAATACATCTGAATGCACAAATATAGATTTTTCTATATTTTAACAGCTATCCAGCATCAAGGTTCCACTTGTCCTCTATAGTTATTCCATGGAAATAAAAGCAAATTGCATAGTATTTAAATAGATTACTTGAACTGTTGTTATCTTTTGGGACTATTACTTATTGAGTCTAAATTTATGACACAGAATACAAAATTTCAGAGATTTAGCACTTCACGTGTCAGGAAATACTCAAAACCTAAAGAATGTGGCAATCATCGAAATCAAGTAAGCTTGTTAATCTGAAGATTTTTGAATGAAGTTAATGTTTTTTTTTAATCAAGAAGATAATTAATTTTTTTAATAATTAAATTGATTTAGCAAAACTCATCCCCTGTACAATAGCCAGTGGAAAAATTCTTTCTGTTCTGTCCATTACAATTTAATGTTTATGGATCATTAAACTAAACACTAAATGTTTAGGTTCACCAACTTTTTATCTGTTTGTTATGATGAACTTCTGTAAAATAGATCTTGCATAGGTTAATCTTAAAACTCAGTGATTAAATTGTAAAATATTTGTCTACTTTTTCTAAAAGGCATAATAAAAACTGCACTACCAGACATGAGCAGAGAAAATAGAGAGCAGTACCAAGTGGTTATACAAGCCAAAGACATGGGCGGCCAGATGGGAGGCCTTTCTGGAACCACCACAGTAAACATCACTCTGACGGATGTCAACAACAATCCTCCTCGATTTCCCCAGAGTAAGGAAGATTTTATTTACCTCATGTCCAAAGCCTCCTCCAACACACGACAAACAGAGGCTAATATTTGTACTAATATTTTCACTATTAGTTTATGAATAAAGGCAAATCCACAGCCTGTCGCCCCGACAAACATCACAATTTCCACAAATTGATTTCCCGATATTTGCTATGATCATCTCACTCTTTTTCTTATCTCTTTCATGGTTCATGGTGTGGACTCTCAATTCTGACTGCCTGGTTTCAAATCCATGTCTGTCACTTGTCTGACCTTAGTCATCTGGTCTGTATCTAAGAATAAGACTCTCTTATTTAACTGGTTCTAAAACACACTCGATGTTTTGAAGTCTCTGAAATCAGATACTGTATCAAAATCCGTGCAAGTTGGGTTTCACTGATAGCATTTGTTTTTCCTAATGGCCTGTAGAGTTATAGTATATCTTAGTTCTGATGGCATCTGAGATGTGTTAAAGTTTGCTAGTATCTGTTACCTCCTGGTAAAGATTAAATCACTCACTAACCTTGTAGTCATCCCCATCTTAGGCCTGTATGTTAAACGATGGATGTTTTGCATGCCATGAGTTACTACAAAAATGGATTCCAATCCTTTGCTGCAAATGTTTCCTTTTTGCAGTGAATAAATATATAAAGGGCCCTATTTTGAAATGTTCAATTAAGAGGTCTCAAAATTAAATTTATGATATTGAATCCAATACATTAGAGCATTTGCCAAACTAGTCAAATTTAAAATATTTGATGATTCAATTTTGGGTGGTTGACAGATGCATCTGATAAATGTTTTTAAAAAGTTTGCTGAGAATATGAATAACAAGCCTAATTAGCATAAATCTAAACTTTGCATTCAGTTTCCTTAAATATAAACTGAAAGAGTATGACTTGAATTCTCAAATGATCTGCCACTCTTTAATTCCATGATCTATTATAGTCTTAGCTAAAAAAGTTTTTAACTATTATAACAGTAATAAAAATGTTTAAGAACTAGTCACGGAGAAAACATATTAAAGACATAGTTTCATGTAATTCTCATTAAAAACAAAACAAAACTATGAGTTAATTCCTGTCATTATCACCTTATTCTTATAATGTAGAAATCAAGGGTTAGAGAATTTAACTTGCACAGTGATGAGAATCCCAATCCAGGCAGCTGGATATAGAAGTCCTTCATAATCACCAAGCAAATTGGAAAGAATATAGACTTTGAAGTCAGAGAGACTTATGCACCCTGCATTTCTCAATTTTATAGGATGATTTCCTTGAGCCCTGTCCCTGAAGATCATGTACCTACCTTAGTCTTATGAAGACTAATGTTAGAATTAAATTAATTAATAATATAGAGGGCCTTTGGCCTTAAACAGAGTTCAGCACATATTAAATGTTTAAAAACACTCCTAACTTTCATTAACTTGTTGTAACTTTTTCCTATTGTCTCTTGAATAGTCACAAACTGAAATCCTTTCAAGGGGAGCACAATGCAATATAATGACTGGCTGGAACTGTAGGAAATAGAAACATTCATATTCCACTTACAGGCGTTAATTAGCAAGCAAGGAGGGAAGAAAGAAAAGAAAGAAGGGAAGGAAGAGAAAGTTCCTGTGTATGGATTTATTTTTCTATCTCTGACTTAGGATATAAGAATAAATCCATATCTTTGAAATAATTTAAAATAGGTAAAAATGTATAATGACATTATTGAAAGCTCCAGACACGCAGTAAATAATCACCTTTCTTGCCCTCCTGAGTAAAAGTTCTAGATTCTAATATCATGTCTACCATCTATTATCTAAATAACCTTGGAACATTCGCTTAATCTTCCTGGAATTTATAATTCCAAAATGAGAGTGTTCTGCCTTTATAAATTATTTTTCCAACTTAATAAATCTATAATTTTTGACAGCTTCCAATTACAATCCAATATGATGAAAAACTCTCCCAATTTAAAATTGATTTATTGAAGTAACAAAGGCAGAGGAAGCGAAAGATTGTTATCTAAAGATGAATTGTCAAAACAGCTCTGATTTAATTTTCAGGTACGTATCAATTTCATTCTCCCGAGTCTGTACCTCTTGGAACCCATCTTGGAAGGATAAAAGCCAATGACCCCGATGTGGGGGAAAATGCTGAGATGGAATACAGCATTGCTGAAGGAGATGGAGCAGACATGTTTGATGTCATCACTGACAAGAATACACAGGAAGGGATTATAACTGTCAAACAGGTTTCTTTACGCTGTCTTCATTTCTTCATTGAGCACCTCTAGTTTATTTTTGCTTTTCAGTTGAGGGAAGAAAAGCCAAGGGGTTATTATTCCCCATCCTTTACACACTGTCCAGCCTTCACAGAAGTGGGTACAGTTGCGGTTTCATCTCAAATAAGTTAACCATCTTCACCACTGACACTTACAAAAAGTGATACAAATCCTTACCTGCTTGTGCTAAGAGTAGACAAACTAGGATTCGATAGCCTCAAAAGTAATTGTTTTATATCTTCTCAGGTCAAAAAGGTAGGCATGCAGCCATAACTTTATTTCAAGACATTTAAATTAGTCTCTTCAAGTAGATGAAACCTGAAGATGCTGCATGTTTGTACGTTGGATTTCTTGATTTTTAATGCAGTGTGGGAGAAAATTATGAAACTTTACATACTATAATCTAGCTAAATATGGATTATGTTCTGCTTTCCTGATTCTTGTTTTCATTCACATCTTGCTTTCCATAGTGTTCAGATTAATGAAAAATGTTTTTTTATTCTTTTTAAAATTACCAGTTTTAGAAATGTTGGGCCTAAGAAAGCAACTTATATGCGTAGTTTTAGCGAAATCTTTACTTTATTCTATATTTTCTTTGATTTTAACTTTGTATAAGTTTAATAATAATAAATAATCTATATATCCATTAGATAATACATTTGCCTGTGACCATCAAAATGTGAAATTCATTACTAAGTGGGAATCAATTTTAATGTCCATACCATTATACCCAGTTACCCTCTATGAATAATTTATAATTTATTTGATATACCTAAAAGGAATAATTGGGAAAGTTTTTCAACCACAATGACGGTACCATTAACAGAGTTGGTTGTTAAATTTTAATCTTGTCTTCCATTGTCCTGCCTGGTATATTATACTAATTTTTCTTATTTAACTTCAGAATTTAGATTTTGAAAACAAAATGCTATACACTTTAAGAGTGGATGCAAGTAACACTCACCCTGACCCACGATTCTTACACCTGGGACCTTTCAAAGACACAGCCGTGGTCAAAATATCTGTGGAAGATGTCGATGAGCCTCCTGTGTTCAGTAAACTTTTTTACCTGATAGAAGTAGATGAAGATGTGAAGGAGGGCAGCATCATTGGACAGGTTACAGCATATGACCCAGATGCCATGAACAATTTAATAAAGTAAGTAGTTCACGAAACTTTACATTTGCAGAAAGATGATCGTCTTCTCACTATTTACAAGCATGTGTGAAAAACCTTACATAGTTCTATGTATGATCAAGTATAGTAATAAGTATAATCAAGTATAGTAATAAGACTTCCATAGCAGAAACCCTTAGCTGGACCGCCTTCTACGTGATCTCAATATGTCATTGCATTTGACTCATCACTTTACAAGGTAGGTCCTATTATATTATACCTGTCTGCGGATGATAAGATTAAGGCACGGAGCGTTTAAATAACTTGCCAATTAGTGAGTGGCAGAGCTGGATTTGAGAATCAGGCCATCTGGCTTCAGAGTCTGCGATCTTAATCCTTTAACGACTGTGAAATCTTATCTCACCGTCGTTCTTGGAGAAATCATGGTTCAAATAATAAGTGATCTAAACCAATAAGTTAGAAAAAAATTGTTCTAGAAATACTATTAAGAGGTAATTTGAAAATGTTGAAATACTTTTTATTCATTTTTACATTATTTTTTCAACTTTTTCTTTAAAGTGTTACCGTACAGTGTAATATTGCTTTTTCCTTTTAAAATAGTCACTCGGCACACCATCTATCAAAATTCGGGGGAAAACACAGTATGTCAGTTATATTCTAATAATAGCAGAGACTTAGTAATGGCATTTGAGAATGACAACGTATTTAAATTAACGTGGTATTTGGAAGTTTGGTGTAACACTTTGCCGAAGTTTGAATATTGTATTAGCCCTTTCAAAGCTTTCAAATATGCCAGAACCTTAAGTGATGGCTACACGTGGATCTTAAGGGGAATGCAAATATGGTTGTGACATAAGTGAATGGGTAGGATGGGTGGAGAAAGATGGGTAGCCATGTCCAACTGTGGCCCTAACTCCATGACATGAGACTGTCACACATTTTGCCTATCCTTTCTTCTGTAAAATAATTGTTACCATTTATTGAGCAATTGCTATAAACCAGAGAGTCTAAAGAGATTTATATGTATTAGCTCAGTTAAGCCTCACCACAACTTTATTAGGCAGGTACAATTGTTGTCACCCAAATTTTATAGAAGACTAGGGGATCCCTGGGTGGCTCAGCGGTTTAGCGCCTGCCTTGGGCCCAGGGCGTGATCCTGGAGTCCTGGGATTGAGTCCCGCATCGGGCTCCCTGCATGGAGCCTGCTTCTCCCTCTGCCTGTCTATCTCTCTCTCTCTCTCTCTCTCTCTCATGAATAAATAATAAAACCTTAAAAAAATTATAGAAGAATAAATTGAGATGCAAAGACTTTAAAGGACACAGTACAGATAATTAGCAGACTAAAGACCCAAACTATTGTTGATCTGAATGCACAGCCAGTTCTTGAGCAAACATATCCTGCCTTCCTAATGACCTGTTTACTAATTAGAGATAATTAATATAATATTCCTCATTTGTAGGCTAATTTGATTGATTTCAGTTACACAAGGCAGATTCCTCAGAGACAAAATTATGCAAAGGGCGAAATATGGCTTTTGTCCCTTGTATTTAGTCTAGTTTCCCTTCATTTTCCCATTGCCCACAATAGGGAATTTCATAAGCTCCAAATATAGACATGTTAGCTTAGAAAATTACAGCCTTTTTACTCTTCCTTTATAACAAATGTATTGAGGTTACTAACCAACAATAAACTGTACAACTTAACTTGTATGATAAACTTTTGTGTATTCCTACACCCACTAAAACATCATCAAAATCAAGATAATGAACATATATATATCTTACCCCCAAAATTTGCTCATATACCTTTTTAATACCTCCCTCCCCAACTACCTAACACCCGCCACCTCCCGCCACCACCTCCCCACCCCCTGCCGCACAATCTCCAGGCCAACACTGATCAGGTTTCTGTCAATACAGATCAGATGAGGTTGGGCTTTCTTGAATTCATACAAATGCAGTCATACAGCGTTTGTTCTCTTTTGTCTAACTTGTTTCACTAAGAGTAACTCAGTGAGTTACTTAATATTGAGATTTTTCAATGTTGTTACGTGCATTAATAGTTTACCTCTCCAGTCGATGAAAAGTATTTCAACAGACAGAAATACCACGATTTGCTTATTTGTTCACTTATCCGTTGACATTGTGAGTTGTTTCAAATACTTGGATATTGTGATACCTTTAAACACATTTGTGTATAAGTATGTACACAAACTTTGTGCATCAGAATTTGTTATAGTTTTTATATATACACTTTGTGTGTATACACACACACACACACTTTTATATGTTTTCACTTTTCTTGAGTAAATACCTAGAAGAGTTATGACTGGACTATAAGGTAGATATGTGTTTAATGCTTAAGAAACTACCGTATTTTTTAAAGTGGCTATACAATTTCACATTTTTAACAGCATTTATGATGGATCCAATTTCTCTACAACCTCACCAATACTTGGCACAGTCAGCTTTTTTTTTTTAACTGTAGCCATTCTGATAAGTGTGTAAGAGTATCCTTCTTGCCCCTAGGGCCAACGATATTGAGCACTTTTTCATGTGCTTAATGTGCCACCCCTACCTGTTCTTTGATGAAGTGTTTAGACAATATTTGCTTAGATTTTACTGTGTTATCTCTTTATTATTAATTTGGAGATACACAACACACACACACACACACACACTCACATCACACAGAAGATACAAGCCCTTTATGACTTGTGATTTACAAATCATTTCTCCTACTTAATGGCTTGTATGTACATTCCCATAACATGACCTTCAAAAGGCAAAGGGTTTCAAGTTTGATTAAATCTAATTTATTAACTTTTAAATTTGTAGATTGAGCTTTTAGTGACTTATATTGAAAACATCTTCCTGGTCCCAAAATTCTTATTCTATGTTTTCTTCTAGAAGATTTATTGTTTTTAGTATTATATTTACATCTATGATTCATTTTAAGTTATTTTTTATATTGTGTAAGGTATGGATCAATGGCTTTTTGGTAGATGGAACTCTGATTTTCCAACATCACAAGTCGCAAATACTATTCTTGTCACTGAATGGCCTTCATACCATTGTCAAAATTCAATTGTCCACGTAGATATGGATCCAACACTGGACTCTCCCTTCTATTCCAGTTATGTATTTATCCATGTTCACAAAATCACAATTATCTGTACTCTTATAAAAAATCTTGAAATTAAATACTATTTGTCATTTAACTTTTTTTCTCTCCTAAATTTGCTTGGTAATTCTAGGCCCTTTGTATTTTCAAATGTCAACTGCTACAAAAGAGTCTGTTAGAATTTTGATTTGAATTGTTTTGTGTGTAGATTAATATAAACAGAATTGAGGACATCATAATGATACTGAATCTATTAACCCAAAATAATGTATTCTTCTTTGCTTTTATAGGGATATTTTTCAGCTGTGTTTTCAGGTATTTATGTCTACAAAAAAACATCTTTTACATTTCTTTTTATTGCTTTATTGCACTGCAAGAACCTCCAAAACAATGTTAAAAAGAAGAAATAAGAGCAGAAATCCTTGACTTCTTTCTTGTATTATGATGAAATCATATAGTCTTTCATCGTTTAGTTTTATGCCATCTGCAGGGAAAATTTTGTTCTATTCCTTTTGTTTTGAGCATTTTTATCAGGAATAGAGTTTGGATTTTGCCAAATGGTATTTTCTATGTCTATTGAAATGGCCATATAGTAAAGCGATGATTTTTTAAATTTATTTTTCAAGTACTGAACAAGCTCTGCACTATTGGGATAAATACCACCTAGTCACATTATGCTACAATTATTATATAAAATTCAATTTACAAAAGTTGAAAAATAAATTTGCACCTATTTTTATTGGGACATTATTTTACAGTTTTGTTTTCATGTAATGTCTGTTTTCATTTGGTATCATGATAAAACTGTCTCATAGAATGTAGTCAGAAGTATAAGATCCTCTTTTAATTTTTTGGAAGAGTTTGCGTAGAATTGACATTTTTCCTTAAATGTTTGGTAGAATTTAAAAGCAAGGGACTGTATAATCTTTTTTATATGAATTATAATTACAAATTTTATTTCCTTAATAGTTGTAAGGCTCTTCAGATTTTCTTAATTCTTGCATGAGTTGTTTGGCTTTTTTTTTTCTCTTTTTTTCATCTTTCAGAGAGTTTTTGAATTTTATAAAAGTTGAAAAAAGTTGTTCATAATATTTATATTGTCCGTTAGATACTCTAGTAGTGATAGCCACCGATGATATTGTTAATTTGTATCTAGTGTCTTTTCTTCTTGACCAGTGTAACTAGACTTTTTTAGTTGATTGATCTTCTCAAAGAACGGACGAGTCTCATTGATTTTTTTGAATTGTTTTTCTTTTGTTTTTTCTTTCTTTCTTTCTTTTGCTCTGATCTTCATTCCTTTTTTCTGCTTAAATCAAGTTTCATTTGCTCTTCTTGTCTATGTCCTTGAATCAGAAGTGGAGGTCATTGATTCGAGACGTACTATTATTCTCATATGTGTATTTTAGTGATAAATAAATTTCCCTCTAGGTACATCTTTAGATGTGTTGTTGCTTTTTCTACCAATACAGTAAAAATTTTATGTTGTCTTTATTTTTCTCTTCATACCTTGCAAGTTGTTCCTTAGGATGCTTCTAAATTGTGTCACTAGTTGAAAGCAATCACATTATGATGTACCTTTCTATAAATATGCTTCATTTATTTTGTACTTGATGTTTGTAATGCTTTCTGAATATATGACTTTATAGCTTTCCTCAAACTTGGGGAAATTTTCAGCCAGTCTCTTTAATATTTTTATTGCCCTATATTCTCTTTAAGGACATTTAATTATAATTATGTTAGGTCTCTTAAAAGTGCAATACAGGGGGATTCCTGGGTGGCTCAGCGGTTTGGCGCCTGCCTTTGGCCCAAGGCGCGATCCTGGAGTCCTGGGATAGAGTCCCACGTCAGGCTCCTGGCATGGAGCCTGCTTCCCCCTCCTCCTTTGTCTCTGCCTCTCTCTCTCTCTCTATGTCTATCATAAATAAATAAATCTTTTTAAAAAAAGTGCAATACAGTGCACTGATGCTATTTGTTTAGTGTTCTTTTTTTCTGTCTTAGCCATTTTAAATAGTTCCCATTTATATTCATCTTTAAGTTTACTAATCAATTTTTCCCCAATATCTAACCTGCTTTAATTCCATTTAGAGTATTTTTCATTTCATAGATTATAATTCATTCTCTGGAAGTGTTTCTGGGTTGTTTTCAATTGGCAGATTTTTTTCAGAGCAGTCATATTTTCTTGTTTTTTTTTTTTTGCATGCCTGTAATTTTTTATTGGATGACAGATACCATGCTCTTACTGTATTTAGTATTAGGTAACTTTGCATTTTCTTTCTTTTTTTTTTCTTTTAGCTTTGCATTTCCATAAATACTTTTGAGCTGCATTCAGATACGTGTTTAAATTACTCAAAACATCTTAATTTTTTTTGGACCTTACATGGATTAGATATAGATGTAGATTGACAGAGATACAAATATAGAAATAGATATAGATACATAATCCACCCAATCTATATAAATATATCCTTTCCTTTATCTGCAGTTTCCTCAGGTACAATTTTAGAAGTAAAATTTCTAGGTCAAATACTGATAGTAAATTTTGCAACCTTGCTTCATAGAATATAAAAGTGACTGATAAATTTTTAAGTTCTCCCAAAAGTATTTGTGTTTAATAGGGCCCTCAAGAATAAAGAAACAATGGATAGTGGTTTTTACCTATAAAATCTCATAAATTATGACAAAGAGAAGAAAAATACTGAAAGAAACAAATTTATCCCAAATTATGGTGCTAAAATTATACTGCCAACTCTGTCAACATGAAAGGCCATGTATGAAATATAGAATATAGGCTGATTCTTGTTTGCATAAAGATATACACAAAAAACCCACAAAAACTTTTTTTTTCCCCACAAAAACTTTTAACAGCATGAGAAACTAGCAATAATTCAACAAGGAGACAATATTGTAATATGTATTTTTGCTGCTATAGAATTTAGAAGGATGACTGATCCCCAGAGCAGCAATGGGCTATGATAAGCATAATGGAGAGATATTTTCCAGGGAAATCTTAGGAACTATTTCTCACCCACCAGCAAATCTGTTCATCAAACATATTTTCTGAAATACATCTGCCACTTGCAACATGAGATTATGATTACAATTAGCAGCTGTTGTCAGCTTTGCTTCACCTCATTAGTAATCATGGATTTCCCAAGTTATAGGGTTGATTATAGCTTTACAGGTTCTGAAAGAACATGTTGTCTCATTTCACACCTATTTTATGCTCAACATATTTAAAGTTAAACAAATTTTAGAAGAGATCTTTTCTACTGCGGTCAAAATGAGAAGGAAGTACACAACAAACTTGCTGGAAAGAAATGCTTTTTTAGTTATGCATTAATAAAAGCTAGTCTGTGTGCATGAGTCCACCCTAAATTGAAATGAGTGAACAAGTGGATGTGTGTGTGTGTGTGTGTGCACGCATGTGCCAGTGCTTCCCAGAACTTGATTTTATTATAGAGAGTAAAACAATAATGTTTGTTTATTTTAAAACTATGATTATTTAAAAATCATGACACTAATATTTGGGGGAAAAAAGATTTGAACTATTTGCCCAAGCACTGTATAGCCACATTCTCTTTCTAAAGGACAATGAAAGTTTTGTAGTTCATAGATAGAAAATACATTTCTGGAATGCAGTAGCTGGAAAGGAAAGAGCAAACATACAGCCTAATTATATTGACTTAGTGGAAGATGTACCTGGAATTCAGTAAAGGAAGACGAGTACTACCTTTGACATATTTCTGCACACAACTCATTTGTTCTTGTGTTTGTAATTTAATTTATGTGTTTTATTGTGATAGATGAAAATACAGGGATCTCATATGTGTTGGATTCTTAAAGGTAAAGCATTAAATTTGAAAAGCAAACAAGGTAGAAGCAGAGTTCAGCTTCCACAGGCTCAGATCGCTTGTGCTCTTTTTCACTTATTTGCTGTTTGTGCAGATCCTGCTTCTGCAGAAGGTGTTCATTTAAAAAATTATACCAGTAGGCTTTCTTTTTATCTTATTGCTCAAAATTAAATATAAGGAGATGAATAAAATAGTGTTGCTTTAATAGGCCATCTGCTGGAACATAGAGATAGCATTGTCCTGTGTTGTTTATCAGGCTCTTTCTGGTCAGCTGTGGTAATCCAGTGTATTTATTATTAATAGGTAAACCAGCATGTCCCATTCTGCACTGACAATAGAATATTGGCTGTTGATTAATAGAAAATTATCTCTGGGCTTTGACAAATTGTAAGATATCATTTGCACCAGAGCAAATTTCTGAATATAGACCTGGAACTTTGCAGTGTTAAAGAGAGCTATTTTTAAATTGTCAAAGTGGTTCTCCCCCATGAATTCTTAACGTGAAAAGTGGTACCTTTCAAGATAGAATCTATGAGTAGGACAGTCAGAAACTTATTCTGATCCCACATAAGCCCCAAATGAGTCAAAGCTGGACTTGCATAATGTTAGAATTGTTAGCTATTCCTCAATCATAGAAACCCTCATGCTAATCTCTAGGGCAAGTAGCAATGAGCACAAAGGGATTTTAACTTTTTATTTTGATCTTCAATGCAAACAGTAGGAAGAAATCCAATGTCTGTTTAGCCATAAGCAGATAATGGCTAGCTATTGATTTTTCCAATAATGGAAAGAAATATATTCAGGCAAATATTATAAATTGAATTCCATTCAATACACATAGATGTGGTTGAGTTATATTCTTTTACTGTGCTTTCTTTGTGTTCATTTTAGGTTTGTTTTATTCATAAGCAGGATTTGGTGTAAATATTTAAGTAAAATAGAACATTTTTAAAAATGTTCTAGTGACTTTTTTAGCTTACACATTAGGAACTAAACTGTAGGAGTCTTGAGGCCTAGAGATAAGAAACACTTTTTTTTTCCATTTTAGCATTTATTAAGCAATAGTGATTAAAAAGAAAATTTAATATGACTGCCATCCTCAATTTTAGTACATTAGCAATTATTTTAAAAGTGAGATCTATCTCAGATACTTGTGTGACAATGAATTGCTAGTTAAAACTTGATAACTTTTGCTCCTAGAAGATATATGTATATACCATTATTTATTTTAAGTATTTATATTTATATCTGGTTTCTAGTTATCCTCTATCTCTTTAGGAGTTCCCCCACCAGAAGTGCAGCTCTTAGGCAGTGACCATATACCATATAAAGTTTCTTTAAATCTCCCTAATTTTTTTCATAACATCATATAGGAAAGTTATAATTATGATTATTGAAAAAGTGAGATGATACTACCATTTCCATGTGGCTCTAATGTCCATTACACAAACCTTCTAAAGGACAAGAAGGCCACCGGGCTGGTTTTATATTTTGATACTAGATACATAAAAGAACCTGAACCCAATTAAGTAAATTTTTACTTATTCCATCTTTGAGATGAAATCCTATATATATATATATATACATTTTTTTCTACATGCCCAAATACTCTGAAATAGTGTCTGTCATTCTAAGAAAATCACTTGATAAAGTTTAGCAGAAAATAAATTAGGCAAGCCCCATGATGTTAAAGTATTAACAATTATTTTGGAAATCTGAGTTTATGAATGAATCTCTTATGTTCAATATAGTTCTTATAGCAGTAGACTAAATCATGGGTTCTTTACTAAAACAGCCAAAGCAAACAAAAAAATCATAGAATTAGGTAAATAAGATTTTCATCTAATATTTTTTAAATTACAAATGTTCCACAATGTTTAGAACATAGGCTGCTCAATATCTATTACTTATGTTTGTCAAAGTCAGTACCTGATAGCGAATATATTACAAATTCATAGTGGGGGCTGTAATTCCTTGATTCACCAGATCAAAAAGGAGTTCTTTTGCTAAGTGACTTTAATAAGATACCTAGGAAAATGAGAACTACACCAGATGCTGATTAGTCTTTTTGTTGTCTCTCTTTTCCTCCTTTCTATCTTTATTCTAATCAGTTTATTCCATTGTATATAACCTTGCTATATGAAGCCTTGTCCATAGACTTATGACATGTGGTTTGCCTAGGATGTTTGATAGAAATAAAAATCCCAGCTCCGACACCACATCAACTGAATCATAATCTGTCTTTAATGAGATTCCAATGTAATTCATATGAACATTAATGTTTGAGAAATACTTATTTCCCTATATGGCTTAATTAAATACTCAGCAGCAGAAACCTCAAACAGATGTAAAGTATTGGGTAGCCTACTATGGCCTGACATCACTAAATGATTCTATTATTATAAGTTAGTCTTTTAAAAGATATCCCTTATATTATAGCCTTCCGTTGCTGTCATAACAAATTACCATAAACTTAGTGCTTAAAGAAACTCGTGTCTTATCTTACAGTTTCATAGGTCAGAGATCTGGGATGAGTCTTATTGGACAAAAGTCAAAGTGCTCATCTGGACAGGGCCACATTCCTGTCTGGAGACTGTAGGAGAGAGATGGTTTCCTTGCTCACTTAGTTTATTAGTAGATTCTGGTTCTTTGCAGTCGTAGGATTGAAATTCTTATTTTCTTGCTGTCAGCCCAAATTTCGTTCTGAGTTTCTAGAGGCTGCCTGCAGTCTTTGGCATGTGGCCCCTTTCCGCCAGCCTCAAAGCCAGTAATGAGAAGTCCCTCTCATACTTTAAATCTTTTTTTTTCTCCTGTCTCAGTTCTCTAGAGCCCAACTCTGCCTTCTTCTTCCACTTTAAATGGTTCATATGATTGGTGTAGGCCTATCTAGAAAATCAAGAATAATCTCTCCTCAATGACTTTTAACTTTAATCACATTGGCAAAGTTACTTTTACCATGTAAAGTAATACAGTCACAGGTTTCAGGGATTTGGAGGTGGGTAGGCATCTTTGGGGGAGGCGGGGAGGCATTATTTTCTACCACAGACTGACACAAAGTTTATGATGACATCTTCCATATTCAGCCTTGATGAAAAAAAAAAAAAAAGAGTCATGGAACTCTGTGTAATATGTCATTTCATTTTAGCTGGAATAGGTCAGAGGAATCGATTGGAGGATAACCTTTGATTCAGCCGAGATGTTCCTTGAATAGAAAGCCATTCAAGAGCAATTCATTTTGCCACAGCTTCTCTCTATTCACTTATAGTCATAAGGACTCTGTGGATGCATGTTCTTATGTTTTTTGACATAATTTCAATTTATCTAATGCAATTGACTCTATCAAATTTAATATGACTGCTTAATGTGTCTCAAGCATTGCCATAGGTCTAAGATAGGTCAAATAAATCAAGTGACAATTAAAAACTCTCTTAAAGACTGACACAAGGATTCATGAATATAAATAATAACTCTAAACTACACATAATCATAGAACAGTAATGATGGAAAAAGCCGAATATATCAAATCTTCTAAATGACAATTACATTAAATAAAAATTCAAGAAAGTTATTGGCATTTTACTGGTCATGCCTCATGAGAACATTGCTTGAATTGCCTATAACATTATGAAATAGTAGATGAGCTAATAATCTTCATGCCTAGATTCATGAATCTCTTTTCTGCCAGATACTCTATTGATCGACATACTGATATGGACCGGATTTTTAGCATTCACTCCGAAAATGGCTCTATTTTCACTCTGAAACCCCTTGACCGGGAATCATCTCCTTGGCACAACATCACCATTACAGCCACAGAAATAAGTGAGTGGGAGATACATCACTTGAACACCAAAGTGGTAAAATGATAGCATTAAGTAGGCTCTATTTCTTGAGTGAAATAATCTTATCATTAGTAACATCAGAATGTGTTGGATTTTTTCATTATTTTAATGATTACCAAATATCCATTTTTTAAACTTGATTTTCTTTTACACCTACTCTAGGATAGAAATAGGATCTGACCTCATAAAAATAATTAATCTGTCTAAGAAAATTATGTCTTACAAATAATACTTCATTCTCAATCATATTCTCCTCTTTTTGATCATGCTTTCCATATGGACCATGTAAGAAAGCTGAGATATTCATCAGCATCCAATTGAGAAAGTGCATACCACCGAAATGATCTGTTGCTAAGTTACAAATGGGGTGAGTGGTATTACTGCTTCTCTGTAAATGAGACTGAAGTCTTACACATGTTCTCGTTGCAGATAACTCAAAACAAAGTAGCCACATCCCTGTCTTCATCAGAATTCTAGATATAAATGACCATGCTCCGGAATTTGCCATGTACTATGAAACATTTGTTTGTGAAAATGCAAAACCTGGGCAGGTAAATAAAACTATTATAAACTTTAAAGAAATATTTCCTCTTCACAAAGACAGATAACATTAAAATAATTCACTTGCACAAAATTTTTTGATGCAAACTCTTGTCAATCCTCTTTGTCACCTGTTCATCTCCCTTTACCAAAACATTCACAGTGATCTAAACAGATGATTTCTAAAGTTGTTTTTATTATGGAACCCATGATGTGATAGGAAAAGTTATAAGATATGCTTTAATTTATATACAGGGTATCTAATGAATATCTATAACTATATCTATGTGAAAATTCCTACCTGGATTCCTAAGTATGCTTATACTGAATTATATTAAAGAATACAATGGAATATATTACTAACTAAAACATGAAGTATGAAAATGAAATTGTTCTGTGTTAGTATAGAGGGAATAGTAGTAGTTGTCTCGTTGATTACATTTTCCTCTTAATCTCCCAGGCAGGATATTTTGGTTTGATAAATTATACTTTGTGATTTTTTAACTTTAATATTATTGAGATAAAAAGATTGTACAAGACATACAAAGTCCTCTTGTAAAGTCCTCCAAAATATAAAAGATCTCTAACGTAATTTTAAGCAAATGCAGAATGTGTTCATTTTTGACACTAATATAATATTTTACAAATGACTGCACAAATTTTACTGAAATAAATGTTAACAAGTTAGCCATTTCTTTGAAGAAAAAGTAGATAGATGTTAAGAATCATATGTAATTCCATCATGTCTATTTAAATATAGAAAATAAAAGTGAAATACTGTCTTCCTTTTATTCCAATAAAGATTGCAATGGACCGAATGTTCATTTAAAGCCCTAACTCCCAGTTTGGCTATATCTGGAGATGGAGCTTCTAAGGAATCAATGAAAATTAAATAAATGTGATCGTAAGGTTGGGGCTCTGATCTGAGAGGATTCGTGTCCTTTAAAGGAGAGACACTAGAGATCTCTCTCTCTCTCTCTACATACACACATTCAGAAGAAAGCAAGCTGAGGATGTAGTGAGAAGGCAGCTGTCTGCAAGCCAGAAAGACAGCTCTCACCAGAAGCTCACCAAGCTGGTACCTTGATCTCAGACTTTCACTCTTCGGAACTGGGAGAAAATAAATTTCTGGTACTGAAACCATCCAGGCTGTAGTAATTTTTATGGCGGCCCGAACAAGCAGACTAAGACAGAGATACATACCATATTCTACTTACATACACAAAAGTAAAAATAAGGTATTATTATTACTTTCCAAAATAAAGAATCATTATGCAGTTATCTGGATTAAAAATTGTTTTTCTTTTTTTTTTACTTTGTAACATGTAATAGACATATTCTCAATTTAGTAATGATTATTTTTAATTCGATGCTGAATTCTTATAGCATTGCTATATATTAATGAGCTTAGTCAACTATCCACTTAATAATGGAAATTTGGTTTACAAGCAAAATATAACTCTAGCAGACAACACTATAGTGAGCATTATAGTACATTTGTATTTATACACTCCCTGGTATTCTTTTTCTACCTTTGAAGTGGGCATAATTTTATATATAAATTTTATATATAAATACTTATCAATGCCTCCAAACAGCTGCCCAAATAGGTCATATAGCTAGTGGATGATTGCCTATTTATTGGAATACTAGATTTTAAATGTCCACCAAACAGTATATTTCATAATAATTTTAACATGGATCCTTCACAAATTACTCATTTGCGTAAAATATGAACATTTTTTCATAAATGTAAGCCATTTTAAAATAATCTTCACGGATGTATTAGTTTCCTAAGGCTACCATGAGAAATAATCACAAACTAGAGAGCTTAAAACAATAGGGATGTGCTTTCAAGCAGTTCTGGAGGCCAGAAGTCTGAACTCAATGTGTCTGCAGGCCATCTTCTCTGTAAAGACTCCGGGAGAGGACTCTTGCCATTTCCTATGCTCTGTATAATTGCCAGCAATCACTGGCATTCCTTGGTTTATAAGAATAGCTCCAGTCTCTGTGTACACTGTCCCATGACATCCTTATTCTATCTCTCTGTATCCACATTTCTCTCTTCTTATGAGAATCCATTCATTGGTTTAGGGCCCACACTACTCTACTATGGCTTCATCTCAACTTGATTACACCTACAAAGAGCCTATTTCCAAATGAGATCACATTCGCAGGTACTGGAAATTAGAATTCGAACATATATTTTGGAGAGACATGAGACAACTGACAATAGCATATATATAGTCTTTACTTGTCTGTTAATAGCTTTTATTGATTCATGTGAGCAATTGATACATATTACAAAGTAATGTTTGATGACAATAAAGTATAATTGATATTAATTAATAATTATTTTAATAGATACTACTACTACTAAAATTTGTCTTGTTCATATGCTTGGCAGAAAACAACTTGCTTGTTGAAATTAACAAGGATAAAGATATATTTTAAGTTATGCATATGTTAAAATACGCTTAAACAGTGGCCCATCTCATTTCAAGAACTCAGCTGTATCACCAGAGGACCAATGCTGTTCATGATTTAAAATATTACTAAAAATTAGATATATCATTGCCAATCTGGAGCAGGAGGTTGAACAAAAGTATTAATGTACTAAAAATACTTTGTCAGGATCCGATCTCCTAAGGAGAAAAGATGCATTAAGCTTGTATTAATTATTATGCACTTTAGAAAACTATATATATATGGTCCCATATATATATATGGAACCATATATATATATATATATATATGGTTCCATGCCAATCTGTCAATATAATGAATGGAATCATAGTTAATATTAAAGGGGAAAAAATACTGACTAGTGAGTGTACTGATTAGTGTAGCTCTAGAAGGTACACAACAATCAAACAATGGATATGTCAAACTACTGTGAAAGTCCAATAACTGTTTATCACAAGAGTTGGACTATTATACCTGGAAGTGGTGCAACTGTTTGTTTTTTGTGGAAAAGAAATTTGAAAATAAGAGTGATTAGATGGCTGTGATTTCAAGTCATACAGATGGCAGGCCCATGACTAAAAAAAACAAAACCTCAATGTGCTTTTTCCACTATAAAACACTCAATGGAATTTTTTCTGCCTGACCTGTTATTTGTTGCTCCCTCTTCACACTATGGCACACGTCTGACTTAGAGTGAACACAGCTAAGAGGTGTTGTGATTTCTCAACGTTGACACTGATTTTTTTTTTTTTGGAACTCTAAAAGCATTTGTTTATATATCTTGCTAAACTTTGCAAATATCATTAAAAGAAAAGCAAGTAATTTGAGTAAAATATGCAATTTGATTGTAGTTGGGGTGGCCCATAGCTTTAAAATCTTTTGCTTTTCTGGAATTATGTGGCATATTGCTTATTTATCCAAAACTATATTCAGAGCATTCTTGATCTGTGGGAGTGGTTGTGCTAAGCACTTTTGTTTTTTAAAAATGCATCTGTTATGTTCTCTGTCTTTGAGACGATCATTTAGTTTGGGCAACAGATTGGTAACCAATTATTAATAAAACAGATCAGTGCTTTGTAATGAATATTAAAAGAGGATAGATGTTGGAGTGATTAAATTTTTCTTTAAGGTTGGATATTCCAGTGGTTGAATATTCATAGTGATACTTTGCACAGTAATACCTGATGGAGGTTTTGTTTTTTTTTACCTTTAACTAATTGTTATATTATGCAGAACTATAAAAATTTCTGAAAATGGCCTGTTTTTTGTTTCTTTAATGTCAATGACACATGTAAAGCATAAACACTGACTTAAAATGTCATATAACAAGGAGAGTTGCTTTTCGTTGTGCTTTATTTAATTTATTGATTTGGTTTCAGTTGATTCAGACTGTCAGTGTCATGGACAAAGATGATCCTCCCCGAGGCCACAAATTTTTCTTTGAACCAGTACCAGAATTTCCTCTCAATCCGAACTTCACCATTGTAGACAATAAAGGTATAGAACATTTTTAAAGCTAAAATTGAGACCTTCAGATGCAAAATGAATAACTGCCCTAAGTATTTTGTTTCCCCCACCTTTTTTTTTTTCCCTAGATAACACAGCAGGGATCATGACTCGAAAAGATGGGTATAGCCGCAACAAAATGAGCACCTATCTACTGCCGATTTTGATCTTTGACAATGATTATCCAATTCAGAGCAGCACTGGCACGCTCACTATCCGTGTGTGCGCCTGCGACAATCAAGGAAACATGCAGTCCTGCAATGCAGAGGCCTTGGTCCTATCTGCTGGCCTGAGCACGGGGGCTCTCATTGCTATCCTTCTTTGTGTCATCATTCTACTTGGTAAGTCGTACCTCCGAAAGCTCATTTCACTTCAATAAGCCTCTCCCATATTGTTCAGTGATGATGCAACTGAAGAGCACTCTTATCTAGAGCTAAAGGTTGAAACTTTTAACTATTTATTAAAATTGTTCTTTCGATTAGAAAAAAAAATTCACTTGGCTCTACGTTCAGCTTTCTAGAGATGACAGAGATAATGGCTAATGCTCTATACACATAGGTATAGACATATTTTTAAATCTATTTTATATTATTACCTCTCTGTGCTAACTAATCATGGTCACTGTTCTAAGGACATTTAATTTTGTAACTGATTTAATCTCTCCATTAAGATAAATACTTTGATTCTTCTCAAGAAAGACTAAATATAAAAAAATACATAAAAATATTTTAAAAAGAAAGACTAAATAACCTATACAGATTCACTCATTTAGAAAGTTTTTACTAGCATTCAAACCCAGATAAGTCTATTTCAGAATTTCCCCTTTGAACCACTATTCTCAAAACCAAAGACTATCTTTATAAGTAATATTACTAACAAATACTAAGTTATACATATTTGACACCTAATTCACAAGTACATTTAAATTGTCAAGATAACATAAGCTTTTTATTCATACAGCATGTTATACATAGGTGCAAATCAAAAGTTTAAGTTCATTAAAAAAATATATCACTATGACATTGTGGTCATACCTAGTCCTGCAATGTCTTCTAAAGTCATGCTTCCAATAGCAAATCTTTTATTGGAACATGCCCTAACAGGACAGCAATTTAATTCAATTAAACAGTCGTTCCACTGTAAAACATTTCCCTCAAAATTGTTTCCGTCAAATATTCATCCAAAATGCTTATGCTGAGGGCATGAGAGCCAGCCAAATTTATGTTCCAACGCTCATATGTGCTGGCTCCTTTTCACTGCAAATCCTTTCAAGCTATCTGGATGAAATCCCTCTGGCCAGATATCCTTGCAGGACTTCAGTGGGGGATTGATGAAAGTGAGGGGAAAACACTTGTCTCAGCTAAAATGATCCAACTATTTAGAAAAACATTTTCTCAGGGTGCTTCCGAACATACATATCACCAAGCCACATCTCAGAATTGCTGCTAGAAAGGTCAACTCTCCTGTAAAATATTTTGGTATCCTCACGAAGAATAAATTTTGGCTTACCTTTCATCTAAGTGCTACTGATATTATATTGTTCTATGTGCTCAAATAGTTCTACTTTCCTTATTTTGAACAACATGGACATGTGTATATTTCAAATTTTATTTTTAAAATTTCCATATTAAGATGATACACACAGACATGAAGACATGCATGCATATGTGGGGGAACAAAAACACTCTCCAAATAAGCTTAGATCAATAATATTATGAAACTAAATTGTATAGTATTTTTTTCTATACAGAAATCCTAGAGGGCTGCTCCATTATTTTGAAAAGTGTGCCACGTTTCTGTCTTATGCAATACAGAAGGCACACATTTCTTGTTTTCCTCCTTCCCAACTGGTTGCCTACATATGGGGTGCTTTTCTATTATTTTAGTTAAACTTGGTTCTAATTTAGAAGGTTTCATTATCAAAGCTCATAAAGCTTTTTTGCTGTAATTTCATCTTTTTTTAAGTTTTTATTTAAATCTCAGTTAACATACAGTGTAATATTAGTTTCAGGTGTGCAACACAGTGATTCAACACTTCCAAACAACACCCGGTGTTCCTCACAGCAACTGCACTGCTTAATACCCATCACCCTTTTAACCCATCCCCCTTCCCACCCGCCTCCTGGCATCTCTGTTTGTTCTCTATAGTTAAGAATCTGTCTTATGGTTTCCTGCTCTTTTTTCCTTTCTTATGTTCATCTGTCTTGTTTCTTAAATTACACAGGAGTGAAATCATATGGTATTTGTCTTTCTCTGACTTATTTCACTTAGCATAATACACTCTAGCTCTGTCCATGTTGTCGCAAATGGCAAGATTTCATTCTTGTTTACGGTTGAGTAATATATGTATACATATACACACACCACTTCTTTATCCATTCACCAGTCGATGGATACTAGGGCTCTTTCCATAATTTGGCTATTGTTGATAATGCTGCTATAGACATCTGGGTGCATATATCCCTTTGAATTAGTATTTTTATATCCTTTAGGTAAATACATAGTGGTGCAATTGCTGGTCCGTAGAGTAGCTCTATTTTTAACTTTTTGAGGAACTTCCATACTGTTTTCCAGAGTGGCTGCACACGCTTGCATTCCCACCAACAGTGCAAGAGGGTTCCCTTTTCTCCACGTCCTCTCCAACACCTGTTGTTCACACAGTTAACTAAACTTCTATAGTAAAGAAAGGCTGCTCTTTGCAAGGTAGTGATACAGAACAATGATATTTTAGACATATCTGTTACAGTTTGAAGAAATGTGGCTTTTAAGTTTGTCTATGTTACAAGGCAAAATCAAGCATTAAAACCTGAGGAGGGACCCTTTAAGCTTTTGGGTTTCTTAGACACCTTGGAAGTCAGATGAAACTTATGGAAACTATTTAGAATAATAATTTAAATTAATAAAAATAGGATATATTAGACAAAAGAAATACATTTGTCCAAATTAAACAAAAAATAAAAGCAAATTGTGCTTAATTATTGTCATATGTGCCTTGCTCTAGTGCAAGTTTAATGATCATTTGAGATACATCATAACTAAAATGCAATATAAAATATCTGTGATTTCTATTGGTCTAATAATCATACACACTCTTACTATGACTATTGTAACTGATATTCTGATGCTCAAAATAGAAATACTAAATTCCAGTTATAGATTAATAAAGATAATGATACACTATTTTCTGATACTTATCTTAATCTCTCTGAATTCTACTCAATTAATAACCTCAGCCTAGGGAAATGATGCAAATGATTTTGACCTAACAGAGGAGAAAAAACTCAGAACAGGTTCTAAGGTTCATTTGTGGGAGTTAAATATTATATTAGCCCTGAAGCCCTGAAAATAATTTGACTATATTGTTGTTCTTTTATAGCCAGAATTTATAAAAATGTTGAGGAAAGTAGAGAATTTATAAATTAATTCAATATTAAATTTAGAAGGAAACTTCTTTTTACTGCACAATTCACTAGATTGGTGGATTTCAGATCTGTGTTGGCGTTAAATAACTTATTTTCATCCTTTAATAGGGGAGAGGATATATATGATCTATTTTTACTGAAAATATATTTTTTAATTGTCTCCAAGATGATTTTGAATATAGCTCAGGACCCATAGCCTATCCCTTGGAGGTTAACTGAAGATGCTTCTAATGAATTTTTTTTCATTATTGCTACCAATTAGTAGGAGCAAAGGAATGTGTGTGGGGCAAATATGAAAATAGCATTAAATAGGCTTTTAATGGCGTTATAGGGAACTCAAGGGCCATGGTGAATTTGGTCTCGATGTAAATGAGTTTGCTTTGTGTAATCTCAATACGATAATTGAGAAAAGAAATGACAGATTTTTGAGCTAATATTTTCCTGTTTTTTAATAAAACATAAGGGGTATTGATAAAACATTTAGCTACCTGAAGTAAGGGAAAGCTGTTTTTTATTTATCCCATACAATGTGCAAGTGTGCTTTAGGGAGACTATCTTCATTTCTTGACTTTTTTTGTTTAGATTTTACTTATTTATTTATTCATGAAACACTCACAGAGAGAGGCAGAGACATAGGCAGAGGGAGAAGCAGGCTCCATGTAGGAAGCCCAACGTGGAATTCGATCCCAGGACCCCAGGATCATGCCCTGAGCCAAGAGCAGATGCTCTACCACTGAGCCACCCAGACGTCCCTCTTAACTTTTCTTATATATAAAATTAGGGACTTGGTCATTTGCAATGGAAAATTTTTATTTTGTTAATCATGTATTTTTTTCTTTTTAAAAATGTATGTGTAAATTGCAAAACATTTATTTTGCAGAGATTCATTGTCACATACATGCATATGTTAAATTTTAGTAATATAACGAAAAACAAGAAAGTATGTACTACGTAGGGAGGTTCATAGTTAACTTTATAACACGGGTATGTAAATAATAAAAACAATATAGCAAATAGATTACAATTAACATTTTAGCCAGAAGCTTCCAATGCAACTGTCTAAGTCCAGGGAGTCCTCAGTAACAAGATAATTAGTCTGAGCTACTCTGTAAGATGAGTACAAGTTAAAGATAAGTTAGACTTTGAATTGTATATTGCTGTTTATAGTTATATTTCAGAATTTAAGTAGGCTTTCAAAACCACGTCCGTAAAGGAATTTAAATTAATATGAGCTACTGGAAGGAATTAGATCAGTAGCACGTATGTATTTATGTATATATGCACACACATATATTCATAAGTGTAATACATTCATATATAATACATATTATACATGCATATTTATGATTGCATATATTCCCTTGAGTCATTAAGAAAACTTTAAATTGGTTTTAATTTCTCTCGGGATAATAATGACTGTAGCTTTAGAATTTTAGTATTTTTAAGCAAGCACACTGTTGAGAGGAAGGAGGTATCACATAATTAACAGTTGGCTAAATGAATTAGCCATAACTGAGTAAGGCTTTTTCAAGGCCAGAGCTCTATAGGAGAGTGGAGTCTTGAGAGTAAATAAATGGACTCTAGTCACTGCTCCTTTACCAATACAGGACATCCACTCATTGGCCGAGGCACTTTGTATTTGTGTAAGATGGTTCCTCTGTCCAAACAAATCTTAGCATCTCTCGTAACCACACAAACTCCCCTCGCCAAAGTCTTCTTACAGTGACTTTACACCTGATTCATGAAATCTCACTATTTTCTCTTTGTTGTTGTGAATAGTTTTAGTTGTACTGTTTGCTGCACTGAAGAGGCAGAGGAAAAAGGAACCCCTGATTATTTCAAAAGATGATGTCCGGGACAACATTGTGACCTACAATGATGAAGGTGGAGGGGAAGAAGATACCCAAGCTTTTGACATTGGCACACTAAGGAATCCAGAAGCAAGAGAAGACAGTAAACTTAGAAGGGATGTAATGCCTGAAACTATTTTCCAGATAAGGAGGACTGTGCCTCTGTGGGAAAATATTGATGTACAAGATTTCATCCACCGAAGATTAAAAGAAAATGACTCAGACCCAAGTGCACCACCTTACGATTCACTGGCAACATATGCCTACGAAGGGAATGATTCCATCGCAGATTCACTCAGTTCTTTGGAGTCTCTCACAGCAGATTGTAACCAAGATTATGATTACCTCAGTGACTGGGGGCCTCGTTTTAAAAAGCTTGCTGATATGTATGGGGGTGATGACAGTGACCGAGATTAAGAGTATTGTATGAGTTGACCCATGTTTTTGGAAGTACTCTCCTGTTCCTAGATTGAGTGGCCTGCATTCTCTTCCTTGGAGGAAATTTTTTAAAAAATCAAAATCACAAACAATACGTAGGTGTTGTCTTAGTAAGGGTTTGCTTAATCAGTAAGTTTCCGTGAATGAATACGAATGATATAGATTAAAAAAAAAGTAATAATAACCAGTTCACTCTCTTTGCCTAACAATCTCTGAAGGAAAGTATATCACATCAATAATCAATAAAAATTACATAAAAGGCTTTTTGTGCCTTTACTTAAATATAAAGACTTTATAAATGTTTTCTTAACTGACTTACAGTCACCTTTACTATTAAACATTGTGCAACGGCTTTGTAAATTAATATGAAAATATATATATCCCTAAAGAAATAGGAATGACTATTACTGCCATATTTATTTAGTTGAAGAATGTCTTTGTGTTAATTCATTCATATTTTTATAAATGTATATTTATATTTTTGTATTTTTATGAAATAAACTAGTATTTATAAAAATGAATATCATTTTATTTAATTCCTAGAAGCAGTTCTGATCTCACTTATAACAAATTTTTTTACATCTTTATAGGCAAAACATGATTCACTCAGGGAATTAAGAACAGCTGAGTTACTGCATATAATTTGGAACTAGAATGCAGCAAGACTGTAAAAGAGCTTTTAGTACAAGTTATGCTGTTTTGCCTCTGCCACTTAAATATGGACAAGTGTTATTGAACCCTCGTTATCTACCCATCGATAGGATGTGAGACCTTTGAAATATGAACTATTATAAATATGCTTGTGAATGATTAAGTCTTTTGTACAATTTTTTCTATGGAATCAATCAGTGAATTTTATTTGAGAATATATGAAATACATGTAAGGAATGCTATGTAGATGACAAGAAAATCTAAAACACTCTTCCTTCATGAATAGAATAGTTTTCAGAATAAAAGGTAATAGTTCTGATTCTGTTTCTTCATGATCAGTTAACTCATGGAATATAAACTGGATGACATTTAAAATGTGTACAAATAGACTAGAGGAGTTTTGGGGTTTTTTTTCATTGAAAATTTTATCAAGGAGATTGCAAGTCACCGTATATTTGAGGAAATCTTAAAAGAACTAAAAACATGTAGACTGGAGATAAGAACCCTTAGGGAATGTAAAGTTTTACTAACAATGGGGATTGTCCAGAAAACAGAATATAGACAATTTAAGACATGGGAAAGGAGAAGAGAGAGAAGGAGAATTGTATATAATAATTATTTGCAAATCTGTAAAACTGCCAGAAAACTTGCCTTGGTTTAATCTGGAGAATAAGACCTAAACAAAAGATAGAAACTTCACAGGAAGACTGCATATGATTCCTTTTCTGTGCCATGTTTTATCTTTTCTCTTTCTCTTTTATTATTCATCCTGTAAGGAGTAAATATCATGCCCAGGGTGATTCCTACAGTGGAATTTATATAGAAATTTAGCGGGATCCCTGGGTGGCGCAGCGGTTTAGCGCCTGCCTCTGGCCCAGGGCGCGATCCTGGAGACCCGGGATCGAATCCCACGTCGGGCTCCCGGTGCATGGAGCCTGCTTCTCCCTCTGCCTGTGTCTCTGCCTCTCTCTCCTCTCTCTCTCTCTCTCTCTCTGTGACTATCATAAAAAAAAAAAAAAAAAATATATATAGAAATTTAGCACTGACAGGACTAGTCTGTTACCAAACTTTTTTAAATAACAAACACTGAATGTTATGAACAAACTTACATGTTCTGTTACTAGATTATAAAATTTTTGAAGACTATTTCAACAGATTTACTACCAGGAGCTAACACATATTAAAGATTCAATTTGATGCTGAGAAAATAACACATACTTTGCACTTAATATTTGAAATTTTTCTAATCTTTGGAATTTCCCAGAAAACAAAGTTTTTAGTTTGCATTTTCGTTCAGAACATTCTGGTTTTCAGTTTAGGAAGTAACTAGTTTTTCCGTTCCTAGCGCTATTTCAGCATGAATCAAATATTTGAGGAAGATGACACTGAGTGGTTTGAAGTAGTCAGAAAAAAGGAGTTAAATATCTATTCATATTTCTTATAATCACATTATAATCAGTAGAAGAATAAGTGGCAATAAATAAGGAAATTAAAAGCAACCAATAATTATGGCATGTGCAATGCCTGCTTAGAAAAGAAAAAATTATGTTGAGTCAGGAGAGGGGAATTGGTAGTTACATCACATGTCTGGTTACCCGTGATTTAAACACTCAGTGCATCACAACAAACCCAGCCACCTGTAAGTTATGAACCTGCACCTCCTAGGAGAAAATATATTGAGACTACATAGAATAAGACACATTAAATTTTTAAGCTTGTTTATAAAGAAATGTTCATTTGACTACCATTTTTCAGCACTTTAATAAAACTGGTTTGAGTTCTCCCTTCCATTGATCTGAGAATGACTGATAAAGTGTTTATGAGGATAGAACTAACAGATTTCATACTTAGTAGGTATATGATTGTTTTTGCTATAAATCAAAGGGTACAATTTGATCAAAGAAATCACCAGATCTGTGAAATATTAATACTTTCTATAACTTCTAAATAATCTATGAAGTTCCTCTGGTGGGAAAAAATGCATTTAGAAGTCTGATCAGCTTTTTTTTTTTTTTTTTTTTCTTTTCCTCATGGACTGTGTCATTGGTAAAATTTGAGGGAAATTAATTCTTTTTGGGGGGGGGGGATTAATTCTTAATGTGCCTAGTTTCCAAACAAAATAAATCCGTTAGTTTTGACTGTTTAATCTTAAGACAGAATTGAAGCTAGTTGAGTCACCATATTTTCCAGATACAATTAAAACATAATCACTCTTTTTATTTTGTATATTCAAAAATGTCAGAATAATATATGTCTATACTTATGTCTGAAGATTTTTTTCAGAGAGAGGAATCTACATTATTTGAACTTTAATATATGGTCTGGATAGTATTACCTTCAATACTCCTCTCAGGCATAAAAAATAGATTGCAATGACTTAAAAATCAAGTTAGTAAAGAAAACAAAACAGCATTAACAACAAAAGCAAAAAAACAAACAAACAAAAACAACAAAAGCAAGCAAACAAATAAGTAAAATTAACCCTGCCATAGCCAGTGGTTGAACTGACCACAGTTGATTCCTTCCACTTTGGTATACAAGCACCAGAGCTAGCTTCCAGGACCCTTTATTATATTATGTTGGTTATTCTTTGAGTTTACTCCACTTTCCCTGACTGGTTTCTTCTCTCTAACTCTATATTTTAGAGTGGTCCACACCTACCTTCCTTCCTTCCTTCCTCCCTCCCTCCCTCCCTCCCTCCCTCCCTCCTTTCTTTTTTTCTTTCTTTCTTTCTTTCTTTCTTTCTTTCTTTCTTTCTTTCTTTCTTTCTTTCTTTCTTTCTTCTTTCTTTTATTTAAGTTCTGGCTCTTGATGATCTATCCATTCTCTCAGTTACTATGCATATCTGAATCAATATGTAGACATACAAATATATAAATACAAAGATAAACTGGAAATTCTTAAACTTAGACCTTGGTCTTTGCCTCATTCTTATAGTCCAAAAATATTTCCAACAAACTCTTCTAAGTTTCCACTTGGATGTCTAATTAAGTGGGATATGCCCAAAGTTTAACATCCAATTTTCACCCCTAAATTTGTTCTATTCTCAACTTGGCCCAAACTGACATTAAAAAACAAACAAACAAACAAACAAACAAACAAAAAGGCAATAACATCTTACTACTCGTCCAGGCCAAAAATCTTGCAGTCATCTTTCATTCCTACTGTTCCATAATCCATATCCTAAATATCAGGAAATCTTATTGATTATAAGATATAGAATTTTCAAAATTTGCCTGATATAGAATGATTTTTTTTTTCATCACATCCCCTGATAAAATCCTGGTCTAAAAATCTTACCTGTATTATTTGCAGTGTGCTTCCAAGTGTTCTAACTAACCTTTGCCCTACCACCAATTTTGAACACAGAATACAGAATGTATTGCATTTCTTTTTCTTTCTCTTTTTTTTCTACTTCCTTTCAATTAAGTGTGAGCATCTCATTTCTCTATTCAAAATTTATCTCTATTGTTCTTCAAAGTGAAAGTCAGTCCTCACAAGGATCTATCAGATCACAGATCAAGTACCCATTATCTCTTTGATCTTATTCTCCTCTGTTTCCTTAACTCATTCCATTTTAGTTATTCTGGGCTCCTTGCTGTTCCTTAAGCATTTTCCCTTTGCACTGACTGATCACCATCCTTGCAATTACTTTTGCCCAGAAATCCAGGAAGTTAGCCACAGAACTTCCTTCAAGTCCAGTTTAAATGCCACTTTTAAAACTACACCTCCTCAAACCCATTTCTCCTTTCCTAATTTATTTTAAAATAAATATTTCCACAGTGAATATCGCCATGGAGCATGAGACACGGTGTGTTTATCATTTTACCCTTTCATCTGCCTACTTCCACTAGAATGATTGCTGGTTCACCACTGGCTCCTCTATAGGAAGGGCAAGGGGAGATTAGCCCAGCAGGTAGGTGTGATAAGCCAGGGGACTTATATACAAAGCTTGTCTTGGGCAGCAACAGGGCAAGAGGATCGCTGCGCTCGCCTCCCAGAATCTTAAAAGTTTATAGAGAGGATTTAACTGAATTTAGTCATACCCAGTCTAGATAGTCTCAACAGCTCCTTACTGTCTCCAGGCTGCGTCACCGAAACAGCTCCTAGCACAGGAATGGTGGGCAGACTGTGCATTCCAAGGACAGGAGAGGGCTGTGAGGAGCTTCCCATTGCCTGGGGTCCAGTGTTTGAGTCAACCTGAGGTCACACCCCCTCAACGACCTCCTCCGAAACCGATTGGTCCCAAATCATACCTTGTCGACATGAAGCAAAGATTTGTTAAATATTAAGTGACAGGCTCAAAATTTAGTTATACTTTTCTTAATTTGGTAAAATATTATGAACACATAGTAGATTAAAATAAAATAAATGTAAAATAATTATACTCAAATTCATAACAACATGAATGCTTTCAACACAGTATTGATTCGAGCCTAAACTGCTAAACTTAAGGACTGTATGTGGAATTCTTATTAGTCATAATCAGGTCACTATTTAAAAAGATCTTTCCAAAATTACAGAAGAGCATGACTATTTTTTTCCAGTTGTTTAAAACAAACAAACAAACAAACCTCACTAAACTAAAACCTCACTAAAATTGTATTCAGAGATCTGCGCTTCTAAACGAATATGGTAATGAGATTTTACAGGATTGCAGGCCATCAACCCCAAATGTCAGAAGCAGAACACAAGCCAACACAAAGAAGGAATCAAATACATAGCCTTCTCTCTGCATGTTTAATTATCTTTGTAATCACCTAATTATTGGGCTGTTCTTGCTCCTCTTTTCTCACAGTTGGGTAATGGTTTGTGAGTAAAGGCAAGCTGAACAACGCTATGAAAATGTTTTCTTACTTAAATATATTTAGTTACATTACAGATTTCAGTAATAGTATGTGTTTTGTAAAAATAAATATTGCTTAATAACAATTTATATGGAATAGAAACACCAGCTGATTAGCCATTACATTTAAACTAGCGATGTACAGACATTGGACCTTCTCTTACCTGCAATCTTTGTTACCATTGTTGTTGTTTGACAGAATATGTTATCTAATATACTCTTAAGAAATGAAGCAAAAATCACCACAGTATTACTAGCATTTATAAGTCAAGATATTTCATCCATAAATAATTCCCTCTGGATTTTCTTATGGAATCTACTCGTGAAAATTAGAAAGTTTCCATTATATTTATATGTCACCCAGTAAATTTCACAAATTGCCTGTTCATGACTGGTATTTTCTTATTGTTTCTAAACACCTAATTATGTAATTTCGACACTGGTCATTTTTCAACAACATATACTATAAATATCTTTCACAAATATGTGGTTTGTGTTGTTACTATAATTCATTTCCATGTAACCAAAATTATATAGACTATGGTTTGTGGTTTCCCTGCTAGTTTTGGCTTGGTTTTCTATGTATTCTTATTACTAATTTAGCTCCAAACTCTGTCAAATGTCTAAATTTTCTCTCATATTCAGAAGCACAAAAAGGTAGAGAGCTAATGTGATCTCCTTGAAGAAATCTTTCCTCAGTCACCAAACTGCTCAGTGAGAGGGACTAATTGCCTTCCATGCCACGTGCCCCCTGGTACTTCCTCTTGCCATTCACCTGGGCAGTCTCTGGATCTCTCCTACATAGACAGAGTCTTGAGCCTTATATCCTATGTCAAGTACTTTCAGTTTGCTTTTCTTGTTCCTTCTCCTCGTCATGTTTAGTATAATTTGGTCTATTTCTCTCTTCAATGATGGTACTGTATAGTTGTGTCTAATATTAGAGTTTTATTAGGTTCAAGAGAAACAGAAATTGTTTAGTAAGCTAGTTTTTTTTTGTTCTAACTGTATTTGGTACCCTGAAGTTACACTAGTTGGAAGGAAGTATTTCAACTCTTTAGTCACCAGAAATTTCTCTATGGACATTTACACAACTGCTTCATTAAATTTTTATGGCCTGCCTGTTATCATAAGATTTAGGCATTTGAGTTTGTAATGCCTATTATGTAACATTGACCAGAATTCTAAAATATTTATGAATGCTGTGATGAATAAATATTATTTATTTATTATTATAAATTTAGTATATAATCATTACACTAATAAATAATAACCTCACATATATATATAATAAGGACATATATTTTAGACAATTATATTCTTGAGATGAATATAGAGATTCAGCTCTGATTTTGTCTATATGCCCATTCAATACTACTTTTCAGTGTATATTATCCTACAAAATTCACTTAAAACCTTTCATATATTTGGAAATTCGGTATGCTCACATTCACTTAATAATCAAGTACAACATGCTCTAGAACAATATGCATATAAACAGCAATTGCAGCCAAATAAAGCATTCAACTCTATATATTTATTAGAATTAAAAGTTATAATCATCAGAGTATATCACATTTATAAACTCTCTCTAATACCAACTTTTAAAGAATGGCTCAGTTATGTGATATGTTAGTTCCAAGTTTATTTTTTTCATAGAAAACATATTGGTGCCTTTTTCTATTAACTATAGGAATAGTATACTGAGAAAAGTAATGCTTTTAATAAAAAGTATTTGAAAGAATTATAATTTCCTTTTTTGCAAGATGGTATATCAACCAAGAAACTTCATTGATAGGATATTAAGAAGTTAATTAATTTATTAATTTTGTAATTCTTTATTAAATGCTAGTATTATGTGAGGCTAGATGAGAAATTAAAACAAAAATAGTACAATGCAGAACCCATTCCTTTTAAAACTTTAAAACTCAACTCAATAGACAAAACATAAACACAAGTAACTAAAATGTAAAGTGGTACCTGATTAGGTCTTAGAAATGGTATAAAGATAAAGAATAAAATTATAATTTTTGGCTTCAAATGTGTTTCACGATTATATCTTTTAAAAATAAGTAAATGAGAATTACCATATATTTAGTAAAAAGTCAAAGGAATCTCTGAATAGAATGTGGTGAGAAACTGTTTTGACTCTATTGAACTCAGTCAATTTTGATACTGAAATTTAAGGTCACAGCATAACGAAGACACTAACACCCTTTTTTTTGACTTTTGACTACTAACTGTTTTAAAGTCTCACCCTTCCATCTTCTTGAGTCCCACATCTACACAAGCTGATAAGAAAGCCTGGCTGTCCCTTCCTTGGGCACAGGCAGGAAATTCAATTCACATACATCCTGTCCATTGGAGCAAACTTTTATCCAGCCCTACTATCTAACCATAATGAAAACTTAGCCATATTGGACTTAGCTTTTGGTGTTCTCTCCAGAGTTGTCAAATATATAAATAATAAAGCTTTTCATACCTCATTGGTGTGTGCATGGCATCTTTGGTCTCCACATCCAAACTACATGTTGAATGGAGTCCATTCACCTGTGCAAGAGAACACAATACACAAATTACAATTAAGTTTTTGATATCTAAAAGTAATTTTGTAAGGCTAAAAACATAAATTTTAAATATTTTATTACTTATTTATTTATTTATTTATTTATTTATTTATTTATTTGAGTGTGAGCGGGGATGGGGGTTGGGCAGGAGAGAGAGAGAGAGAATCTCAAGCCCACTCATCCTGAGCATGGAGCCCAAGGTGAGGCTCAGTCTCATGACCCTGAGATCATGATCTGAGCTGAAATCAAGGTCAAACACTTAACCAGATGAGCCACCCAGGTACCCCAAACTGTGTTTTTATAAACATTTAAGAAAATATTTATCACTGCCTTTTTATCCCCATCTTCATGGTAGTTTAGAAATATCTAGGAGATATCTAAAAATGACGTTTTTGAGATGTCATAACATTGCTCAAATTATCATTGTAGTCATTTATTAAATTCAATCATTTAGTATAGAGCATATTTGCGATTTTAATTATAGTGTGATGTGCATTTGGTCATTGATAGACTAAGGAAGTGGTAAATAGAGGAGGAGAATAGCTACCTTAACATGGATTGATGCTTCTATGTGCTAGGCATTGTACTCAGCATTTTACAATGACTATTCACTTTACTCTCAAATGTCTTTATTTAGGTATTACCCTTGTCTTCATTATATTAAAACAGGGAACTAAAACCTATAATAAACATAAAGAACAAATTTAAAATATTTTTTAAAGATTTTATTTAAGATACAGAGAGAGAGAATATGAGCAGGGAGAGAGGGACAGAGGCAGAGAGAGAGGAAGAGAGAGAGAAACAGACTCCACACCGAGCAGGGAGCCTGATGTGGAGCTGGATCCCAAAACCCTGGGATCCTGATCTGAGTTGAAGGTAGACACTTAACTGACTGAGCTACCCAGGTAGCCCTAAAATATTTTTTTGCAAATGAAAGGATCTAAAATTATAAAAGCAAATTCTAGATAAGGATAATACCTGAATCTGAAGGCACAGAATATCAAATTATAATAGAAAAAGCTAACAAAACTGCAGTTATATAAAATAATGTATTAAAATTGATATTCCGGGGATCTCTGGGTGGCGCAGAGGTTTGGCGCCTGCCTTTGGCCCAGGGCGCGATCCTGGAGACCCGGGATCGAATCCCACGTTGGGCTCCCGGTGCATGGAGCCTGCTTCTCCCTCTGCCTGTGTCTCTGCCTCTCTCTCTCCCTATGTGTGTATGACTATCATAAATAAATAAAAAAATAAAAATAAAACAAAAATAAAAATAAAATAAAATTGATATTCCATCATAGTATTAAATAAGTGGTTCCAAATAGTACATACAACAAGATTTATTGTGTACTTATAGTGAGTGAGGGACTGAGTCTACATTATTATTCGTTAATGACATGAACTACAAAAATAGGCTGAATGAAGCAATGGGACTTCAGTCATTGAAATGCTTACTATTAAATAACAACATGAATAATAATCTCTGCTTTATAAAAAAAAAATCCAATGAGTCAGTAAATAGTTTTACTAATTACACAAACATGGCAAAATGTTAGGATAGTGTCGAAAAAATATCACCAACGGTAAAACCTAAGTGACACAGTACAGAAGAGATTTCTATTTTTTTTTTCCTCAGATGAGAAAATAAACCTTTGATTGGGGGAAACTCCCACAGAATTTTGTATATTATTACTATGCCTTGGAAAATAAGTCATATGGAGTATGTGTAGATTAGATATGTCTACTTTTCTTTAAAAACTAAAATATAGGGGATCCCTGGGTGGCTCAGCGGTTTAGGGCCTGCCTTTGGCCCAGGGTGTGATCCTGGAGTCCTGCAGGACTCCCACGTCGGGCTCCCTGCATGGAGCCTGCTTCTTCCTCTGCCTGTGTCTCTGCCTCTCTCTCTCTCTCTCTCTCTCGGGAATAAATAAATACAATCTTTAAAAAAAAACTAAAATATATTTGGGTTTATTTTTAATCTTCTGTTAACACTAATAATAATAGGTAAATTTGTATTCACACTTTTAATACAATCCTATACGTGAAGCCAGGCAATACTGGGAAACTTGCCCTGTTCTCTTGCATAGGACTGGGGCAGAGGAAGCACTAGAAAACAGATCAGAAGTGAGAATTATGTCCTGCATTTGGATATTATGCTTTAAAACCTTTGAAAGACCACTTCTAAATTAATCTGTAGAGCAAGCAAATAAAAATGGTGCCTGGCAGCAATTAAGTTTAATTCCAAGAAGGAACATTGAACATCACACTTATCATTAGCCACATTCATTCTAAAGAGGCCAATTTGGAATTTAGGAACATCTTACTAGAATGAAAGAACAGAGGAACGGGCAATGGTGACACTAATCTCATTACTTTTTCCTCTGGCCACTGAATAAAATATATGGTTTCTTTTCCCATATGTCTTCAATTAAAGCAAATCACAGAGGTGAGCCAGGGAAACATTTTGATGGCTCTCCACACAAATATCCGCCTATTTCCCAAACATGATTATTTTTATTTTTAATATTTTTGTTATTTGAGTATAGTTCACATACAATGTTACATGCTTTTCAGGTGTACAACATAGTGATTCAACTTCTCTATATGTTATGCTTGTTCACTCCATACAATGCTATTACAATACCACCGACTACATTATCTGTGCTGTGCTTTTTATTCCTGTGACTTTTTCATTCCATAACTAGCTTGTATCTCCTCAATGATGAGCAACGTCATATATACCCAAGGGCAGGGATCCCTGGGTGGCGCAGCGGTTTGGCGCCTGCCTTTGGCCCAGGGCGCGATCCTGGAGACCCGGGATCGAATCCCACGTCGGGCTCCCGGTGCATGGAGCCTGCTTCTCCCTCTGCCTGTGTCTCTGCCTCTCTCTCTCTCTCTCTCTCTCTCTGTGACTATCATAAAAAAAAAAATTAAATTACCCAAGGGCAAAACTAGAATATATATAATCTATAGAGAGATAGTCATATAGACAGACATAATATATATCTATAATATATTCAAGAACCTATATATTTGTATATATATATACATATATATATATATATATATATATCTTCCAAAGGTGTCATCTGAGAGTGTTTATACAGTCATACTCGAATTTTTATAGAAAAAATCCCATACTTTGAATTACAGCTCTCCCTATCAGTGAGAAAGAACTGTTTGTGAGGCTGACAGTATTCTAAACATTCCTGTTTTCTTGCTGAAGGGTAGATTCCTGTATTGATGGCACCGTGCTAATACATTGCCTGACTTACAAAAATGTTGATAACAAATTCACACTTGTTTCAGTTTGAGAACTGTTGATGTATTTGCTTAATGAAATAAGGCATCTTATCAAGAAATAATCATGTAATATGATGTAGTTCTTACTTGGGTATTTATTTATTGAATTATGTTAACCTAATGAACTGCTGGAAATGTCGATCTGGTGCTACTAGATCAGAGAACAGACATGCTCTGAATAGGAGAGTTGATTATACCGATCTGAGCATCAGTTAATAAAATACTGGGGAAGTTATTTCCATTTCATGGTCTGTAAAATTAATTCCTTAACCTTCCAGCTATAATGAAAGATCGTATTTTGCATTTTTTCATTATTAATCTACTCTCATACTTACTTATTATCATGAAATTATATTAAATATTCCCAACCTTTATTCATTAAAGCTTTAATGCAATAACCATCAGTTTTACTCACTGAATAACAATTTATAAACAATGTTAAAAGATATTTAAATGCAGTTCTCTGTTAAATGAAAGAGTGATCTGAATTCCTAAAAAAAATTATTTAAAAATCTACTCTAATTCAGTTGAAACTAATAGAGCTAAACTGCTTGCTGTTAGAACATATATGACAAATTAATTAACATGATTTGTTTTTATATTCAGCAGTATAACAAAAATATGTTTTATTTATTCTCTAAATAGTATATTCATCTTCCTTTTAAGAATAAATATACATGTCACCAGGCAACAGAAATCTATAAATAATACTTCAGAAGAAAAACTAATGTGGATTTCACAATTTTAGGCATATATTTTTGGTAAATTTCTGCATATGCAGCAAAAACACTTTTGTGAATTGGGATCAAGGAAGTGAATTTAAGATAAAGGGGAAATTCTGCTAATCTTTGAGAGAAAAGCTCTTTTTATAGATTCCTATGGAAGGTCCAAGAGGAAAAACAGTAAATATAAGTGATCAAAAAGAAAATCCCCACGCTAAAAAAATGTGCTACAAATCTCACAGGGTAGTTGCATTTTCAAGATTGTTTTAAAAGTAGAATTCTATTCTGAGGAAACACGAAGAAAGTTCATCCTTATTCTTCAATTTGTGAGGAAAAGGAAATTACCTCATTAAAACTTAATTTAAAACAAAATCAACCATAGAAATGCGTTAAGTTCTAATCCACTGAGAACAAAGATCACAACGATTTCAGGAATAATATGCTCATATGAAAGTTCTTATGTGCTCTTACAGCATTCATTATCTTTCATTGTATAAATGTCCTTTATCAATACAAGACCTAGCAATGCATCTTGAAGGAGAAAAAAGAAGTAGCCAGAAGGACAGTAAACAAGAAAGAACACACACCTTTCCCTGGTTTATCTTGCCTGTCTTATTTACATTATGTTTTTTGAGAACCCTGGGTGGCTCAGTGGTTTAGCACCTGCCTTTGGCCCAGGGCATGATCCTAGAGTCCCCGATCAAGGCTCCCTGCATGGAGCCTGCTTCTGTCTCTGCCTTTCTCTCTGCATCTTTCATGAATAAGTAAATAAAAATATTTTAAAATAAATAAATTATATAGATATTTTTTACCATTTCCACTTGGGAGTTGCCAAGTGTCCATCATCACTAGTTTACTTAGTTTACTATGGAAGTATTATCTCCTTGCCTTTAGGCACTGGGTCAGTTTTTGCATAGTACTGTTTACTGATTTGACCAACTGACTTCTTACTCACAAATCAGAATTTTCCAGTTTTCTAGATATCATTAATCTTTTTACTTCAGGCAAATTTTCTTTGCTTTATGTCTTCATTCACATGATATTTCAGAAGTTCTAAGATATGCTTTGTCCTCTATTTGTCATGGAGGGGATCCCTGGGTGGCGCAGCGGTTTAGTGCCTGCCTTTGGCCCAGGGCGCGATCCTGGAGACCCGGGATCGAATCCCACGTCGGGCTCCCGGTGCCTGGAGCCTGCTTCTCCTTCTGCCTATGTCTCTGCCTCTCTCTCTCTCTCTCTGTGACTATCATAAATAAAAATTAAAATTAAATAAATAAAAATAAATATTTGTCATGGAGAATGTGGAGCAAGGAGTCGGAATTGAGTTGCTGGGAGATAGCCTCTGTCTTTTCTGGAAGTACTCTATTGATCTATACTTTGTCCTTAGCCCCCTATCATGGGCTATTTCATCACCAAAGCTTTAAGCATCTAATCAGTAATGGAAAGGACTTCCAGAATTTGGCCCACCACTCAAAATTAGGAGACACATGATAGACCTCGCCAAAAGCATTCTGTTCTCTCCTTTCTGTTCTGCTTTGATGAGAACCATATAGTAACTTTCCTATTCAGGAATTTAGTCAACATCTAGTTAAGAAGAGAAAGGGAGCCAGATTGTATGTTTGCTAATATATCTCTGATCCGTTCATGCGAATTTTGTTTTATTCTCATGAAGCAATATTTTCCCTGACTCTGGGAGGTATGACTATGGTACTTTGAAAAATTGCACATAGATTGCTTATAACTTCTCCCATCAAGAATTGCAATCTATTTCCTCATGCCATGAATTAAGGCTGCTGGCATTTCTACTTTAATCTAATAACATATGGCAGGAGTGACTTGTACAAATTCGGAGCTTATCCTTCGAAAAGACTTGCAGTTTTACCCTTGCTCTAAGAAATAGTCCTCCCTGGCACAAACAAGCTCAGCTGCCCTCCTGGAGGATAAGAGTTAATTCTTGTACAAAAAGTGTTTCTAGTTACTCTAGCTAATCACCCGGAACTCTGATCAAGCCCAGAAAATAACAGCCAGGCCTATCTGAGAAGGACCTGAGCCTTGACCAAACTGCCAATCCATGGAATAGTGTGGTACGTGAAATGCTTTTGTTTTACAGTCACAAGTTTTGGGGGTAGCTTGTTATATAGCCACAGGTAGCAGAAGCACTGGGAAAGAATCATTACCTACCCTGCACATTGAGGAAGGGAATCAAAATTGTTCAGTTTTCCATGAACAAGATTTCTTGTAACTTTTGACACCTCATGACCATCTCTCCACTTCCCTGTAATGTTAAGAACATAAAATTAGGTGAAGAGTAGGTGTTTGGTGATTGGAGGGCAGAGATATTTCAAGGGCCTTTTTGCAAGCCTCAAAGAAGTTCTTCATGATACATTTTTGTCCTCATATTTAATTCATCAGAAAAGAGAGATGTCATATTCAACATATTCAATGTGCTTAACTCAAGAAAAAGGATTATGTGCAAAAGAGAGGACAGAGTCAGGAGAACCTAAAAGGGGGACTGGATGAAAATAGGACTTTTCACCCATAGTTTAAAAAGAATAAGGAGACAAGTAGTGTGATAGGAACAAAGTTTGGAATCCAGTTCCTGTGGGTAAAGAAATCTAAGATACCATACCCATGGCAAACAGAGAAGGACATCAACATTTTGACCTGTCTTCTTACTCTCTTATCTAGTTCTGGTGCTTTCCATTGGCTAAACCCAATGGAAAAGCTAAAAGACAAGGAAGCTCAGTGATGCGGCATATAGATGTTAGCATCGTGTAGCACAAAGCAGATCAATACAAAGCACAGCAAAAAAGCTTGGCAAATTGATCTGGAGCGGCAACAGAAATGAACCATCAGGTTGTCTATTATGAGACCTTAGTCTAAGTCCCTTTCAACATCCATAACACTCTGCACATATAAAGCTAATGTTTCCTGAGCAAACTTATGTGCCAGGTATCAACCGAAGTGTTTTATGCACTTATCCCTCTTGAAAACAGTATGAGGTTAGTAGTAGCAGTGTTGTCCCTATTTCCCTGTTGAGGACACCAAAGCACAGAGAGTTATTTTCCCAAGGTCATACAGCTAAAAGGAAGATCCAAACAAAAGATACTCCGGCTTCAGAATAGATGATTTTGCTCACTTCTCTGAAGTGTTCAACTACTGGTGAATTAAGTAATAGTGACAGCCCTGGAAACAGAGCTGAGAAGCACTACTGAAATTAATGGGTGGAAATTAAATGACGTTTTTCAAAAGGAACACAAATTTTACAGGTACATGTACTGCCTCCCTATCATTTCCCAGATTGAGCAGACTCAGCTGGGAGCTCACTTTACACACATGCTCCGTCAGATTGGAAGAGATGGTCATGCTCACTCCCCTTTACCCCACACAAATTATCCCCTAATATCCAGAAGCAAACTCTAACACAGCGTTTTGTACTAAAACTTGTTTAATATATACTTTGTAGCTGTTCGGTCAGCAGATCACTCAATTGACCTAAGCATGTCTCCTAACAATCTCCTAAGAGGAGTCTTTTTTTTCATTTGAGAGAGAGATCCAGTGCACAGAGGGAGAGGAAGAAGCAGACTCCCTGATGAGCAGACAGCCTGATGCAGGGCTCAGGCCCAAGACCCTGAGGTCATGACCTGAGCCAAAGGAAGACTCTGAACTGACTTGAGCCACCCAGGTGTCTCTCCTAAGGGGATTCCGATCAAGATGAACAACTGTATGTGTCAACTCTTTCGGAAGGATCCAACTCTGGTAAGCATTCTTTCAAGTCAAGGCAGATAGTATCTCTTATCAACCTGAAGATAATATTATAGGATTATGGTTTGCTTCAGAAAACTTTAAAAGAAATTGCCATATTGTCCATAAATCAAAGAATATCTTCAAGAGAAAACTATTTCAAATTATTGTATTTTATTTAAAATAAAATAAAATAATTCTTACTTAAAGATTTTATTTGAGAGAGAGCGCATGGGCAGGGGGAGGAGTACAACAAGAGGGAGAAGCAGAACCCTGGCTGAGCAGGGAGCCCACTGTAGGGCTTCATCCCAGGACCCTGGGATCATGACCTGAGCTGACCTGAGCTTAACTGACTGAGCCACCCAAGTGCCCCTATTTCAAATTATTTCAGGAAGATATTACCAAAATAGCCAATCTATATAAATTCTTATGATTTCAATTTTCATGAGAAATGTGGAAACTTAATATATTCCCAATTCTAAATGTCTGGGATGGAGTTATGAACTCCTACATAAGTTATAAGAACATTCTGACTAATCAAACATATGTAGGAAAGCAACTAACTTACATGGATAGATGTCTATTATTAGAAAACATTCTGACGGTCAAACCACAATTATGTAATTATTCCACAACCCAAAAAATATGTACTATACCAAAAACAGAAGATAATTGTGGGAATTTAGCCTTATGGCAATAACTCCCTAATGTTAATAAACCTGTAGACATGTAATGACTTTTGGATTCCTAAAGTCTGAAAGTTAATAAATTATCATAAAATAGGACCATGATGATCAATGATGATCTATCAGGCTTTTGTACTTTATTAATCTTGGCACTATTTCAGTAGAAAATACGAGAAAGAAGGATCCTTTATGTCTAAAATAAATTATTTCTATTTCTTGGTACAGACTGTCTTTTAAAATACAGACTGAAAGTAAAATAAGGGGCATTCGAAGTTTAAAAGTCAACCCAAACAATATGTTGGATGAATATATATATTTTCTTTTTTTTCTTTTGTTTTTCAAAAATCTAAAAAATTAGATCCTTTTAATGCACTAGATTACAGGCCTTACTTTTATTTATTTATTTATTTATTTTTTTTAATCTTCAGCCATCTTTCATACTACTTGGTGGCTCCAGGAGAACGGAGTAAATTCTACTTATCCTTAGCACATAGCCTATGCCAATACTATGGAATGGGTAATATATGTATTTGTTGGTTACCTCAATGAAAATATTTGGGATGGATATTCCTTGTCTTCAAAGAGGAGAGGAGACTAGGAGAACCTTATCTCATAAAAGTCAGAGGGTATTCAAAATGATACTACAGGAAGAAAATTAAATGAGTGACAACAATTTCTCCAAAGGGACTGTCTCCGCTGAAAAGACTTACAGAATAATAATGATAAGGTCAGAGCTCATTTTCTTGTCCTTTGTCAGTGAGAAAAATAACAAAAGGACAATAAGTGTCAAAGAATCTGTGAAGATCTTTCTTAGCAGCAAGGCCTCTAGGATCAGTGAACCTATGCCGGAGAGAAGCACTGCTCTTCTGAGACATGATGGCAAAAAAAACAAAACAAAAAAAAAAAAAAAAAAAAAAAACTTCATTTAAATGAAGACGGTATCTAGAGGAAACCATGTCTCTGAGAGGTTTACTGAGTGACAGCCCTGTTAAATAATATCTCTTTTCAGAAGGAAAGACATGAGTAATTGATCACAGAGAAACTGGCTTACTGGATTTTATATCTAAAGAACACTTTCTCTAAATCACTGGGATGAATCACCAGTTGGCATTCATTGCACTCATATACCAGTGAGAGCAGATGGAATATAAAATGGTATGAAACATGTCTACTGAGAAAACAAGCATTTTAAAAGTTAATGAAAGACAAAATAACAAGGGTATAAAGTAGGCTTAGTGAATGTTAATGTAATTACAACATAAAGAGAACCCCTACACTTTAAATGATTATCCAAATGGGAAGTGATAATAGTAGTAATAATAATACCAGTAATACATTCATCACTTTTCTAATTATCCTCTTAAGCACTTTAGGTATATCATATTACCTGATGTTAAAATAACTTTTGAGAGGTATGCATTTAGTAATCCTACTTTATTGAGGAGGCAAATGTGACTCAGAAGTTAAATAAACCTTTAAGGTGTGGAAGATCTAGCATTTGAATCAGAACCATCCCAATATGTTAGTTCACAAACATTACGCTGTATCAATTACATTAGACCATATTTTGGGTATTAGGTTCTTTGTATTAACAAATAGATGAACGTAAGAATATTTTGTGGAATGCCTCAATATTCATTAACTCAAACATTTCAGTGCTTACTATTGACCAGGTCCTTTGGGTATTAGATATAAAACCATAAACAAAAAAGACAACTATATCTCATGTTACCTTAAGTCATTTAACATTTTAGTGGACAGTACTCAGGATTATTTATTGATCATTTAGTATGGCTTTGCTACTATCTAGGCTCCTTAAATCTATTAGTTGATTCGATATATCATTGAGGTATCACTATTTTTTAAATTTATTATTATTATTATTATTATTATTATTATTTGAGAAATTGAGAGAGAGAGCAAGCAGGAAGAGGGAGAGGCAACTCAAGGAGACTGTGTGCTGAGCATGGAGTCCTACACAGGGCTCAATCTCACGATTGAGATCATGACCTAAGCTGAAACCAAGAGTCTGACCCTTCCCTGGCAGAGCCACCCAGGCTCCCCTGAGGTATGACTATTATTACATGCATTTTTTATATGAGTAAACGGAAAAGGAGACATTAAATAGCTTGCTTAAGTTCTCACAGTTAATAAATAACAAAGCTGAAAATATCCCCCAGGCAGTCTGCGTCTAGATTCTGCAGATGTGACTATTATATAATAATCCAGGAGTATTTCATCAGAGGGCTTTCACAGCTTCTAAACCACTTATTTTAGTCAACCCCAAAGTCTCCTCCCTTCAGGATGGATTAAATAATGGACTCTAAAGATGAAAGAAGAAAGTTCCTGAATAAGTTAAATAGTCTATAATGGGAAGATAAACCAGCCTCAAATATCAACCCGAATTTGTGGAGCTGGAGATCATGGAGAACTGAGCCATGTTTCATGGAGCAGAGCTGCCTGCCAACTGTAATACTGACCGTGATTTAGTGCGTGAAAAAGAAAAAAATCCCTATCCTTTTTAAGTAGCTAAATTATTGTTGTATCTCTATTACAGCCTAACTTTACCACGACCAAAAAAAGATGATTATTAAATAATTTAATTCAAGTCTTCTCATTATAAAAGGGTATAATTAACTACCAAAGAAACCATGTATTTGGAAGAAAAAAACTGAATCTAGCTTATGTATTAGCCGTTCTCCAAATATAGAATAGGAGCAATTTTAGATTTGTGAACATTTACCAAATGTTATCCTTAGGGGAACTGGAATCCTAATGCCATTTAGATGAAACACCCCATACTTAGTAAATTCTATCTGGAAATCCAGCCAAGGCTTCAGTATCCTATTCATTTTGCTATTTCCCAGCCTGTATTATTCATTTAAATATCAGAATAGGGGCCTATATTTCTACTGAATTTTTCTTAGGATATTTTTTTCTCTTAATACATGCTGCATTTATGAAAACTAAAGGGCACTAATTCTGTTCTGATTTTTTATCCAGATTGAGGTCATTCAGTTAATTTGCCATGCCAGAAAAAAAAGGCTGAGTTCAGTTGTCTACATGCTATCTACAGTCAGATCTTGTGTAATTTTCAATACCAAAGGTATTTTTAACCTTAAGTATCTCGTGAACTATTGGTATGTTTTCAACATTACATAAAATGAGACTGAAGGATCTGAAAAGTAAGCTTTATTAGTACTGGCTTGCTTCTGCTTCAAATTTTAAGGTCAGAAATAGAAGTAAGGGCAAAGGGGTGCCTGGCTGATTCAATCAGTTCAGCATCAACTCTTGATTTTGGCTCAGGTCATGATCTCAGGATTGTGAGATTAGAGGCCCATGCTCGGCTCTGTGCTGGGGGTTGAGCCGACTTAAGATTCTCTCTCTCCCTCTGCCCGCCTCCCCACCCCCATATACACACACTTTTTCTCTCTCTCAAAAGAAAAGAAAAAAAAAAAAAAAAGTAGTGGCAAAAGCAGCCTGTAATGCACACTTACTCCAAGCCTCTGCTAACATAGAGTCAGGGCTGCATCATAGCTTTTGTGAACCATAGGAAGTTTTGCCTTTGTGGGTCCCTTCCTCTGTAAAATAATTAAAATTTTATTTTACATTTTGAAACAAACATATATTTCATAACCATAAAATTTAACCATTTAGTATTACTTAATGGGTAATTACTTACTTAACAATTACTAAATAATCTTTAGTATTATTGTATGACTTAACAATTTTTAGTATTTTCACAAGATTGTGCATCCATTACCACATTTTGCTTCTATTACCACAAGTCCAAGAAATTATAAGACATTTATTTTATTATCCTCTCCAAAACTCCATTCCCCTTAGCCATTACACTTTTATCATGTGTTTAACCATGAACACGATATTCCTTGCCTATTCCACCCTCTAATGTAGTAAATGTGGAAATATATGTATAAAGGTAAATTACTAGGGATGATGATGTAGGAAATAGATGGAGCAGAGCCAATATACTAGCTAAGACCTTTATATGACAAAGAAATAAACCTCTATCTTGCACATAGATGCAAAGGTAATAAGTAGCTCCAGGCAAACAGTAAAAAAATTCTGCCTCTACAGATTTGCCAATTCTGCATATTCCGCATAAATAAAACCATACAATATGTGGCCTCTTATGACTTACTTCATTTAGCAAAATGTTTTCGAGGTTTATCCATGCCATAGCATGTCATCAGCATTCATTTCTTTTATTGCCAAATATTATTTCATTGTTTGGATATATAAAAATGTGTTCATCCATTCATTAATTAATTTGTTTCTACTTTTGACTATTAGGAATATCCTGCTATGTGCATTGGCATACACGTTTTTGTGTGTAGATATGCTTTATTTCTTGAGAATATAAAGATTTTTTTTTTAGTTTTTGGTTTTTCTATTTATTTTATTAAAGACAACTTTTAGAGCAATTTTAGGTTTACCGCAAAATTGGAAACTATATGGATCATCTACCTGACGTAGAACACTAACTGGATTTTCTCCCAACACACATCAACTAGCCAAAAATAAGTTTGTGGCTTGTGTTTATCTTTGTCACTCGTGACAACTGTACTCATTATAGTTAATAACACAAAAACTCAATGGAACATGAGCTGGAAGCAAGATATTTTTACTTTGTTTTTATGAGTATGATATGAGTTAAAATAGTGTCAATAGAATCATGCCACTGTGAATTAAATAAGGAAAGGAAAAAATCTAAAGTGGGGGAAATTTCTGAGAAGATGAAAGTCAATGAGCTCACAGCATAGTTGGAGGTATTTCTTTAGATAGGAGAAGAATGAAATAAATTGATGCACGTACAAGTAATTTTGTGTATTTCTGATAGGAACTTGGGTGAGTTTCCACTTATTGACATCTGTTCTCTACTGAATATTAGGAAGTGTTAGAAATGGGAAATTTGGGGTGCCTGGGTGGCTCAGCGGTTGAGCATCTGCCTTTGGCTCTGGACATGATCCCGAAGTCGTGGGATGGAGTCCTGCATCAGGGTCCCCGCGAGGAGCCTGCTCTCCCTCTGCCTATATCTCTGTCTATATCTCTGTGTCTCTCATGAATAAATAATCTTAAAAAAAAAAAGAAATGGGAACTTTTGGGGCACCTGTGTCGCTCAGTAGGTAAAGTGTCTGCCTTGGGCTCAGGTCAGGATGCCAGGGTCCTGAGATCAAACCCCAATTTGGGCTCCCTGATCGGCGAGGAGCCTGTTTCTCCCTCTCCCTTTGACCTTCCTCCTCACTTCTGCTCTCTGTCTCAAATAAATAAATACATAAATTCTTCTTACAAATGAGAAATTTGGAGAAAATGGAAAGACTTTGAAAGAGCTGACTATAGAATATATCAAAGTATATTTCATGGAATAACTATCTTGCTAAATGCACTATAAAAAAGATTTCTGTGGTTAAATGTAAAAAGCATTATCTACATATTCAATGAACATTCTCACACTACATTAACATACAATAGGGTCCAGATTTTGGTGCTGAGAAGGGACATGTCACCGAATGTTTAATGTAGTGATTCATCAAAAACATTTAAAACTATAACTTTCTTTGATCACAGTTGATCCTTGAACGACATTGATTTGAACTGCATTTTTTTTGTTTTGTTTTGTTTTGTTTTTTACCATACAGTACTGTAAATGTATTGGCCCTTCTTTATGACTTTCTTAATAATATTTTATTTTCTTTGGCTTAGTTTATTGTAAGAATACGTTATATAAAATATGTAACAAAAAGTGGTTAATCGATTATTTACGTTATTGGTAAGGTTTGCATCCAACAGTAGGCTCTTAGTAGTTAAGTTTCAGGGGAATAAAAAGTTATACAGGAATTTTTGACTACATAGGAGGTCAGCACTCCTAATCCCTTGTGTTGTTCAGGCGTCAACTGAGTATCTATTTAAATACCATCGAACTTAGCATTTTATATAAACCACATGAGAAAATAGTCTTCTTAACATATTTTCTTAAGGGCTAGTAATTATTATGACATTCTCAAAAAGAGAAAAAATAGATTATGTGCATCCAATTTGTTCTTTCTCTATGCATATAAGCATCAAACACAGCAATTATCTCAAGCCTAAAATGGTTGAGCTGAATGGATCTGTGGATGATTGTGGACTGACTAGTGAGTCACTAGGTGAGAACACACTGGCAAGAAGGAAAAATACATAGAGGTTATGTTAAGTGCAAGCTTGTTTTCCAGCATCTAGGAGATAGATGTTTACTTCTGAACGCTAAATTCATAGTCATATTTTTCCTGGATCTGACTGGAATAAATTTACTATTTTCCCATAAGGTTAGTTTATCAGAGGCCCATGGTGAAAAGATTGGCCCATTACATTTCAGAGTAAGAAAAAAGGGGACTAAAGGTAGGATCCCCTGAGGTTACAGGATTTTATGGTTATTTATTGAAGTAAAGGTTCCTAATGTATTCATTTAAGAAGACAAAGGAATTCTTCAAGACCAGGTGAAAGAAAATTTTTTTTCCCCAAAGGATGCAAAAGTTGACCTAAAGTCAACTTAATAGCATCATTTCCAATCTCATGTAAATTCAGCCTTTTTGTGTAAGCCCACAAATTATTTTAAGGCAATTATCCTCCCAAAAGTGATTGTGAATCTATTTCTTTGGGTATTATAATTTAAAATTCTCATTTTGACATATCAATTGATACTGTACAATTCATTATGTTCCAAATACAAGTTTACAATAAAATTCCACATTTGTCATTCGAGATGCCAACCTGAAAATTTGTGCATATAAAATAATTATATAAAAAATAATACCTTATATTGTATAGGACGAATAGGAAAATTGCATATCATCCTAACTAATCAACAATTCCAGGATCAAAAACATGCTTTAAACACCAAGCTAAGTTGTTATTCATCATGGTTCCATGATAACTATGAGCAGCAGAAATAGTAACATTTAAGGTGATTTGCTCAGTTTACCTCAATTCCATTGACATGACAATTTTCCTCATTTTAAGCCAACCAAAATATGTTGTATCATATACCCAACATAAAATGTAGAACAAAGAACTTAGTTTACGATAAAAGTTGTAATTACATTTATAGTCATTACATTAAATATTATGCATTTTGTATAAATAAAAAAAGACTGGGAAGTCAAAAAGTATAAACTTCCAGTTACAAAATAAGTGAGTTATGAGGATGTAATGTATAACTTAGTGACTATGTTTCATAATATCGTGCTTCATATTTGAAAATTGTTAAGAGTATAGATCTTAAAAGTGCTCATCACAAGACCAAAAAAAAAAAACCCCAAACAAAACAAAACCTATGCTTATCCTGGCAATATATTAAAAGTGTAGTCATTCAATTTTGTGTCAAACTAGATATTTGGTAAGGGTCTCTTTAGGGATGAATTTTTTAAATCTCTTTTCTTCTTTCTGACCCATGTTCATTCAAATTGTCTTCTGTTCCTCTGTTGTCTTTTGCCACATTTCTGTTTGCTCTGGAAAGTCTCTCTGCAATGCCTCTCTCTGAAATGATCCAATGTGTAAAAAGGATTAATTCCATTAAATTTCCATTGTACTAACTGAGAAAATTTATAAGCTTTCTATATCCTTTGCTCCTCCCGTTTTTTAATGTTTTTATTTTGTTCTTTGAAGATTCTGTTTTGCCACTTATCATGTCTCTTCTCTTCTTGCACCTCCATTTCACTTCTTGTAATACTAACATCAGTGCGAAATAGATATTCCATCATGTAATGTGATCCCTTTAACTTTACATTTGAAGGATAGCTATTTTACTTCTTTTTGCACAGTAAGAACATTATATATATATATATATATATATATATATATTTTCTTAAGGATTCACTAATCATATTTGAATTTTAAAAATGATTCTTGGCAAAATACCAAAAGGATGATCATACCCTCAGGAAACAAAATTACCCCCCTGTCAATGAAACTCTGGTTATCTCACTCCAAAGTGTCCCAATTATAGCTTCTGAGCAAGATCAAAGGAAGCCATTAGAGTCAGAGAAAGTAGGAAATGGATTCAGAACACTTTCACTTTTAAGTTTTTATGGCCTACCATGTGTAGATTTAAGTGGTACAACATAATCTCAGATCTGCATTGGCAGATGTCTCTACCCATCAGCATTCAGTACTGTTCTTTCCAGTTTTTAGATAAATGTAGTCATAAGCATTAAACAAAAGGCTCTTTCTTATACTGAATGTATGGTAATAAAATTAAAGATGTAAGGTTATCCTTAGAAAAATATGGTTAAAGCCTTTTGCGATTGTGGCACTTTGAGAAACATGACAATAGAGGCACTTTTAAAACTTCTTGAAGGCCTAAGCATCAAAAAAAATAATACATTTATTTTTTTTTAGGTGGCATTTTGTCCAGCTGGTGCATCAAGCAAGTGTTCAATTTTTCTAACAGTTAAATCTGTAGAGCCTAGAATAAAGACCATGTGAAATACTTCTGCTTAGCGTACTTTATTTTTTAAAGATTTATTTACTTATTTTAGAGAAAGGGGGAGAGAGAGTGTGTGTGAGTAGGGGGAGGGGCAAAGGGAGAGGGAGACAAGTGGACTCCCCACTGAGCAGGGGAGCCTGACATGAGGACTGCTCCCAGGACCTTGAGATCATGAACTGAGTTGAAATCAAGAGTCAACTGCTTAACCAATGGGTCCACTCAGGTACCCCACTGCTAAGCATACTCTAAAACTGTATTTTCCAATGAGAGCACTTACTTTTCTGTACAGAAATTGCATGATGGTTCTTTTCTTCGGTCAATGATATCAAGTCTTCTTCATCCATTTTGTGTACCAATTATTTAATGTGATGCCAAGGACATGATAGACCCTCAAAATTATTTGTTTATATCAGGAAATCCTAAATGAAATGGAATTATAAGTTTTTATAGATTAACATAGAAAATAATAATTGTTTATCTGATAAAATGATAATTAGCCATGTTAAATTTTCTTTCATACAAAAAATGTAACCGCATTCTAAAGTCATATTTTATATTTCTAGGCATACTTTCCCATAACACTTGAAACATTATTCACATTGTATCTTTTATTTATTTATTCAGTCAATTGTTTAGCAAAAGTTATTATGAAATTAATATGTGCTACATGCAGACTTTTGCATCATTAATGTAGTTGTGAGTAAAACAGACTTCACTGTAGTCATATTTTGGTGGATATAGTTTGTATTCTGGTGGAAAAAATATACAAAACAAATACATAAATATAGAGTGTAAAGGCTGAGTAAGTGGCAGAAAGAAAACAAAACAGCTTAAGAAAGACAAAGTTTCCTTTTTTTTAAAAGACTCATTTATTGATTTGAGAGAGGGGCAGGGAGGGGCAGAGGGAGAGACTCTTCAAGCAGACTCCCCACTGAGTGTGGAGTCCAATGTGGGTCTCAATCTCATGACTTCTGAGATCATAACCTAATCTGAAACACGTAGTCAGATGCTCAAATGACTAAGCAACCCCAGGTGCCCTAAAAGACAAAGATTCTTAAGTAGGTATGTAGTGCTTTATGCAAGGGTGTTTAGTAAAGGTTCCTTGATATGGTAATATTTGAGGAAAGGACAAAAGTGCTTGTAAATTCTGGGAGAACATTTCCCAGGCAGAAAGAGAAAACAACAACAAAACTACAAAACACAAAACTAAGTCATCAAGACAGGAATTTCCTTGGCACAATCTCTGGGACAATAGAAAAACACAATCAGAGTGAGAAAATAAGAATGTGAATGAAGGAAAGAGGTAAGGGATATGTTTTATTTATTTTTATTTTTATTTTTATTTTTATTTTTATTTTTTAGGGATAGATTTTAGATAAAACAGTGACCCAGACCTTCTCACAGAATTTGGATTGTTGGAGTAGGAAAACCCTGAAGAGTTTGAGCAATATGGTGAGACTTTAAAATCATCAAATTTGGTGTCATGGACAACAATGGCTGAAGTAAGGTAGTGAGAATTGGTCAGAAAAGGGAGAAATGTCAGTGGAATAGTCTATAGCATTGTTGAGGTACTGAGTATGAAATAGGGACAAGGTTCGAGGATCATTCCATAGTTTTGGTCTGAGCAAGAAGAAAAGTGAAGATATCCCTTTTTTGAGATTGGAGTACGACTGGAATTGTAGGTTTGATAGAGGAATTATAGTTTCATTTTGTATATATTAAGCTTGAAGTGCCTTGCAGATCAACCAAGTACAAATGCTTTTCTGGAGTTAAGGAGTAAGGTGTGGGTGGGCTCAAGATATGAATTTGCAGCTGATCTATATAAAGAGCATTTAAAAAGTTAAGAGACTGCATAAAAGCTCACTTAGATAAGTATCAGTTTTGTCAAATGCTGCTGATAGTTGAGAAAGATGAAGTTTTCAAACTGTCCATTGAATTTGGCATCCAACGGCTATTAGTTATCCTGAGAAGAGCTGTGTCAGTGGAGTCATGAGAAATGAATCATGACTGAAGTGTCTCCAAAGGAAAAAGAGAGGAGTAAGCCAGAAGATTTAAATTAAAAAGTTTATGTTACTTGGAAGGGGTTCAGAGTCAAAAGAGAGTTTTTGAGATTGTGAGATACGAAAGCCAAGATGTATGTTAGTGCAATGATTTAACAGAAAGAAAACATGCTGGTAGAGGTAGAAAGAGGGAACAATTTCTGAAGTGATGACAGGGAAAGGGAGACATAGAAAATCACAGGAGGATATTTCTGACATAAAGGAATTCAAGCAGCATATCGACTGTGATAGAAAAGAAAGACAAAAACACAGATTCAGGTAGATTTGATAAATGTGGTGGTAGATACATGCAGACATTCTCTCCTAATTGCTTCTGTTTTCTCTGTGAAGAGAGTGCTAAAGTTCTCTTGGATCAAGGCAGGAAAAGGAAGTCTTAAGTGATTTAAGAGAGAGAAAGGTGACACAGGCATCTAGGAGAGTGCATCTCCGCCATCAACTGCACTTAAATTTAATTCTATGTGAAGCAAGAGCACTTACTCCTTTTCACCCCTTTAAGACTCTAACCCTCACCTCCGGGTACAATGGACCACACTTCCCTTTGGGTTACTACTTGACCCTGAATACTGTTCTCTGATAATATTCTCGGGCACTTTAGCTTTATAGTGGTCTCACTCGGATAGACTGTTAAGTGCCACAAAAGTAAGAACTCTTGTCTAATGGTTCGGGGCATTCCAAGGGCTTTTTACATAATATTGTCTTACTATATGTTTTATTAAAGGAACAGATGATATTTCATGCAATGAAGTCTTAGTTAAGAGATTTAATTTGAAGCCCCCATTATAAGCTTTATATACAATTCCCACACCCTCATAACTAAGGAATGTTTCAAATTGAGCTATTTACACGGTCCCAGAAATCTAGGGTACAAACACCAATGTCTTTGACAGTCCACTCGGAGTAAGTAAAATGTCTTGGTGCCTCTGAAACCTAAATCTTCACTAATAAAACAATTAAATGTCCTTGTCTTGGGTGATGAACTTTATTTTGGCATATATTTGAATCTGTAAGCATGATAGGAGTATTCCATTCAGATATCACCATTTGTTTTGCTTCAATTAGATTGTAATTCTTACTTAAAATTTCAATATGTTCCTAAATAGTAATTTAAAGATCAGCATTAATTTCAGAATAGAATAGAAGAGGTATTTACTCATTTGCATAACAGCCATATTTGAGGGTGGATTTCAAATGTGATGACATTAAGTTGGTTTGGGATGAACACAGTTTTAATAACTATTCTATATTATCAGACAAAAGTACTTTTTTTTTTTTTAATAAAAGTTACTTCTAGGCAGATCTGCTTCCACATATAAAACACTTTCTCCTAAAATACTCTTAGCTCTAGACCTACAACCCACTTGCTTGCTTGAATCACTCCCTGGATGACTCAAAGGCAAATTAAACTCAACAAGACCAAACCAAAGTCAAGATCTTTCTACCCTCAGAAGTGATTATCTTTTAAAAAAAAAATTTATTGGAGTTCAATTTGCCAACATATAGCATATCACCTAGTGCTCATCCCACCAAGTGCTCTGTTCAATGCCCGTCACCCAGTCACCCCAATCTCCCTTTCCACTACCCGCTTTTTTGTTTCCTAGAGTTAGGAGTCTCTCATGTTCTGTCTCCTTCACTGATATTTCCCACTCATTTTCTCTCCTTTCCCCTTTATTCCCTTTCACTATTTTTTATATTCCCCAAAAGAATGAGACCATATAATGTTTGTCTTTTCTCCTATTGACTTACTTCACTCAGCATAATCCCCTCCAGTTCCATCCACGTTGAAGCAAATAGTGGGTATTTGTCGTTTCTAATGGCTGAGGAATATTCCATTGTATACATAGACCACAGCTTCTCTATCCATCATCTGTAGATGGACACCGAGGCTCCTTCCACAGTTGGGCTATTGTGGACATTGCTGTTAGAACAATCGGGGTGCAGGTGTCCCGGCGTTTCATTGCATCTGTATCTTTGGGGTAAATCCCCAGCAGTGCAATTGCTGGGTCGTAGGGCAGCTCTATTTCTAACTCTTTGAGGAACCTCCAAACAGTTTTCCAGAGTGGCTGCACCAATTCACATTCCCACCAACAGTCAAGAGGGTTCCCCTTTCTGCACATCCTCTCCAATATCAGAAGTGATTATTTTCCAGCTTTGCCTACATGACAACTGATTCCACCCAGCTATAGAAGCCAGGAAACACAGTATCACACTCTCCCACAGTCTTCATTATCTCTAATCTGTTGTCATATTCCTGTCCATTTTTTCCCCTCCTAAACACCGCAAACACTGTTTCTATTTCTTTCCACATGCAAAACTACTTCTTACTCCCAGACACTTTCATATCCCTCCTGGAGTCAGCAAGTCTTTTAATTTGACTTCAAGTGCCTTAAGCACTTACAAACCATTCTATTTATGCTGTACTCAGGAATATTTGTATGAAGTTAACATTTTATTTATGTTACTCCCTGTCCTTAAAAATAAAATTAAAAAGAAATTAATGTAAACACAATAATCAGTGCACTTCCACTACTCTTAAATTCTTTAACACCATCAAAAGTCTGGCTCTTCAGCTTTGCCTCAAATACACTCCCCACTTTTTTTGGATAATAGCCATTTTATTCTTTTTATATTTCTGCAAAAATGACATGCTTCTGCTCAAAGTCACTTTCAGTTTTTGCTTCCATCGCTTGGGACAGTATTAACTCTACCTCACACATCCTCCCACTTTGTGAAATTGTACTCTTCCTTCCAATTTTAACTTAAAGATCACATCTTCAGAGATTTTTCTGGTCTATCAAATGATTAACCCCTCCTCTTACACTATTTCAAAGTTATTTATTTTATATTTATTCAAGGTTACAACATGTGCAGTTTCACCAGCGTTATGGTAGTTTACATATATTTGTATATTTTTGTGATTATTTGCTTGATTACAAACTATTTCATTAGATTGAGACTCTACAATGTTAAGAATCTGTGTGCTTTGCTCACAATTATTCCACTAATGTCCTCTTTGAACTGAGCACCCAGAATGTCCCCATTAAATACTTGTTGAAGGAAAAACTGAATAAAAATACAGAGAAACCCTAATGTAGAACAATAGTGCTCCATAGAATATATAATAATTTCCCAAAGATAGAGCCATTATAGGCTTACTGGAAGCATTCTGGTTTTAAACTAACTTAATCATGTTTTTTTTTGTTTTGTTTTGTTTTGTATTTTCCTTTTTAGAAGCAAGGTGCCAGAGGCAATTCTGGAACCAATTGTTCAGAAATGCATAAGCTAAAAGAGGATTCTGGAAACATTTTTGTTTCTTGGTTTGAACAGATGGCAGTCGCTCATATAAAAAAATACATGTAAAAAAAAAAGAAATTAATTAAAGTTAAATAACAAAACATATTTAGGTAGATGATATATCTACCTGTAGAGAAAACATTTATTCTTCTAATGATTGCTTATAAATCATTACTCAAATTTTTCATTTTCTTGGTCTAATGTGAATTGAGTTCCTTTTTCAGTTGGTAACAAGATGAGGAATTTCTTATATTTTGGGGGTTTTGTTTTATAAGAAATAATATATAAATGATTTAATGTGCCCAATTCAATCCATATTAAAATTTATTCACTAGAATTTTAAAAGCAAGTATCATAGTTCTAATCAACATGAATTTTAAATATGACATTAATGGAAAGTTTCATAAGGGCATTATTTTCTAGAATCAAGTCCTTTTAAAAAAATAATGCATGCCAGAGGGGAGGTGGGTTAGAGGATAGGCAAATGGAGGAAGGGGAGTGGGAGATTCAGGCTTCCAGGTATGGAATGAATAAGTTACAGGAATAAAAAGCACAGCACAGGGAATATAGTCAATGATATTATAATAGCCTTGTAAGGTGACAGATGGCAGCTACACTTGTGGTGCGCACAGCATAATATATACAGAAGTTGAATCACTATGTTGTACACCTGAAACTAATGTAACATTGTCAACTAACTCAAATTTTAAAAGTTAAATTTAAATAAATAAATAAATAAATAAATAAATAAATAAATAAATAAATAAAACTGTGTAAAAGTATACTTCATTTCTAATTTTATGGATAACTCCTTCAATTTATATTTTGTATTTGTTAACAACTTAAGTAAAAGAGTCCCTGAAAAGGAATAGGAAGGAAGAAGTCTATCTCCCTAGAGGCTCTGCTACTCACTAGCTACTTGGCCTTGGGCAATGCAGGTTGGCATCCTGGATTTCGTTCCCTCCCTATCTCAAATGAATGTGCTATTCTTGATTATGTCTAAAGGAACATTCAAAGACGTGATTCTACGGTGTGATTTTCTAATTCAGAGAGAATACAGTATTAATGTAGTCCTAGATTTTTATCCTGGGAGGCTTTTTTTGATAGGGAAATTAGTTTAAAGAAAATCACAAAAGTATAAGCAAAAAGGGTTCGTGGATCTGGGGATTATTTCCCAATTTGAACAATTTTGTTGCTGAGAGATTGTTTCCATGGTACAGATTCTGTCAAAATCCCTTGGAAAAGAGGTCTCTATTACCATTATTTGCTCTGACAATATCAGCCATTAACAGTCTTACACTTCCTTTTCAAAACAGAGTTTGAAGCAAGGACAAAGAATGAAATGGTGTAAACTCATTACTGTGCCAAATTTTAATTCAAACTCATTATCATTTAAAAACTATAATCTTGTGCTCTCTCAAGATGAGATACTCACTCAGGGATACTGCATCATTATCTTTCCTTAGAGACCATTAAAAGAAAATTCTCTGCAGGGAAGTGAAGGCCAACAAAAATTACCATCTCATCTTTTTAAAACTAGAACATGTTCCATTTTTCAATGTATTAGATTTATTTATAAATTAAATTTTGATTTAAAAAATAAATCAATTTTATATTGCAATAAATAAATTGCATGCAACAAATAATTTACATGTTATGTGTATATATGTATGTACACACATTTGTACATTCGCACACATCTCTTATTTTATTAAATCAGAGCATGTATCGCTTAGTAAAATTTTCCTCTGACATAACTTTGCTAGCTTAAAATGGATCATAGATACCCATTAAAGTATATTAATCATGATCTAACTTACTCTTTTTAAAAATAGTTAATTATTCTTTACGCAATTTTTTGACACACTTGGAACAGTCAAAATTAAGTAACATATTTTAGTATTCAACAGATTTTTGTATACTACATGTAATGGAATTGCTGAGTTCTGCTGATTCACCATTTTGTCAAAATTAACCACTATGATGAAACTTGTTATGCCTTGACATTTATTACATTTTGCTGAATTGTGTTTTCCTCATATATTGTGCCAAGCTATACCTGGGGTATATACCAGAATACAAAATCTGAAACAGAACAAACAGATGCTTTAGTATAATATTTACCTTTTATACAATAACATATGTAAGATATACACTGCGTTATGGTAATATTAATTCTGTTCTCTATGTGAGACACCACAAAACTTACAGTTAATTAATTTAGATTCGAAGTGTTAGGTAGAAGCTAGATGAGCTGTGGAAGGAATGCCCTCCAAATCCTTGAAGGGGAATGATAGAGACCTAAGCAGGAGGCAAGGATGGTGATAAATAAGCTACACTTTAAAAGCTGGGGGCACAACACCCTGATCTTGCGGCTTCCAACACCTTGGAGGCTGACAGACCAAAGGGCCACAGGTGCGGAGCATGAGCTCTCCTCTTCCACCTCTGCCCCTAAGTAACCCCTAGACTCATTTTAATTCATTTGCATTTCGGGTACAGCACCCCATGGAGCAAGGCTGCTGTGATAGTTCCAGTACTAATCTTGTAGGTTCCAAAACATCCCCTCCTTGCCTGTGGGAGGAATCCTGCAAATGACTGGAAGCAGCCTTTACTAGAGACCACCCCACCCTACATCACAAATCCTCTCAGCTCAGAAAGACCTGAGAACACCCAATCACAAAACAACCAACAGGGCCGGTTCCATCAACCAGACAACCTGCCCCCTCTCCCACCTTGAGAGTGTACTTTTACTTTAATAAACTGCTTTGTGCTGTCTACTTTCCTTCTGGCTGTGTTTCTTCCAGCATGAATCCCCACGTCAGTCTTCCCATGGGGAGCCCAAGACCTCCATTCACACAACACAGACTCTCTCACTGGTGACAAAAGTATTTTTCGATAAAACTAGTATATAATTGTAATGTATTTATTTCAATCGAAAATAAAATATTTTATTTTAATGTTCTACTATAAATTCTTTAAATTTTGTCATCCACCCATTTACAACAGAACATCTGGCACATATTGATTTAAAAATACATACATACATACATACATACATACATGCACGCACACATACATACATACATACACACCTCAAGAATATGCATTTCTTTTCATTTGAACTTAGACCAAAATAACTTCACCTAAGAATATTTTTTGGTTTGCCCTTGATCCATAGTTTCTGCTCTTATTCAATGGTTTTCATATTTCAACATTTGAACTTAATGCTTCTGTTTCCTCTAATTTATCAATTTTTCTGGCCAATTTTTCTGGCTTACTTTGGTCTACCACTGTAATCATAGCTTTATGCAATCCCTGATTTTGACATTCCTCTACAGTTTTCAGTGGGATTCTTACTATTCAAGGTTTTGGGCTAATGTAAAGGCTAGCAAAGACCCCAGGCCACACAAGAGGGGGAATTAATGCGGACCATTTGTCATGGTTCTTATTGATGCAAACACCCAATTGGCTGCAAAGAATGGAGACTTGGCTTTTCTCCATTCTCACTCTCTGCAGCTAGCCCAAAACTCGGACTCAAATGGTCTGTAAGTGATGGTTTAATTCAAAATTCAGGTGATGTAATATGCTTCCAGTACGTTTAAAACTTTCCATTCTGGTACTCTTTCAGTCACCAGAGACTGGGCTAGGATAGTAAATTTCAATAATGTTTCTCAAATTTCTCCACATAAAGATCTGCACAAGTATTCGAGACTTCTGGCTTGTGGTTGGTAAAGAGTGGATAAATTTTCTAATATCAAACAAGGCGGACATTTATACTCCTGTAATGAGTAAAAATCCTTGTCTTAGAGGATTACAAAAAATGGATTCGTCCATTATAAGTGGTTACTTGCCTCAGGGTAGAGTGGTTTTCATAGACCCTGGGAGGAAACTGCTTTAAGATTCTTAATATATGTTGGCAAATAAAACTTCAATAAAAAATATATATTCTAAAAAAGTGAAAAAAAAGATTCTCAATCTGCATTTCACCAGCAAAGTGTCTATAGTTTTGAGACAATCCATAAAAAGAATCGTAAATCTTCCCAGGCTTCAGGTGCAAATTTCAAATTTCTCTAATTGTGCTACTTTTACTGATTGATAGAATCATAATGAATTAAAAGGTCAAGAAGTTTTTTCTTCCTCCTTTCAAGCAGCAGGAGTGTGCAAAGTGATAAATCCCTTATAAAACAGTGGTATTGTTCCTTTTCACTGTTTCTGCCTTCCTGAATTTACTATGACTAAAGTGAGCTAAAGAAATATATCTTTTTCCTACTGGATCAGAACCTCCAGCCAGCCACCTGTGTGGCTTTTTCTCTGGGCATTGCCAATTTCTTCAGTCTCTTATCCTTGCAGGTGGTAATATGATGCTGTTATGGAATGAACTCTACCCCCTACAAATATTTATATGGTAGTTCTAACTAACACTCAGGAACTCAAATTATGAACTTTTTGGAGATTGGTAATTAAGTACTTAAATAGTAATCAAATATTTAAAGTGAGGGCCTTAGAGTGGGCCCTAATCCTATATAACTGATATCCTTATAAAAAGTGGGAATTTGAACATAGAGACCGATAAGCATAAATAAAGATGATGTGAAGAAACACAAGAAGATGGTCATCTACAGTCCAGGAAGATGCCTGGAACACATCCTTCCCTTTATAAGAATAAATAAAAATTTAAAAATTGAGTTTTAATTCTCCCTCTTATAAATTAGAGACATCTCATCCACTTCCCTTCTCTTAAATCATTTACTTTAGAAAACCTAAGAGACTAAAGTCTCCCTCTGCTTCTTTGACATGTAGACAAATATTTTTAGAAAATAAATGAGCTTTCTGTCTATCTTATGACCTACGAATATCTTTTTTTCAAAGATCTGTTATTTCTTTGAAATCAAAATAGCAAGAGAGATAGAATCCCCATCTCCCAGTGTTTGTGGAAGGATAGGAGCCCAATTTCTATGAGCACTTGCTCCAAATTGCTGAACTCCCTCCTGTGTCATAAAGACATGAGAAGTTTGTTTTTCCTCCCATAAAGCCAATTAGCTAACAGAGGTGGTCACCCCAGTTACCAGGTGAATCTGGTATAAACTATATGTGAAAAATGGTGCTGTCACCTACTCTGACTTCAAGACTGATTATTGTTCATCTTGAGAATAAGTATCTGCTTATCTGCTTGACTATATAAAAGGCTGAGACTCCTTTCTGTCTTTGCAACCTCTTAGTGATTTGCCTATTAGAGCATCACATTCTACTTTAATGATCATTCAATAATAAAATTATTTTCTTTCTCTATGATATTCATGTGGAAGATCTCTAAGATAGAACAGAATTTTGTTTTTAATTATATTTCCGAAATAACTTCTAGCTCTCAGAAGGAATGAAACACTGACAACACCTTGATTTTGTATTCTGTCCCTCTAGAATCTTGAAACGGTAATCTCTGTTGTTCAAACGGTAACCCTTTGTTATGGTAGCCTTAACAAACTAATCACATAGTGAGGCTATGGTTTGAGCTTAAGGACTGGAGAAAAAAATTCTAGGTTTTTAAACTTCTATTACAACTTTGCCTGTTTTATCCTAAACACACATTTCCCTGTAATTTTTCATGCGAGTGGGAAACGTTGACAATGTATGATTCTGAAATGTCTGGACTTTAAGAACATAATACTTTCCTAAGACACATTTTACCATTATTTGACACATATTCGATAGCATTACATGTTTCACCTACTGTTAAAGATTAGTATCTCAGAAGCATATCATTGGCTTCTGTAAAGGAATTCTCGAAGTTTTCACAAGTTCACAGTTTTCTTGAGCCTTAAACCATTCCAGAGCTTATTAAGAACTGAGCCCCAGTTTCATATCCACCCAAAAATTGTCATGATGAAAAGTGACCAGTCAAAAGAGAGATTTTTAGATTACCTTTAGTAACCAATCAAAAATGTCCTCAAAAGCCTGTCATAGTTTGAAGTAACTTCGCTCATTTTGGCCCTATAATCTAGCCCTCGCACTACCCGAGTGAACTACTGAACTCTCTCCAGAGTGATATGAATCTCTCTTTCCTGCCAAATTAATAAATTCAGCCTTGATACAAACTATTTGGTTGTGGTAGGTTTTTCTGTTACTCTTCAACACTTCTATTTGTGGAGATCAATAGGCAGATAGACAGAGATGACATGTTTACCTCTCACTCCATGATAAGGCAGGCCGCAATAAAAGAACATCACAGTTTTGGCGAGACTTTTCCACAACTTTTCACTGTTTCAGACATCTTTACTCTGAGTGCTAACATGGACAGGAATCCAAGCAATTCCCCATCTGTCCTAGCTCTGTAGCCCCCCCCCCCGCCAAAAAAAAAAGTATCAAGGATAGGTGCTTGATAAAAGCAGAAGTGGCCACATCAGTGGAAATCTGCTGGGATTTCTTGTCAGAACAAACAGTTGGCCTTATTCTGCCCCTCTCTTTTCATCCTAATTCAAGCCACAGGGTGCTGTCAAATAAATATAAATCTGGACCTAGATGGGGAAATACTTTACTCAGAACAAAGTTTATTATAAAGGGAGAATGCCTCGATCTTAGAAATCTACAAGTGTCCCAAAATCAAAAGGAAAAAGGCTTTTCTTTATGTGGTGAGGACGAGTAACAAAGATCAGCAAAAACTTATATGAGAAAGTTGGACAAGTAAGGGAAAATGATCATTATAGTCTGACAGGAAGAGTGTCTTGCTGCAATCAGTGGATTCCTAGAATAAGTGGATAAGAGGGCATGTTCCACTTTTTTAGTTCTTGCTCAAACTCGGGAGCATTAGGCTTGGGACCTGTAAGCAGGAAAGAACACTGACAAACTGTTGGTCCAGACAAAGCATAGGGTAAAAAAATATCAGTGACATTGTAATAGTGACAAATGGTAGCCATACTCATGGAGCATAGCATTATCTATACATTTGGTGAATCACTGTTGTACAACTGAAACTAAAGCAACATTGCGTATCAATTATGTCCAAACAAAAAACATTAAAAAAAAAAGAGAGAGAAATGGACAATTGAGAACATTTGGTCACTGGGAATGGAGGCATTCTCTATTCTAAGAAGTGTGGTTTCTCTATTCAGAACTGAACCTTGATGACAGGGGCTACTTGGTATTTCTGTGAAACAAAAGCCAACTGTATTAATAGCAGCCCCGCCAGCATTCCAACTCTTTTCCTACTGGGAAAGCACTCCCTCTGGAACATTTTAAAGCACTTCTTTTGGGGAGTCACTTCAAAGCCAGTCTCTAGGGAAACTGTGTGCTTTTTAAAACTCAACATATTAAAAGTCTTAAATCTCTTTGTGTAAAAACAAAACAAAGCAAATAAAAACAAATGATAAAACAAGCAAACATTTATTAAATAATCATTCAAGTATATTGAATGATGCTTTATTTTCCATATATCTAAAACACTATTTAATAATGAGCTCACTTTATAAATTGAAGCCACATAAGAAATTACAAAACACTTTTTTTTTCTTTTTTTTTTTTTACAAAACACTTTAAAAATAATTTTATTTGGGGACACTTGGGTGGCTCCATCGCTTAAATATGGAGAGCCTTGATTTTAGCTCAGGTCATGATCTCACAGTGGTGAGATCAAGTCCCACCTTGAGTCCTATCGTTCAGGCTCCACACACTCAGGATGGAGTCTGCTTCTCTCCCTCTCTTTCTCTTCTGCCCTCACTCACACACTCTTCCTCTAAAATAAATAAATAAACCTTTTAAAAAATACTTTTATCTCTTATAGATAAACATGAAGCTTAAATGTTTTTGGTATAATGGTTTGAAATTTATTTATGTGGTTGTAATGGCCGATTTTTAAAATGATTAATATGACTGTGTTTAGTTATATTTGAAACATAAAAGATAACATAGTATTTCGTTATATTTATAACATAAAGAACGGTAAAGAACAATCCAAAACATCAATAATGCAGAACACAACAACAAACCATGTGAATAGAAATATCTATGCAATCTATGGCAGGTTTCCATTGATCATGGTACCTCACTATACATAATACATGAGTATTTGACAAGTTGCTTAAATATTGTATCTCATCACTTTTCTTTTATTTGACTAAAACATACTTGAAAATTTACAGGTGATGTTGTAAGCAAGAAAATATCTTTGATCTTAAGTTTGTGTGAATAATGTTATAATTATCATCCCTGTAACTTGTATTTACCATTAATTTGTACTGATATGACATTATCTTTAAACTCACAGTCCTTCAACTTGTTGAAAATACTTTTGTATGGAAATCTTACTGAATAGACAAATACAAATATAAAAATACAAGACTCCTCTTTAGTAATTGGTCAATTAATCACTTTCTTTTTAAATGTAAAGAGTTCTTTGTGAAATTCTCTAGCATTGAGTTGCCTAGACAGACAAATCACATTTGGGGCTCATGCTGGTCTTCTGTTAAGTGCCAATGTTGCAATCACATTTTAAAAAAATAGATCTCTTCCTTGGGCCTTGTCATGTTGCTGTATCATAGGCAAGTGAAAGCTGATGATAAAATATTGATGTTTTCAAAAGCCATTGTCACCTGCAAACATCTCCGCTTGAATTCATTTCTGAGATTAAGAATCCTGTGTCTAAGCAGAATACCACAGGGATGAGAGAAGACAGAGATGAAAGCAATAAAATGATCACTGGGGAATGTGTTGAGCTCTGATTCAGTGGTGACCTAGTGATATGACAGTAGGCAAACTATTCCATTTTTAATTTTTCCGCCTCCATATTTGCAAAGAAGGGCTAATACCTGTACTCCTATTACATTTTAAGATGTAGATCATTTTCTTTTCAAAATAGGGTATTATTAACCTAGCTCTCACTCTGACCTCCACATTAGAGATAATTAACCAGGAGAAATTTAAAAGTCATAATTATACTTGCAAATAAAATAAAGAAGACTGTGAAATTTAGTCGGTTCTGGTCCACAGTGCGTAGTTAGAAACTCATAAGGGCAAATGTGATTTAAATTAAGAAATTTCAGATTTCAAAAATCTAATCTGATGCATATACTGTATGTTGATTATTATATGTATTTATTCTGCATACTTAAGGGATTTGAAGAGAAATAAGATATTATTAGTTGGAATAAAATATGGAAATAGAGACATATTTAGAGATATCTTTCTAAATATACAGTTATGACCTGATAATCTAGAAGACAAAGTACTTATTTAATCTTTAAACTTTAGTGTCATTGAAAGGTACATTCTCTTGATTTATGAAATAAAATTTGACCTTAGCCCATATATCACATACATCACATACATCACACCTTGAAGGTTCTGGGAAATTGACTGCAAGTATTCATCATTATTCAATGTGACTAAAAGGTAATAGCACTGACATTTGTAAAGTACACAGCAGGAATCATGTCCACCTTATAGCACTGCCCCATTTTTTATGATCCTATACAAGAAAAATTTAGCAACATTTTGCTATATCTCCTTTTGTATTTATTTCTTGGGCTTTCATGATTTGCTTATGTTTTGTTTACTGCAAATGTCATTTGCTAGTCACTAATCTCATCAAAATTAATCACCACTTGTCTTTCTCTTGTGGCCTCAGGTATCAAGCAAATGGCAGACTCCTTCAGTTATCTAAACATTGACAATTCCCAACTGAGTCTTCCTTGCTGCAGTGCCCAGCCCACCTCTCTACAGGTTGAGAAGGCCAGTGACTACACTCCTCACTTCTACTGTAACCTAGTGTCAGCCACCAGGCCTTATTCTTGCTAATTGAATCTGAAATGAAATATGCTGGGGGCTTCTACAAGTTCTGATAAACTACAGGATGAATTAAGTAGAGTCTAGCCCTACTCTTCCTCTGATGGGGCATTATTTTGGGTGTACTAGAGGCTGAAAGTCACTCTTGTCATCAAAAAGAAGGGCCAGGAAACAATATAGAAGGTGACTCTGAAAAATGCTAACATTATTAAGAAATTAAGATAAACGGAAATCCATTACTATTCAATTTATTGGCATTTAAGACTTTTTAATGAACCATACTATATTTCAGCCAAACCACCTAAATAGATTAAAGGCCTTAAAAATGATCAGTTATCATGATAATTTGGGGTTATGCATTTAAGACCCCTCCATTATTTGAATTAAAACACACGAGGCAACATATAATTTTCAGTTATTTAAGAGTGAGTTTTGGGGATCCCTGGGCGGCGCAGCGGTTTGGCGCCTGCCTTTGGCCCAGGGCGCGATCCTGGAGACCCGGGATCGAATCCCACGTCGGGCTCCCGGTGCATGGAGCCTGCTTCTCCCTCTGCCTGTCTCTGCCTCTCTTTCTCTCTCTGTGTGACTATCATAAATAAATTTAAAAAAATTAAAAAAAATAAAAATAAAAATAAAAAGCAAGGAAAATGCTTTAAAAAAAAAAAAAGAGTGAGTTTTACATGAATGTTAACAAAAGTAATGCGGCACCTAGGTGGCTCAACTGGTTTAGGCATCCAACTCTTGACTGAGGTCATGTACTCAGGGTCCTGGAATCCACTCAATGAAAGTCTGCTTGGGATTCTCTCACTCCCTTTCCCTCTGCCCCACTTCCTTTTCCTGCCACTTGAGTTCTCTCTCTCTCTCTCTCTCTCTCTCTCTAAAATAAATAAATCAAATCTTTTTTAAAAAAAGAAAACAATATATATGCAAACAGAGAATCATGCTGAAGATTCAAATATGAGAATAAAGTAAATTTGGTCTTGATGACACTATATATTTTATCCTTTCTAATATCATTTCTTTCATATGTAGATCATTAACAAAACTATTTTAAAAAATCCTTAATATCCTTATTTTTCTATTTTCTTAAAAAATATTTTATTTATTTACTCATGAGAGACACAGAGACATAGGTAGAGGGAAAAGCAAGCTCCCTGTGCGGAGCCTGATGAGGGACTCGATCCCAGGATCCTGGGACCATGATCCGAGCCAAAGGCTCAACCACTATGCCACCCAGGCACCCCTAGATATTTATTTTTCTAATACAACTTTCTACCTGTTATAAAATGCCATGGCTGTTTATGATCATTTAGTTTACATGCACAGATATTTTGGTATATTTTTGTCACAACTGAAGAAAATAAGCTAAAATTCCCAGTTGGTAATTCCATGAAACCAAAGAAAATTGTCTTATTCATCCTAGTCTTAATGCATTTCCCATTTGGAATTGATTTCTTAAGTAGCTTTCCAAGATTTTCAAAGGAATCATATTCACAGCATCACAGCATCATTACACCATAAGCTTGAAATTAGTTTTGTCTTATTTTTTTAGAGAATCCTGCTGTGTTGAGGACAAATCAGAAGAAGCAAATGACTTACAGAACTATGGGTAGCCAGATGTTTCAACTATTTTCTACAAATGAGAAAAAAAAAAAAAAAAAAAACCTTCTCTGGATAGAATTTGAGAAAACATGAAATTATTTAAGGCTTAAAAAAAAAAGGCTTTAGCACATCATAATACAGTAGTTGTCAAGACACTATTTCTTTATATTAGTATAAAAAGACTTCTCAGGCATTATAGGGAACTTCAGAATGGTTTGAAACTTTTAGATTGACATCATTTATCTTATATAATGAATACTTTGGGAAAGTGTTAGAGAATGGACCCCTCAAGAAACTTTACCATCTTTTGTACCCTAGAGAGACCCTAGTCAACTTCCAAATATCACACATAAATCATCTTAAACTTCAATATCCATTAGGCAAAAGCTCCACATTTCAGTGTGAAAGGGTTCTCTTAATAAGATGAAGAAGTTTTAGAAAGAATCTCTCATTGATGACCTATCATCATCTTATCAGATAATATTTTTAAAATGCTAACATTAACGTGTGCCCTTATATTAGTTTTAATACTGCTTTAGTAGAAATACTGAAAATATTAGCACTATCATTTTGTTTTCAGTAATGAAAAGTGTTCATTTTAAATGTCTATCTATAGATAGATATATCTATATTTAGATAGAAAAATTATTATTTGATGCATTAAGTAAATTGCCTAAGCTTTAGTGTTAGAACTAAAATTTAAATGCAGATCTCTTAATCCAAGGTGCTGTATGCTACTGTTGTCTAAGCAGTATTCCTTGTGTATTTTATAGGTTGAATAAAAAAGTCAGAACATAATGGGAAACAGGAAAAAAAGGTTGGGAATTACACTTGTGCCAAGAAAACATCATCGTGCTCTATATCTATGAGGGACCTCTTTTACCATGGTTAGAATTTCCACAGATACATTTTGTTAATCATGAAGGGATTCTGGTTGAAACTGTGTGTATATATCAGTGCATCTACATATTTATAGTGTTTTCTAATTAATAAATTATTAAAAGATACTAAGTTAATATTGTTGGTAATTTATGAAAGTTAAACATTTTTTCTTTTTCTTTTCCTTTTTTTTTTTTTTTAAGAGAAGGAGAGAGAGGTGGGGTAGGAGGAGAGAGAGAGAGAGAGAGAGAGAGAGAGAGACAGAAATCTTAAGCAGGCTCCATGCCCAGTGTGTAGAGCTCAACATGGGGCTCTATCTCACAACCCTGAAATCATGACCTGAGCCAAAATCAAGAGTCAGACACTTAACTGACTGAGCTGCCCAGGTGCTCCAATAATTTATGGAAGCTAAAAATAATAAAAAGAGAAAAAGAGAGGAAATGCACATTTACACAAGATTCCATGTCCAAAAGAAAGAGTATCAAAATGAAGGACAGAAAAAGCTTACTTCAATTCCTGGCACAAAGTAAGATGTTAATAACTGATAGCAAATATATGTTTTTAATCAAATGGATAAAAGATGAAAATAGTGATTAAATAAACCCATAAAAACTGTCGAAAAATAAGCACCAACTCAGGAATTTGTTTATTAATTTCCTATTGCTGAAATAACAAATTATTACATATAGAGTGGCTTAAAACAAACCAAATTTTTTATCTTATTATTTTGAGGTCAAAACTACAAAATCAAAGTCACATGGGGCTAAAGGCATTGCATCATCAGACTTAGTCCTAGAGTCTCTATAGTACTATCTATTTCCTCTTTTTCCTAGCTTCTAGGGGCTATATTGTCATTTCTTTTTCCACCACCATCAATGTTGCATCTTCAAAATCTCTCTCTGGGGGATCCCTGGGTGGCGCAGCGGTTTAGCGCCTGCCTTTGGCCCAGGGCGCAATCCTGGAGACCCGGGATCGAATCCCACATCGGGCTCCCGGTGCATGGAGCCTGCTTCTCCCTCTGCCTATGTCTCTGCCTCTCTCTCTGTGTGTGACTATCATAAATAAATAAAAATTAAAAAAAAAAAGATTTAAAAATCTCTCTCTGCTTCCACTGTCACATTGATTTCCTTAGCTCTGATCTTTCTGCTGCCTTTTTTATGAAGAGTCTTGAAATTACATTGAATCCATCTGGAAAATCCAATATAATCTCTGCATCTCAATATCATTAACTTAATCTCATTGACAAAATCCCTTTTTCCATTGGACGTTACATACTTATGTGTTCTGGGAATTAAAAGATGAATACCTTTGGAAGGACTAATTATTCTGTCTACCAAACTGACCAATCACACATTTACTCAAGTTATTTCATTGATGTTACATATACCAAGACTTTCAGAAAGACGAACTCTCCCACCTTCCCTGTTTGCCTAATACTCTTACCAGTTTTAGCATCAAAAGTCCCACGTATGCTATACCTTTCAGTCTTGGACAAAGAGGGGGCTAGCTACCTTACCCGGGCCCCTGGTAACTCTAGTCTCTATTCATCTATCATGAAACAAAAAATGACATCTTTGTCTTGAGCAATGCTGTGTTTCATTTACAGAATACTTGGCTAAATAAGGGATGTAGGGGTAGCCATGGTTAAAGGGTTAGGTTTGGAGAAGACTAAAAAGATTGTAAGGTATGTGAAATCCACAGGGACACTGGTATATTATACAGTCTTTATGATTTTTTGGCTATTGCTATGGGTTTTAACTGACAAATGTAAAATTAAAGCTAACTTGATTCATCTTTAAAATGTGTAAACCTCTAGGTTACTCAAGTCAGAGATGCAAGCATCTATCAGAGAAGATTTGGTTAAAATCATAAAATTTGGGGGAAGAGTTTTGGAATCATCATTTTTTTAACATATGCTGGAAATGCTGTAATTTTAGCATTAATTCTTAGCATGTAAAAAATATCATCCAGGAAACCCACAGACATATATATGTATATACAAAAAATTAATTGGAAGTTTATACCTTATTTATTTTATCTTGTTAATTATTTTTTCATTTCGATGAAAAAAATTCCCATCACCTCTTTCAGCCATTCCCTCATTCCTCCTTGTCTGGTAACCATCATATACCTTATTTCTGTATTTTGCCCAGCTTAACTAGTATTTTATACTTATTGCTAAGAAAACTTATTTTAACTAAAATTCATATAATGATCTTTTGGATGCATGCTTTGCAATATCATTATTACCTAAGGGCCACAATGCTTTTAATTACTGGTTATAATTAATTCTAAGATCCATATTAGTTATTCATAAATGTAATTTTAGTTAAATTAAAAATATTCTCATTTCAAGGAAAAGTTCTTACAATTAAAATATGTAACTGCATATAACAAGTTTATTTTCTTTAGTATTTAGGATTTCAAAATTTCTAAAGCAAACAGGTACTCTCAGGAAAGGACACATTAGGTACCTTCCAAGAGTTTCCCTACATTTTAATTATCTCAGTGTTTAAAGGGTATTTGCTTACTCCCCTTTCCTAACATCATTCATCTGAATCTGATGAGAAATTGATATGCTTACCAAATATGAAATATTTTAAAAATCTCTAAATTCTCAAGCTATTTTATCCACAAACTCCTCAGCAAACATATGACCGCACTGCAAATACGATAAACATCAAATACCATAAATACATACACACATACATACCACTAAGCCAAAATAACAAAATCACATCTAAAAAACATATTTTCCAGCAGCCCAGGTGGCTCAGCGGTTTAGCGCCCTCTGCAGCCCAGGGTGTGATCCTGGAGACCCGGGATGGAGTCCCACGTTGGGCTCCCTGCATGGAGCCTGCTTCTCCCTGTCTGTCTCTGACCACCCCCTCCCGGTGTGTCTTTCATGAATAATAAATAAATAAAAGTAACATATTTTCAAGGAAACAAAATCTAATATCTACTTCCAGAGAACTTTTTAAAGGAACGTAGAAAGAAACCTATAAAACAAGAAAATATACTAGAATTAAAAAGATAATCTAAATTTGTAGTGTCATAATAATTCCTTCAAAAATTGCCATTATTATTTCTTGATATACTATTTATGAATAGTCTATTAAAAAGCAGTCTACAAAAGACTTCTAGACAGAACAAATATAAATAAGTAATTGAAAATTAGAAAACATTTGAAGAAAAGAAAGCTTTCATAATATACTAATTTGTTAATATTCTGTTCCACTAGAAGCAGAGGAAATAAAATATAACCAGAGGAATGAAAATATAACCAGGTAAAGAGATGATTCTTTATTTACAAAGTGTGTAGAGATGATTTTATTTTTTTACAAAGTGTGAGCAGCTAAGCAAGGAAGTTTCAAAAACATACATTATAATTAATAACAAGATTAGTAATATTAATAAAACAATAATAGACCACAAATTGAAACTTTACAAACAGCCATGAAGTAAAACTAAACTTCCAAAATATTTATGACGCAAATTAATGTTATTATATCAATCTGAAAATCAGCACAGACTTAAGAGATAAATAAGAAATAGACCAGAGTTTTAAGTTATTTTCACTGAGTTTGAATGAAGGGTGTGATTCTTTTTTTAGAAGATTTCAATGTTTCAAAAAAAATGTCAACACTTCACATATATTTGTCAGTAACATTTAATATACTACATTTTGTGTTACATCTAAGGTTATATTATAGCACATTCTATTTTCCATTTGTTGTTTTTAGTATTATTTTTCTGTTCATTTTATCTTAATGGGAAACTTATCCTAATTATGTGGTAAATAAACTGTCAAAACTGAAAATGTCAGTGCTTAATGTAAAAGTCAAAGAAAAGCCTCAGTAGCTATGTATAAAATTATATATTGGATACAGTTATTGCTTTCTTACTATAAACATTTTGAGTTTCTAAAACAGAAAACAGGGATGCCAGGGTGGCTCAGCGGTTGGGCGGCTGCCGTCAGCTCAGGTTGTGATCCTGGGATCCGGGGTCAAGTCCCGCACCAGGCTCCTGCGAGACTCCAGGCTCCTTCTTCCTCTGCCTATGTCTCTGCCTCTCTCTCTCATTCTCTCTCTGTCTCTGTGTGTGTGTGTGTGTGTGTCTCATGAATAAATAAATAAATCTTTAGAAAAAATAAAACAGAAAACAAATCATTAAGTCATAGCTAAAAACAGAAAATAGGAAGAATAGCAGCTAACAGAACTAAAAGATAGCCTGTTGAGCTAAAGTTTATCTTCAAGGTCCAATTACATATTTGTAGCTATTTTTTTCTATTTCTATTTTTTTTTCCTATGGAAGCCTAACTATAATCGCAAAAGTTCCCTCATGCGTACTTCAAAATATGGGTGTTCTACTGAGCTTATCATTTAAATGCAAGTGTGAGGTGTTATGGATATTATGATCCAGGTCAATCGTGGTGAGAAAATATATTATTTTGAAGTTTAGGATTAAGAACAAAAAGTAGAGAAAAAATAAGAAAAGAGAGTTCTTAATTACCTATTGCTGTATAAAAAATCACCTCACAATTTAGTGGCTTAAAACAATAAATGTATTTTATCTCACAATTTCTGTGGGTGAGAAAAATCAAGGGCATCAGAGCTGGATTGTCTTGGTTCAGGATCTCCTTTGCCAAATATATTTTCTCAAACCTGTCTTTCTGGATCCCATTAGGGTTCCGTGACTTAAGTCCTTGTATAAATGTTAACACTGATGTTACTAAATTTACTCCAGATGCCCTAAAATTACACACCCTCTGATGGAACAGGTGGAAACATTTTTAAAATGTGCTTTGAAAATACACAGCAGATCTAGAAAATGTAAGTAAAATAATTCAAAACAAACCCACAAATCTAACAGAGCAAGATCTCATTTAAATCCCTTTAAAGCCTGGAAATCTTTCTTATTCATATAACCCTGCCCATGTCTATCTACAGATACACCCCCTCTTATACACTGAAAACAAGAGAAATTTCTGCCACATTGTGCTGGCTTACGCAGATACCATTAGTGAATGTGGCCGATGAATGGTGCTTAGCTCATCCCTCCAAAGCTCATCTTTACAAACAAGTAGACTTCACCATTTTTCCAAAGAATACTGGACAGTGAGAGTGGGTTTGGTGAGTCCTAGAGTTCTCACAATCCATTTTGGGTTTTGGACATTAAAAACCGTACGATAAATTTGTCTCGTTTTAAAACAGTAAGTTTGTAGTGTTTTAAAAGCAGCAATAGGATACTAATTTAAATTGATTAAAATGTTTCATTTAGCTAAGTACTAATCTGAAAGGTGGATAAATGGGAGCTATAAAATAGGATAAGTGAGTCCAATACACCACCAAGGAGGGCAAAGATTCATAGTGTTGCCGGAGAAAGAACATCATCAGACATTTTGTACTGTTCTTCTTAAGATATGCTTAAGGAATCTTAGAAGAGGTTACACTTAAATTGAGAGGTAAAAATCAGAAGGATTCAGACATTTAAAGACAGAATGGGGAGTTGGCCAGAGAGTATCATTCGGATTGTAGTCAACAATATGAATAAAGGCCTCAAGGAAGAAAATAGCTTTTTGTGTTTACAAATTAAGAGAGCACAAATGTGCCAAGAACATTGTAAATTTGGTGGAGGAGTATTATCTTTAATGAAAGAAAGACTAGATTTGGTTTCTTTAGAGATGGGATTGATCTATTACTGAGGAATAATTTGATGCCCTGAATTAGAGGGGTACCGGGAAGAGTGAAATCTTTATGGGGCACAAGAATTCATCTGTGAGGTCCTGACTAGTGAAATGTGGTTCATGGACCAGCTGCATCTATTAACATGGGTACGATTGTTAGAAATATAGAACCTTAAGGTCTGTCCTGACCTACTGAAACAATCTGATTCATTTGAACGACATTCCTAGATAATTCATAGGCACATAAGAAAGAGACACAGTAAGTGGAAGTTTCCTGAGAGAAAGAAAGAAAAACTAGGGGCCTAATTATTATACAGGAGAAAAGAGGCCAGAAAAAGCGGGGAACTTACACAAGAAATGAGTAGGACAGGAATTTTTGAAATGAAATGCTGTATTAAGTGCTCTGGGCAATGTGACCCTTCTTATAACCCCACAAATCTTGAATAAAATTACAGAAAACAAATTATGCCAGTGTGATTAGATGCCTTCTGGAAGCCAGTGGAGGGGATGAGTTATGTGTCAGGGCTGTCTGGGGCCAAACGGACAGCCATCTACCTGGATTGCCTTCCATGATTCAGGGTGTTTTTTTTTGTTTTTTGTTTTTTTTTTCTCTTACATATCAAAAGTAGAGAGGAAAATATATTACATGCTTCACTTTAAAGTTTACATAATTTTGAATGTTTTTATTTGCTTTAAGTTGTTTTTCTTCCAAAATCTCTCATGTTCTATGAGTGTCAAAAGTTATCAATTAAAATAGAAATGTTCTGTGTGAGTGTAATGGTACCAATGAAATCAGTGAGAAATATCAAGAAATATTTATTAAGGGAATCATACACAAAATAGAAAGAACACCAAATTCTACAGGGGCTGATTAAAATACATACTTTTGATTACACCTAGCTAAATGCCTTCATCCATTGTACATGGATATATGCTCCCCCAAATCTACTCCTAAAAGGTATTTACATCAAAACATGCATCAGAGATAATTTGAAGGAGCATTTGATATTTTTTAAATACCTATAAATTTTTGGGGGGTAGGTTTTATTTGTTTATTCATGAGAGACACAGAGAGACAGAGGCAGAGACACAGGCAGCGGGAGAGGCAGGCTCCATGCAGGGAGCCCGACGTGGGACTCCATCCCTGGGCTCCAGGATCACGCCCTGGGCTGAAGGCGGTGCTAAATCGTGGAGCCACCCAGGCTGCCCACATATAAAATTTATATCTGTATACTCACATGCAAACATACACATATTTTTAAAAATGCTTTAGAAAAAAAACCTGAAAGTAATACAGAGATCTGGGTATTATTGTGCTTCATTTTTTTTTTTTTTTTGTTCATGAGGAAATCAAAACAGAGCGATAGTATTTTTTTTAAACCCCATCCTCTCTCCCTCTGGGCAAGCACTTGTTTGTTCTCTGTATTCATGAATCTGTTTCTGTTAAGTTTTTTATTGTTGATGTTGTTTGGATTCTGCATATAAATGAAATCATATGGTATTTATCTTTCTGATTTATTTTGCTTAACATAATATTCTCTAGGTCCATCCATATTATCACAAATGACAAGATCTCATTTTTTTTTTTTTTTTTTTTTATGGCTGGGTAACATTCCTGTGCATGTGTGTGTATCACGTCTTTTTTTTTTTTCCTAAGGTTTATACACAGCATATTTTTATTTAAATTCCAGTTAGTTAACAAACAATGCAATATCAGTTTCAGGCGGAACCTAGCGATTCATCACTTACATACAACACCCAGTCCTCATCACAAGTGCTCTCCTTAATCCTCATCACTCATTTACTCCATCCCCCATGTACCTCCCCAACAGTAACCATCAGCTTGTTCTCTGGAGTCTGTTTTCTGGTTTGCCTCTTTTTTTCCCCTCCAGGCTCATCTGTTCTGTTTTCACATATAAGTGAAATTATACACCACCTCTTCTTATCCATTCATCAGTCATGGACATTTGGGCTCTTTCCATAATTTGGTTATTGTAGATAATGTTGCTCTAAACATTAGGGTGCATGTATCCCTTTGAATCAGTATTTTTGTATACTCTGGGTTACTACCTAGTAGTGCAATTGGTATGTCGTAGGGTAGTTCTATTTTTAGTTTTTTGAGGAACCTCTACATTGTTTTCCAGAATGGCTGCACCAGTTTGCATTCCTACCAACAGTGCAAGAGGGGTCCCCTTTCTCCACATCCTGATACCTGTTATTTCTTGTGTTTTTAATTTTAGTCATTCTGAAAGGTGTGAGGTGATATCTCATCATGGTTTTGATTTCTATTTCCCTGATAATGAGTGACGTTAAGCATGTTTTCATGTGTCCATTAGCTATCTGGATGTCTCCTTGGAAAAATGCCTGTTCATGTTTTCTTCCCATTTCTTAACTGATTGTTTTTGGATGTTAAGCTTTATAAGTGCTTTACATATTTTGGATAATAACCCTTTATCAGATAACTGCACTTGCAAATGTCTTCACCTATTTTGAAAGTTCTTTTTAATTTTGTTGATTGTTTCCTTTGCTGCACAGAGCATTTATTTTGATGAAGCCACAATAGTTTTTGTTTATTGTTTTTGCTTTTGTTTCCCTTGCCTCAGGAGATATACCTAGTAAAAAGTTGCTATGGTCAATGTTAAAGAGTTTACTGCCTGTGTTCTCCTTCTAACATTTTGATGGTTTCTTGTTTAACATTTAGGTCTCTTTCATCCATTTTTTTTAATTTTTTAAAAATTTTTATTTATTTATGATGGTCACAGAGAGAGAGAGAGAGAGAGAGGCAGAGACATAGGCAGAGGGAGAAGCAGGCTCCATGTACCGGGAGCCCGATGTGGGATTCGATCCCGGGTCTCCAGGATCGCGCCCTGGGCCAAAGGCAGGCGCCAAACCGCTGTGCCACCCTGGGATCCCTCTTTCATCCATTTTGAAATTATTTTCGTATATGGTATAAGAAAGTGGTCCAGTTTCATTCTTTTGCAAGCTGCTGTCCAGTTTTCCCGAATATCATTTGTTGAAGAGACTTTTCTCCCATTGGATAATCTTTCCTGCTTTGTGGAAGATTAGTTTGCCATATAGCTGTGGGTCCATTTCTGGGTTTTTTTATGCTGTCTCATTGTGTTTTTGTGCCAGTACCATGCTGTTTTGATGACTACAGCTTTGTAAAATAATTTGAAGTACAGAATTGTGATGCTTCCATCTCTGTTTCTCCTTTTCAAGGTTTCTTTGGCTATGCAGGGATGTTTTGTGGTTCCACGTAAGTTTAAGGATTGTTTCTTCCAGCTTTGTCAAAAATGCTCTTGGTGTTTTGATAGAGATTGCATTCAATATGTAGATTGCTTTGGGTAGTATAGACATTTTAATAATATTTGTTCTTCCAATCCATGAGCATGGGATGTTTTTCCATTTTTTGGTGTCATCTTCAATTTCTTTCACGTTTTTTAATTTTCAGAGTAGGGACCTTTTACTTCTTCCTATGTATCTTATGGTTTTTGGTGCATTATAAATGGCATTAATCCTTGATATGTCTTTCTGCTGCCTTCTGTATTGTTGAAATTATAGAAATGCAATAGATTTCTGTATATTGATATTGTATCCTGTGACTTTACTGAATTCATGTATCAGTTCTAGCAATTTTGGGATGGAGTCCTTTGGGTTTTCTATATGGAATATGATGTCATCTGCAAATAGTGAAAATTTGACTTCTTCTTTGCTGATTTGGATGCCTTTTATTTCTTTTTGTTGTTTGATTTCTGAGGCTAGGACTCCAGTACTATGTTAAATAATAGTAGTGAGAGTGGACATCCTTCTTATTCCTGACCATAAAAGAAAAGTTCTGTTTTTCCCCATTGAGGATGATTTAACTGTAGGTTTTTAACTTATGGCCTTTATGATGTTGAGGTATGTTTCCACTATCCCTACTGTGTTGAAGATTTTTGTCATGAACGGATGTTGTACATTGTCAAACGCTTTTCTGCAATGATATGGTTCTTATCCTTTATTTTATTGTGTGGTGTATCACATGGATTGATTTGTGAATATTGAACCACTCTTACAACCCAGGAATAAATACCACTTGATCATGGTGAATTTTTTATGTACTTTTGGATTCAATTTGTTGAAAATTTGTGCGTAGAGTGATAATATTTTTTTAAAATATATAGTTATTAAACATTAAATGTGTTGTGCTAATTTCCTAAGGCTGTCATAATAAATTACTACAACATAGGTGGTTTAAAACAAGATAAAATGATTTCTCAGAGTTCTGGATGCCAAGAGTCCAAAATCAGGGTATGAGCAGGGCCACACTGCCTTGTAAAGCTGTATCTTTCCTGGTCTCTTGCTGGCCAAGGATGGCTCCCAGCATCTTATACCAATTCCTTGGTTTGTAGATGTATACCCAATCTCTACCTCCATCTTCACATGGCCTTCCTTCCTGTGTCTCTGTGTCCTCTCATCTTATTTTAAGGACAAATCTTTGGAGTTAGGGCCCAGCCTCATCTGGAATGATTTCAACTTAATTACTCTGCAAGACCCTATTTAAAATAAGGTCACGTTCACAGGGACTAGGGGGTTAGAACTTGAACGTATTTTTTCGTGAGACACAATTCAACCCATAAAGATGCTAAATACTTTTCAATAGTTACCTAATTTAATCCTCAGAGTAATACAATGAGGTAAGTACTAATATTCGCTCTACATTTTATATGAAAATCCTACAGCCTAGAAATATAAATCTTATACATGGACTGTTCAGTAAGTTGAAGGTGGATTGGGATTCTGATCCAGGCAGCTTTACTTCACAGCTCAAAATCTTAACCATGCAGAAAATTTAAGTAATACTCCCATGAGATGTCACAAACAAGCATGTGAAATTCTTTTTACCCCATAGTTTGTGTTTTCTTTGTTGCATTCATTTCATCAGAATCACTTACAAATTATCCAGGTGTATATTGCTCCATGTTTATTCTGGATTCTCAATAACTAGAATATTGAAAAGTTAATTGATGCCACTTTTCTCTTTGCTTTTCACTCTTTGTTTCAAAGGCTATTTACTGAGTATTGCTCAAAACCAGGCACATCATCTAGTAATGGGCTACTATTCTGGTGTAGGCTCCATCATTATACAAATTAACTTATATATGCACATGCATGTTTATGTATATGCATACAAGTATGAATTTAAGGATGAATATATTTTCATAATACTCTTGTCATAGGATTTAGCTTGTTTGTAAAGAGATCGTTTTAATACTATTGTAAGAAACCACTACAAAAGGGCAGCCTGGGGGGCTCAGCGGTTTTGCACCACCTCCAGGTGATCCTGGAGACCCGGGATTGAGTCCCATGTCAGGTTCCCTGCATGGAGTCTGCTTCTCCCTCTGCCCATGTCTGTGCCTCTCTCTGTCTCTCTATCATGAATAAGTAAATAAAATCTTTAAAAAAAAAATCACTAAAAAAGAGAATTTCAAGTCAGGTTCTCAAAATAGAAATGATGATTGAAATTTTGACCATTTTCTAGAGCCTATAATTTAAGAATTTCCTAGGAGGCAAAAATGGAAGAGTTTACATCCAAGTAAGGATAAGCTAATATGAAAGTACCAGAGAAGTGTTCCAAAACCCATGTAGAATGTTCCTATTGGAAGTTCTCGGTGTCTCTGGAGTGCCTTTGCTAATTCTGCAGTGCTTGTCAGCAGTGCCTGGTTTTAGTAATTGGCTAGTACTGAGAACTGAATGACCTTTGAAAATGCCAACTACTGATCAAGACCTGATGTAAAAGTCTTTAGGAGACCACAGATCAATGTGTAGGATGTTGCTGCTCCAGTAGCTATCATTCTTTTACTCTTAATACCAAATTAGTATCAATTTCTAGTTGACACATAAGGGTGATGACTATTGTTTTTCATTATAACACTCTGATTTAATAACCATAGAACCATCAGAAAATCAAAAAATAAAGTGAAATAAAATAAATCTGAAGGGTACTTTAATTTTTTTTTTTTTGCTTTTTATGCAACTTACTATTGAAATTATTAAAATTAAATTCATATGTTGGAAAATATGTCATAAGTTTTGTTAGGCTTTCTATGTCACAGTTTAGAAGAATATTATTGAGACAATCAATAGAATATCAATGTCTTCTATATATTTTATTAGATTTTATAAGAGAAATTTTATTCCCAATTCCCAATGTCATGGGACAGTTTCTCCAAGTTAATTGTTATCCTCTGCATATTGTGATTATTGTAACTCATTCTGATTTCTTTTTTCTTTGCCTGAGTGATTCTGATAGCCAACTTTAGAAAACAAGTCTACTAATTATACATGGCCAAACAAGTATACATTCCATGTACTAGCCTTTCCTTAATTAATATTTTAATTTCTATATTTATTTCTCATATAATATTTCCTTTAATCTTGAAATCACCCTAAATAATTTATAAGTTAAGTACATTATGAACAAACAAATGAAAGAATGAATAAACAATAAGATAAAATCTAGAAGATGGCGGAAGAGTAGGGTCTCCAAATCACCTGTCTCCACCAAACTACCTAGAAAACCTTCAAATTATCCTGAAAATCTATGAATTCGGCCTGAGATTTAAAGAGAGACCAGCTGGAATGCTACAGTGAGAAGAGTTCGCGCTTCTATCAAGGTAGGAAGACGGGGAAAAAGAAATAAAGGAACAAAGGCCTCCAAGGGGGAGGGGCCCCGCAAGGAGCCGGGCTGAGGCCGGGGCGAGTGTCCCCAGGACAGGAGAGCCCCGTCCCGGAGGAGCAGGAGCTGCACCGACCTTCCCGGGGGAAAGGGGCTCGCGGGGAGTTGGAGCAGGACCCAGGAGGGCGAGGATCTCCTCGGGTTCCCGGGGACAGTAACAGAGCAACTGCGCGCCCAGGAGAGTGCGCCGAGCTCCCTAAGGGCTGCAGCGCGCACGGCGGGGCCCGGCGGGACCCGGAGCAGCTCGGAGGGGCTCGGGCGGCAGCTCCGCGGAGGGGGCTGCGCGACGGGAGCAGCTCGGAGGGGCTCGGGCGGCGGCTCCGCGGAGGGGGTTGCGCGGCCCGGGAGCGCGAATCCAACAGCACAGACCGGAGGCACAGGGCGCCGGGACACAGCCCAGGATCCCGCCTCCCCCGGGACAGGCAGAGGCCGGGAGGGCCCAGGACAGCGAGGACGCTCCTGCCCCAGCTGAGCACATCAGCGGCCCCGCCCGGAGCCTCCAGGCCCTGCAGACGGAGTTCCTGCCGGAGCTGAATCCAGGTTTCCAGAGCTGCCCCGCCACTGGGGCTGTTCCTCCTGCGGCCTCACGGGGCAAACAACCCCCACTGAGCCCTGCACCAGGCAGGGGCAGAGCAGCTCCCCCAACTGCTAACACCTGAAAATCAGCACAACAGGCCCCTCCCCCAGAACACCAGCTAGACGGACAAATTCCAGGAGAAGCCAAGGGTCTTAAAGAACACAGAATCAGAAGATACTCCCCGGTGGTTCTTTTTTTGTTGTTTTGTTTTGTTTTGTTTTGTTTTTGTTTTGTTTTGCTTTGTGATTTGTTTCCTTCCCCCACCCCCTTTTTTTCTCCTTTCTTTTTCTTTCTCTTTTTCTTCTTTTTTTTTCCGTTTTTTTTTCTCTTTTTCTTCCCTTTTTTTTTTCTTCTCTTTCTCTTTTCTTTGCTTCTTTCTCTCCTCTCTTTTTCTCTTTTTCCCAATACAATTTGCTTTTGGCCACTCTGCACTGAGCAAAATGACTAGAAGGAAAACCTCACCTCAAAAGAAAGAATCAGAAACAGTCGTCTCTCCCACAGAGTTACAAAATCTGGATTACAATTCAATGTCAGAAAGCCAATTCAGAAGCACTATTATACAGCTACTGGTGGCTCTAGAAAAAAGTATAAAGGACTCAAGAGACTTCATGACTGCAGAATTTAGAGCTAATCAGGCAGAAATTAAAAATCAATTGAATGAGATGCAATCCAAACTAGAAGTCCTAACGACGAGGGTTAACGAGGTGGAAGAACGAGTGAGTGACATAGAAGACAAGTTGATAGCAAAGAGGGAAACTGAGGAAAAAAGAGACAAACAATTAAAAGACCATGAAGATAGATTAAGGGAAATAAACGACAGCCTGAGGAAGAAAAACCTACGTTTAATTGGGGTTCCCGAGGGCGCCGAAAGGGACAGAGGGCCAGAATATGTATTTGAACAAATTCTAGCTGAAAACTTTCCTAATCTGGGAAGGGAAACAGGCATTCAGATCCAGGAAATAGAGAGATCCCCCCCTAAAATCAATAAAAACCGTTCAACACCTCGACATTTAATTGTGAAGCTTGCAAATTCCAAAGATAAGGAGAAGATCCTTAAAGCAGCAAGAGACAAGAAATCCCTGACTTTTATGGGGAGGAGTATTAGGGTAACAGCAGACCTCTCCACAGAGACCTGGCAGGCCAGAAAGGGCTGGCAGGATATATTCAGGGTCCTAAAGGAGAAGAACATGCAACCAAGAATACTTTATCCAGCAAGGCTCTCATTCAAAATGGAAGGAGAGATAAAGAGCTTCCAAGACAGGCAGCAACTAAAAGAATATGTGACCTCCAAACCAGCTCTGCAAGAAATTTTAAGGGGGACTCTTAAAATTCCCCTTTAAGAAGAAGTTCAGTGGAATAGTCCACAAAAACAAAGACTGAATAGATATCATGATGACACTAAACTCATATCTCTCAATAGTAACTCTGAATGTGAACGGGCTTAATGACCCCATCAAAAGGCGCAGGGTTTCAGACTGGATAAAAAAGCAGGACCCATCTATTTGCTGTCTACAAGAGACTCATTTTAGACAGAAGGACACCTACAGCCTGAAAATAAAAGGTTGGAGAGCCATTTACCATTCGAATGGTCCTCAAAAGAAAGCAGGGGTAGCCATCCTTATATCAGATAAACTAAAATTTACCCCAAAGACTGTAGTGAGAGATGAAGAGGGACACTATATCATACTTAAAGGATCTATTCAACAAGAGGACTTAACAATCCTCAATATATATGCTCCGAATGTGGGAGCTGCCAAATATATAAATCAATTATTAACCAAAGTGAAGAAATACTTAGATAATAATACACTTATACTTGGTGACTTCAATCTAGCTCTTTTTATACTCGATAGGTCTTCTAAGCAAAACATCTCCAAAGAAACGAGAGCTTTAAATGATACACTGGACCAGATGGATTTCACAGATATCTACAGAACTTTACATCCAAACTCAACTGAATACACATTCTTCTCAAGCGCACATGGAACTTTCTCCAGAATAGACCACATATTGGGTCACAAATCGGGTCTGAACCGATACCAAAAGATTGGGATTGTCCCCTGCATATTCTCAGACCATAATGCCTTGAAATTAGAACTAAATCACAACAAGAAGTTTGGAAGGACCTCAAACACGTGGAGGTTAAGGACCATCCTGCTAAAAGATAAAAGGGTCAACCAGGAAATTAAGGAAGAATTAAAAAGATTCATGGAAACTAATGAGAATGAAGATACAACCGTTCAAAATCTTTGGGATGCAGCAAAAGCAGTCCTAAGGGGGAAATACATCGCAATACAAGCATCCATTCAAAAACAGGAAAGAACTCAAATACAAAAGCTCACCTTACACATAAAGGAGCTAGAGAAAAAACAGCAAATAGATCCTACACCCAAGAGAAGAAGGGAGTTAATAAAGATTCGAGCAGAACTCAACGAAATCGAGACCAGAAGAACTGTGGAACAGATCAACAAAACCAGGAGTTGGTTCTTTGAAAGAATTAACAAGATAGATAAACCATTAGCCAGCCTTATTAAAAAGAAGAGAGAGAAGACTCAAATTAATAAAATCATGAATGAGAAAGGAGAGATCACTACCAACACCAAGGAAATACAAACGATTTTAAAAACATATTATGAACAGCTATATGCCAATAAATTAGGCAATCTGGAAGAAATGGACGCATTCCTGGAAAGCCACAAACTACCAAAACTGGAACAGGAAGAAATAGAAAACCTGAACAGACCAATAACCAGGGAGGAAATTGAAGCAGTCATCAAAAACCTCCCAAGACACAACAGTCCAGGGCCAGATGGCTTCCCAGGGGAATTTTATCAAACGTTTAAAGAAGAAACCATACCTATTCTCCTAAAGCTGTTTGGAAAGATAGAAAGAGATGGAGTACTTCCAAATTCGTTCTATGAAGCCAGCATCACCTTAATTCCAAAGCCAGACAAAGACCCCGCCAAAAAGGAGAATTACAGACCAATATCTCTGATGAACATGGATGCAAAAATTCTCAACAAGATACTGGCCAATAGGATCCAACAGTACATTAAGAAAATTATTCACCATGACCAAGTAGGATTTATCCCTGGGACACAAGGCTGGTTCAACACCCGTAAAACAATCAATGTGATTCATCATATCAGCAAGAGAAAAACCAAGAACCATATGATCCTCTCATTGGATGCAGAGAAAGCATTTGACAAAATACAGCATCCATTCCTGATCAAAACTCTTCAGAGTGTAGGGATAGAGGGAACATTCCTCGACATCTTAAAAGCCATCTATGAAAAGCCCACAGCAAATATCATTCTCAATGGGGAAGCACTAGGAGCCTTTCCCCTAAGATCAGGAACAAGACAGGGATGTCCACTCTCACCACTGCTGTTCAACATAGTACTGGAAGTCCTAGCCTCAGCAATCAGACAACAAAAAGACATTAAAGGCATTCAAATTGGCAAAGAAGAAGTCAAACTCTCCCTCTTCGCCGATGACATGATGCTCTACATAGAAAACCCAAAAGTCTCCACCCCAAGATTGCTAGACCTCATACAGCAATTCGGTAGCGTGGCAGGATACAAAATCAATGCCCAGAAGTCAGTGGCATTTCTATACACTAACAATGAGACTGAAGAAAGAGAAATTAAGGAGTCAATCCCATTTACAATTGCACCCAAAAGCATAAGATACCTAGGAATAAACCTCACCAAAGATGTAAAGGATCTATACCCTAAAAACTATAGAACACTTCTGAAAGAAATTGAGGAAGACACAAAGAGATGGAAAAATATTCCATGCTCATGGATTGGCAGAATTAATATTGTGAAATTGTCAATGTTACCCAGGGCAATATACACGTTTAATGCAATCCCTATCAAAATACCATGGACTTTCTTCAGAGAGTTAGAACAAATTATTTTAAGATTTGTGTGGAATCAGAAAAGACCCCGAATAGCCAGGGGAATTTTAAAAAAGAAAACCATAGCTGGGGGCATCACAATGCCAGATTTCAGGTTGTACTACAAAGCTGTGGTCATCAAGACAGTGTGGTACTGGCACAAAAACAGACACATAGATCAGTGGAACAGAATAGAGAATCCAGAAGTGGACCCTGAACTTTATGGGCAACTAGTATTCGATAAAGGAGGAAAGACTATCCATTGGAAGAAAGACAGTCTCTTCAATAAATGGTGCTGGGAAAATTGGACATCCACATGCAGAAGAATGAAACTAGACCACTCTCTTTCACCATACACAAAGATAAACTCAAAATGGATGAAAGATCTAAATGTGAGACAAGATTCCATCAAAATCCTAGAGAAGAACACAGGCAACACCCTTTTTGAACTCGGCCATAGTAACTTCTTGCAAGATACATCCACGAAGGCAAAAGAAACAAAAGCAAAAATGAACTATTGGGACTTCATCAAGATAAGAAGCTTTTGCACAGCAAAGGATACAGTCAACAAAACTCAAAGACAACCTACAGAATGGGAGAAGATATTTGCAAATGACATATCAGATAAAGGGCTAGTTTCCAAGATCTATAAAGAACTTATTAAACTCAACACCAAAGAAACAAACAATCCAATCATGAAATGGGCAAAAGACATGAAGAGAAATCTCACAGAGGAAGACATAGACATGGCCAACATGCATATGAGAAAATGCTCTGCATCACTTGCCATCAGGGAAATACAAATGAAAACTACAATGAGATACCACCTCACACCAGTGAGAATGGGGAAAATTAACAAGGCAGGAAACAACAAATGTTGGAGAGGATGCGGAGAAAAGGGAACCCTCTTACACTGTTGGTGGGAATGTGAACTGGTGCAGCCACTCTGGAAAACTGTGTGGAGGTTCCTCAAACAGTTAAAAATAGACCTGCCCTACGACCCAGCAATTGCACTGTTGGGGATTTACCCCAAAGATACAAATGCAATGAAACGCCGGGACACCTGCACCCCGATGTTTCTAGCAGCAATGGCCACGATAGCCAAACTGTGGAAGGAGCCTCAGTGTCCAACGAAAGATGAATGGATAAAGAAGATGTGGTTTATGTATACAATGGAATATTACTCAGCTATTAGAAATGACAAATACCCACCATTTGCTTCAACGTGGATGGAACTGGAGGGTATTATGCTGAGTGAAGTAAGTCAGTCGGAGAAGGACAAACATTATATGTTCTCATTCATTTGGGGAATATAAATAATAGTGAAAGGGAAGGGAGAAGAAATGTGTGGGAAATATCAGAAAGGGAGACAGAACGTAAAGACTGCTAACTCTGGGAAACGAACTAGGGGTGGTAGAAGGGGAGGAGGGCGGGGGGTGGGAGTGAATGGGTGACGGGCACTGGGTGTTATTCTGTATGTTAGTAAATTGAACACCAATAAAAAAAAATAAACATATATATATTTAACCCCCCCAAAAAAAATAAAAATAAAAATAAAAATAAATAAAAAAAAAAAAAAAAAAAAAAAAAAAAGATAAAATCTATTAGGAGTGATTATAATTGGGGACTATTGATATTTTATTACTTTTCTTAATGTCTCTGTAGTTATAAAACTGCATATATTTTATTTTCAATGTAAACAGTAACTGTGCATATGTACCTATGTGTGTGTATATATATATATATGTACATTTTAAAGTTTATTTATTTAAGTGATCTCTACACCCAACATGAGACTCCAATTTACAACCCCGAAATAAAGAGCTACCTGCTCTTCTGACTGACCCAACCAGGCACACCACAAGCAATATATTTTAAGAATCAAATCCTAAATACTACGAACTTATTTGATAAAAATGATGTTTTAAAAAATGACTTTTTTTCAAACAAAGATTATTTAGCATAATAAAGAATAAATGTTCCATATAATGTACTTTGAAATTATTAGCTTAAACCAAAAATAAATAAATAAAAGGAATTCATTTTAGGCGCAAAGATAGAGAAGGACCAAGAAGCAAGATTGGATCTATAATAGATTATTTTTTCCCATTTTCCATGAGAATTTACTTTTATAGAGATAAAAGATATACTTTTCCAATTCATTCAGTCACTCATTTATCAAGTAGATAATTATTTATTCATACAGGTGTTAGATACTAGTATATTTTGTGTATGGTATTATCATATGAAAAACATGATTATTATTTAAATTTTTTTTTTTTTTTTTGAGAGAGAGAGAGAGAGCAAGAAAGAGAGAGCATGGTGGGGAAGGACAGAGGGAGAAGTAGAGAGAGTCTTAGGCAGACTCCCACTGAAACAAAGGGAGCAACTCAGGGGATATCTCACAACCCTGAGATCATGACCTGAGTTGAAACCAAGAGTCGCATATTTAACCAACTGCACCAAACAGAATTCTTGAAAAACATTATGTTTAATAAATTTTGCTTAAAATCTATCCAGAGGTAAATATGGTTAATGTTTTTCTTTTCAAATTTACATTATTATCCTTGATATTGGAAGTACACTTTCTAAGACCTTTTGTGACTATATTTTCTATATAGTGTACATTTTTTAAAACTTTCAGTATATTTTATGTCAGATTTTATACATCACTAGTTCACAGAATACGACAAAACTGGCAAGTCTCACACATTCAGAGAAACCTCAATTTTTAAGGAAGTGTGATACACTTTCTATGGGTTGGTGAATGAAACTAGAATTTATATATTTCTTTGCATAACATCCCAGACTTAAATCGAGTCCTAGCAGTAATGCTTAGAAAAAAGATCTAGGAAGGATTAACTGCATACAACTTTGAACTAGTCCTTATGTAAAACTTGCATGAAATCCTAAAGACAAACACAAAGGGAGAGAAGAAAGTGGCTACAATTTATTTAAAAATCTATTAATTTTATATGTCTGACAATACTTTCCAAACATAAGCCTATGTGGAAACTTTCACAGAGCTTTTATTGGTTTGAGGCACTTCCTTTAGAATTTAAATACATGCTCTGTTGTTCAACTTATTTTGAGGGGATCCTGAAATATATAAATTGGTTGAGAGTCTAGTGGGGGAACGTCTGTCTGACATCACTTTTTTCAGACTCCTGACCTGTCAAAGCCAATTTATTTTTGGTCCTGATGAAGGAAAGGCATGGGATGATGGAGTCTTGGAAGATATTATCTCTCAGAATTTTTTGATTCATGAAAACAATTAAATTTGGTTTACAAAAATAATTAAATTTTGACATGATATTGAATTTGCTTTCATTTTCGCTAATATGCCAAGTTAAACCTGGTTTTCTATAGGGATTGTGGCTTTTAAAAAAATAATCTTATAAAATAAACAAAAAAACTTGAAATTCAAATCTATTGCAAAGTATTATATAGCTACTAAATTAACAAAAATGTATTAATGAAACAATATAATGTGTTAAAATAAATTTTGCTGCTTATGCTTTGTTGCTTTTAACAAACATTTATATTACAAATCTTGTAAAGTTTCCAATATGAGTTTTGACGGAAAGATAGTCTTTTATCATTAGATGATATTATTTTAAAAGCTCAGTTTCTACAATATCCTTCTTTTTATGAAACATGGTGAGAGTAAACAGTGCTTTTGTTTGGGTTGCTGCGTTTATTTTTCTTTGTCTTACATTTGCTATGATTTTACCATTAAATCAAGAAGTTGATTTTATAAGTTTATTGTTCAACAGAATATAAAACAGGAACCAATTGTCTAAGGCACCTGCTACATTTCATGTATGTGGGTCTTAAACTTAATGTTAACTTTACATTAAAATTCTTGCACATATGAAAGATACAAAAAGCAAAAAAACTAAATTACAAAATGTTTAAAGACACTTTTAAAAATTCTACATGAAAATTGGCACCACCTAACATACTTTGCACATGTCTGATTTTAGTTTGATTTTTGGTATCTGCTTCATTTTATTTTCTTCAAAATATATGCAAATTATACAGCATTTATGATACCTGAATCTTAATTCTTCATTTAAATCAGATGTATAACAACTCATTTAAGTTAATTTAAATTTCATACTATAGAATTTGATAAATTTTTGCTTTCTGCTTAGTATGGGTTAATATTTGACTGATAAAATATTAAACTGAATTGTTATCTCATTCTGACCCACAATATTCACTGTAAAATAGCTATATTACTGTCTACCATTTCATCATGTAAACTGTAGTTAGGCCAATTTAATTCAATTGCTATAGATATTCTAAAGATTGAGAAATCCCTCTTTTATTTAAGCCTATGATATTTTTAAAAGCATGACTCAAATTTCAAGTTGAACTGATTTATATTGCACATTTTCAATATAAAATATGATGTCCTTAAAAATAAAATTGTGACATTCCATGTGTATGTGTTATTGAATCAACTTCGAAAAATAAAGTGGATCTTGGAAACTAGCCCTTATCTGATATGTCATTTGCAAATATCTTCTCCCATTCTGTAGGTTGTCTTTTAGTTTTGTTGACTGTATCCTTTGCTGTGCAAAAGCTTCTTATCTTGATGAAGTCCCAATAGTTCATTTTTGCTTTTGTTTCTTTTGCCTTTGTGGATGTATCTTGCAAGAAGTTACTGTGGCCGAGTTCAAAAAGGGTGTTGCCTGTGTTCTTCTCTAGGATTTTGATGGTATCTTGTCTCACATTTAGATCTCTCATCCATTTTGAGTTTATCTTTGTGTATGGTGAAAGAGAGTGGTCTAGTTTCATTCTTCTGCATGTGGATGTCCAATTTTCCCAGCACCATTTATTGAAGAGACTGTCTTTCTTCCAATGGATAGTCTTTCCTCCTTTATCGAATATTAGTTGACCATAAAGTTCAGGGTCCACTTCTGGGTTCTCTCTTCTGTTCCATTGATCTATGTGTCTGTTTTTGTGCCAGTACCACACTGTCTTGATGACCACAGCTTTGTAGTACAACCTGAAATCTGGCATTGTGATGCCCCCAGATATTCTTTTCTTTTTTAAAATTCCCCTGGCTATTCAGGGTCTTTTCTGATTCCACACTCAACACCAAAGAAACCAACAATCCAATCATGAAATGGGCAAAAGACATGAACAGAAATCTCACAGAGGAAGACATAGACATGGCCAACATGCATATGAGAAAATGCTCTGCATCACTTGCCATCAGGGAAATACAAATCAAAACCACAATGAGATACCACCTCACACCAGTGAGAATGGGGAAAATTAACAAGGCAGGAAACCACAAATGTTGGAGAGGATGCAGAGAAAAGGGAACCCTCTTACACTGTTGGTGGGAATGTGACCTGGTGCAGCCACTCTGGAAAACTGGGTGGAGGTTCCTCAAAGAGTTAAAAATAGACCTGCCCTACTGACCCAGCAATTGCACTGTTGGGGATTTACCCCAAAGATACAGATGCAATGAAACGCCGGGACACCTGCACCCCGATGTTTATAGCAGCAATGACCACAATAGCCAAACTGTGGAAGGAGCCTCGATGTCCATCGAAAGATGAGTGGATAAAGAAGATGTGGTTTATGTATACAATGGAATATTACTCAGCTATTAGAAATGACAAATACCCACCATTTGCTTCAACGTGGATGGAACTGGAGGGTATTATGCTGAGTGAAGTAGGTCAGTCGGAGAAGGACAAACATTATATGTTCTCATTCATGTGGGGAATATAAATAATAGTGAAAGGGAATATAAGGGAAGGGAGAAGAAATGGGTAGGAAATATCAGAAAGGGAGACAGAACGTAAAGACTGCTAACTCTGGGAAACGAACTAGGGGTGGTAGAAGGGGAGGAGGGCGGGGGGTGGGAATGAATGTGTGACGGGCACTGGGGGTTATTCTGTATGTTGGTAAATTGAACACCAATAAAAAAAATAAAGATGAAAAAAAAAAAGAAAAAGAAAGTGGGTCTAGACGTCTTAAATGAATAGTAAATTAATTAAAACAAATTTATTACTTAAATTCAAAATAACTTGATAAAATTTAGACAACTTTGAGAATTATGTATGTATTTAAAATTTCTGAACTTGAGTGGATAGTAAACAAAAATAGAGTCTAAGCTTGATTTTCTAAGTTGAATAGTTGAATAGATTTTTCAATTAAAAAATATCATGAAGTGCCCCGCTATATATCAACATTGAAGTGTTGTAAATACATAATATTTAATTATTATGAATACATAATATTATTATGTATTAACAATTTGTCTAATTTTAAAACACATGTTGATTCATAGAATTCTTTTTTTAAAACCAGTACAGATATAATCAAATATTTTAACAGAATCACAATTGAATTTCCAGGAAAATCCTCAAGCAATATATAATTTTCTTGTAATTTCCTAAGCCAATTGCTTTGTAAATAATTATGTAGAAGCTATGATATAAGCAATAAAACCTTCCGAGGAAAGGGAATTTTTTTTTTTTTTTTTTAGTGGGAATTAACAAAGTCTATATTTCTAGGAGATGGAATCTGACCTTTTTCAATTTAGATTCAGCCTATTGTTAATAGCGTTTGCCAGGACTTTGTAAACCACTGGAAAGAATATTTCTATCACACATCTAAAGAGATTTGCAAGACTGATCTATAGCAGAAAGTGGGATAGAAGCTTAGAGCCAAACATGGCACTAACGAAAATATCTTAATAATGATAAAATGACTATTAGTTACTAATTATTTATTATATGCTAGGTAGTTTTCTAAGCACTTTACAAATTTAACTCAGAAATCCTCCCAATCAACCTTAGAGTAAGGTCCATTAGTTATCTTTTTTTTTCTTTCTTTCTTTCTTTCTTTCTTTCTTTCTTTCTTTCTTTCTTTCTTTCTTTTTTTTTTTTTTTTTTTTAGTAGTGGACAAAATTAGGTAATATTACAAGCTATATTTGCTGATGTACATTTTTCCAAGTTTAATAATTTCTGGAGGACACAGCTTACAAATAATAATATCTTAGGTTTATGAAGGAACAAATTATCCAACAATTATCCAAATTATCCAAATTATCCAAGGTTATCCAGATAGTTTAGTTTCAGCTTCAGGCCTCTTGCCCTTGTTCTCTTGCTAAGATACACTCTGCTTTTGAGTAGGAAGCAATGGAAGACATGGTTTTGTGCTTACATATATTTATTGAAGACCACTAAAGATTTCAGGCAATTGCCAAGTAAAATAAATGGAATTATATTGGGTGGTCAGTGAAGACCTTGATTCTAGGGGGAAGCTACTCAAAAGTACATTGACCTGGGAAAAAGACTTCTGGTAAAATGATGAAACCAAAAAGGAAATGATAATCACAACAAAGAAAATGTCCTTATTCATTTCTATCACTCATTTTTTTTTTTTTTTTTTTTTTTTTAGTTTTTTTTTAAAGACTTTTAGGAGTAGTTTTAGGTTCACAGCAAGTTCAAGAGGAAGGTACAGAGGTTTCCCATATATCAGTGATATCTACACATGCATATGCATATCTCCTCCATTATCAACACTTCTCGACTGGATTATTTGTTTTTTGGCTGTTCAGTTTTATAAACTACATATTTTGAATACTAACCCTTTATCAGATAGATAATGTCATATGCAAATATCTTCTCCCATTCTGAAGGTTGCCTTCTGACTTTGTTGCTGGTTTCTTTCACTGAGCAGAAGCTTTTTATTTTGATGACATCTCAATAGTCCATTTTAGGTTTTGATTTCCTTGCCTCTGGAGACATATCTAGTAAGAAGTTGCTATGGTCCATGTTAATGAAGTTACTGCCTATGTTCTTCTCTAAGATTTTGATGATTTCATTTTCACATTTAGGTCTTTAATCTATTTTGAATTTATTTTTTTCTATCATTCATTTGTAGAGAAGAAATGTTCAAATCAATATTCGAAAAATGTTCAATAGAATGTATCTGCTATGTATGTAATATGTTTAATTCTAAAGGTACATTAAATATATTTCATAATTTGCATTGTAGTGTATGATTTCTCAACATATTTTTGTAATTTTATCCATTTTAATGGAAGTACATTTAGCTACTTTAATAAGACTCTGCAGTTAGAAAATCCAAAAATACTAATTTTGGCTACGAATTTGATATCAAGAATAAGCAGATCAGGAAAACACCAATATTTTTTGAAAACTGTTCCAATAAGTTTTCTACTGGTATACTTCACACTATATTTTTTACCATAACTAAAGTTTTATATTACTTAAATAAGCATTATTTCCTCTTTCTTTAAATCCAACACTGTATCACTAAATCTTTCTGATATTATTTCCTTATCCTTGTAGCATTACTTTTATTCATATTATTCCACTTTCTATTATTTAGTGAGAATTAAAATATTAAGATACTGGGTGCCTGGTGGCTCAGTTGGTTAAGCATTTTGCCTTTGGTTCAGGGCATGATCCAAGGATCCAGTCCAACATCAGGCTCCCTGCTTGATGGGGAGTCTGCTTCTCCCTCTACCCCTCTAACCTACTCGTTCTCTCTCTCTCTCTCTCAGTCATGGTCTCTCACTCTCTCAAATAAATAAAAAATAAAAAAATAAAAAAATAAGACATTAAGATACTAAGATATTTATAATACTGCTTGGCCAATAGTAAGGATGCATTGTGGGATATTATTATTATAATTAATATTATTAATGGGTATTGATGATAAAACCTGCAAAAAAGTTAATAACAAAGAGATGGTTCCTTCTAAATGTATAAGTATAAATATTTTCATAGAAAATTATAGAATAATAAGATATCTGCTGGAGCTAAGATACCAGTGTACTTTTAAAAAATGATTAGAAATTGGGGCACCTGGGTGGCTCAATGGTTGAGTGTCTGCCTTTGGCTCAGGCTGTGATCCTGGGGTCCTGGGATTGAGTCCTGTATCAGGCACATGACAGGGAGCCAGCTTCTCCCTCTGCCTGTGTCTCTGCCTCTGTCTCTCTCCCTGTGTCTCTCATGAATAAATAATAATTTAAAAAACATTATTAGAAATGATACAGAAAAACTAAATATAGCTGTTACCTGCTCCCATTCATACATGCTTAAAACAAAGTAATTTTGAAATTCATTCCACTTAAAATTCATGACTGCAAACTTCAATGGACACTAATGAAGTGATTATGTTAATATATTACATTCTGAAATGATTACTTCATCTCTATCCTTTTCCACAATTCCCACATGGCATCTTTTCTCTCCATTCCCATATCAGTAAATGGTCCTGTGTTGGAGGAGGTTATTGAAAGAACCTAACCACTGGTTGACCTCATAAAATAAATAGACCTGGGCAATCGGAGGCTTCTAGCATCCTCCCCTACTTTCGGAGTGTACTTTCTGCCCACTGTTCATTCCCATACTAGAAGCATGCAGCTTTGAGAAAGTTATGTGTGGTTGAGATCATCTGTACTATATATCTGACTGAACCTTGTTAAGTTCTCTAATAAACTCTTAAGATACTGGCAGGCCAGTATGGAGGTCTGCTTGTCTTGAGGCCATCCAAAACATCCTCCTTGTAAATCTCCTTCCTGGTTAAAACTGTCGCCTACCAATCTGGACTGCTCTGCCTCTTTCTACAGTCTTTCCTATGTCTTCCATGTACAGGGGCCAGTTTCAAATTTCACTCAGGAACTCCTGAAGTTGTTAACTAATACCTTGCCTTATACTTTGTCAGGAAAATATCCATTTGAATGTATTCAATTAATCTTCCCAACAACCAATATGAAATTCTAACTGCATGTCTCTCGTTATTGTTTAATCCTATTGTGTTAGAAGGAATTTTACTTCTCTTGCCTAGGATCAGTCTCTTGTAGACTGGAATCCAAAGCTATCTGCAATCCCAAGGTATTTTCTTGCCTATTTCATTAGTTTACCTTTTTGTCATTCCCTCCCCACACACCTACTGATATCTCACATCTTTTTTTTTTTTTTTGATATCTCACATCTTAAAACAGACACCCTAATATTCCTACTTCAAAATGACTTACATATCTGTATTAATTAGCAATGTTCCACAAAGTCACATTACTGGAAAACAACATGAACACCAACCAACCCAAGTTGTATTTAAATACCATTCCATCCTCACTATCCCACTAAATGAGCAATTTGTTTTTATGTCCTGCTTTACAAAGCAATGTGTACACTGTCTTATTTTTTCATTATAATCAAACCATTTTAACTGTCTTCTCACCACTTGATGGAACTTTCACTTTTCAGACTTCTCCATCAATTCCATTTTTCATTTTCATCTTATTCAGTTTGATCTCATTCTCATAACACTAATATTCCTGTTTCTATTACCGTCTCCACGTTGCTGCTTCTTACAAGTTAATATGTTTCATTATCCTTATTTGGCTCCTCACCCTTATAAAAGTCAGCTCCTAGAATTTCTCAAAAGAATAACTTTTCACTATCTTCTCATCTTGGGAGTCTTATCCTATCTAATGACTGTAGACACCCTGGGTTAGCTTTTGTATTCTAATATTCTCTGAGTTTCAGATTATTCAAAACCCCAAATACCTTTTTAATATTTTCAAATTCATGTTTTATAAATATCCCAATTGAATGCTAAAAAAGTAGAATTCTTTATATTTTCTCCCCAAACCTAATCATTCTTCCTTTGCTTTCATCTAATGATAGGGTAGCAACTAGCAACCAACAGAAGAAGGAAAAGGAGGAGGAGGAGGTAGAGAAGAAGACATGTCCCATATCCTGTCTTCTCCCTCTTCATCCTTACAATATGCAATATCTATTCAGATCTACTTCTCTTTGTTTCCTTTGTCACAATTTCTACTCAAATTTTGTCATTAAATGTAGAAGGACACATACAACTTTTATCCTAATATCATGATAAAGAATCTCTAAGACACTTTTTCTTTATAATTTTATTATCTTCAAGATAAAACTTCAAAACTAATGTATATATGCAAACATGTCTTATGTGTATATATTATATATATGAATAATCTCACTATGACACTTTCTCTATAAAGTATAGGTAAAAGCATTTACTTCTCAAGATTATCATGTAGATTCAATAGGATGAGTACACAAAATGTTTAGTGAAAAGTTGACCCATTAAAATTCATCTGTAAGTATTTAATTCAATCACTTTCACTTGAGATTTGAAGGATCTAGTATATTTTACGTAAAATATCAATGTCACTGTTGATGTTATGATGGTTTAAAATATTTTTACAGGCAATTGTAAAAACTTACTACATTTTACACCAGTGTGTAAAATTATTTAGTGTCCTCAATACTCAAATTATTTTGTAACTGTAGCTTACAAATAACCATTAGCAAATGCTCAGTGGCAATAAATGATCCACAGACTATCTCACTGATTATTTTACATTTCCTAGCTTTATTTTCCTTTTATCTTTGGGTTTTTATTGTTCAAAATGACAAAGATCAACCTGAACAAGGGCACAGTAGAAATCTATCACTGTGAACTGAAGGACAAATAAGCAGAATCTTTGAAGTTATACTTTGAAGTTCCATGAAACAGAAAATAGGGTGAAACATGATTTGTGATATCAGAAAGATTCCTGAAGGAAATCTAGAGAAATGAGAGTACTTTCATTAGTTGGCTTTATGTTTTCATAAGCTGTTGTGCTATAATCCTATATAGTACTTTGATTATTTTTGGTATTACAATGCATCAGATTGAAAATTCTGAGAAATATACCGAATACATTTTCTATTTCAAGGCTTACTGGGAAAATTTCATTGTGCAGTTAATTTTGCACCATTAGAAAATTGTGCATAAAAAGATACCTGATGAATGCTTCTGTATGAAATTATTTATTGATATGTACACAAATTATGAATAATTATATTTGATTAAATAGTAAACACATTGAAACATAAAAATAATTAAACTATTTTTGTAGTTTGGATTATGAAAGAAAACTCTCAAATTCATTCTATGAGGTTATCATTTCCTTGATACCAGAATCGCATGAAGACACCACAATAAAAGAGAACTACAGGCCACTCTCTCTCATGAATAAAGATGTGAAAATCCCCAACAAATGATTAGCAAACCGAGTCCAACAGCATATTAAATATATCAAATACCTAGATCAAGTGGGATTTATTCTCAGGATGCAAGGTGGTTCAATGTTTGTAAAATAATCAGTGTGTATGTCACATCAGTAAGAGAGAGTATAAAAACCATATGGTCATTTCAACAGATTCAGAAGAAGCACCTGACAAAGTACAATATCCATGCATGATAAGAGCCCTCCTGCAATGTGGGTCTAGAGGGAACATACCATACCTCATAATAAAGGCCTTATCTTCTATGAAAAGCCAACCGTGGATATCACACTAAATGGTGTAAAACTGAGAGTTTTTCCCTAAGGTCAGGAATAAGACAAGGATGTTCATTCCCACCACTCTTATTCAAAATAGAGTACTGGAAGTACTGGAGGTCTAGCCACAGCAATTAGACAACATAAAGCAACAAAGGCATCCAGATTGGTAAGGAAGAAGTAAAACTCTCTCGATGTGCAGATGACATAACACTATATATAAAAAACCCTAAAGACCCCACTAAAAAACTAGAACAGAAAAAAATAAAAAACTAGAACAGAAATGAATTCAGTAATGTCTCAAGATACAAAATCGATGTGCAGAAATTGTAATATAATATATATAGTAATAAATATATAGTAGTAATGAATAGGCAGAACATGAAATTAAGAAAAAATAATCCCATTTATAATTGCACCCAAAACAGTAAGTTATCCAGGAATAAACTTATCTAAGGAAGTGAAAGATAGATAAAACTAAAAAACACTGATGAAAGAAATTCAAAATGACACAAAATAAAAAGATAAGCAAACAATCCTAAAATTTGTTTGGAACCACAAAAGACCTTGAATAGCCAAAGCAATCTTGAAAAAGAAGAATAAAACTGGAGGTATCACAATTCCAGCTTTTAAGTCATTATGGTATAATATTGTAGTAATAATATAGTAGTAATTAAAACTATGGTATAGTACAGACCTATAAATGAATGGAATAGAACAGAAACCCCCAAAATAAACCCACAATTGTATGATCAGTTAATCTTCCACAAAAGAGGAGTAAATATACAATTGGGAAAAAAGGCAGTCTCTTCACCAACTGGCAAAACTGAACAGCCAAGTGCAAAAGAATAAAACTGGACCACTTTCACACACTATTGCAAAAATAAACTCAAAATAGATTAAATACCTAAATGAGACCTGAAACCATAAAAATCCTTGAAGAGAACACAGTCAGTAATCTGTCTGACATTGGCTGTAGCAACATTTTTCTAGATATGTCTCCTGAAGCAAAAGAAATAAAAGCAAAAATAAACTATTGGGACTACATCAAAATAAAAAGCTTCCGCACAATGAAGGAAATGATTAACAGAACTGAAAGGAAACCTACTGAATCAGAAAAGGTATTTGTAAATGACATTTCCAGTAAAGGGTTAGTATTCAAAATATATAATGAACTAATACAACTCAATACCCCAAAGCCAAATAATCCAATTGAAAATGGGCAGAAGACAAAAATAGACATTTCTCCAAAAAAGACACACAGATGGCCAACAGACATGGGAATATCATTCATCATCAGGGAAAGGCAAATCAAAACCACAATGAAATGTCACCTCACACCTGTCAGAATGGCTAAAATAAAAAACTGAAGAAACAAGTGTGGGTGAAGAAAAGGGGATCCTTTTGCACTTTCAGTAGAAATGCTAGCTGGTGCAGTCACTGTGGAAACAGTATGGAGATTCCTCAAACAATTAAAAATAATGACCCTATAATCCAAGAATTACACAATTGTGTAAAAATACAAAATACAAAGTAAAAATTCAAAAATACTAATACAAAAGGATACATGCACCCCTATGACTACTGCAGCATTGTTTACAATAGCCAAACTATGGAAGCAGCACAACTGTTCAAGTGATGAATGGATAAAGCAGATGTGGTATATATACATAATGGAATATTATTCAGCCATAAAAATAATGAAATCTTGTCATTTGCTACAACATGGATAGAGCTAGAGAGTATAATGCTCTGGGAAATAAATTAGAGAAAGACAAATACCATATAATCTCACCCTTATTTGGAATTTAAGAAAGAAAACAAACAAGCCAAGGGGAAGTAGATGAGAGATAAACAAACCAAGAAACAGACTGTTAACCATAGAAAATAAACTGATGTTTACCAGAGGGGACGTGGGCGGTAGGATTGGGGAAAAGGGGGGGATGGAGTACCAACAATAAAAAAAAATAATAATAATTGTAGAAAATGAAAATACCATAGATTACGAATTCTTTTCTGCCATTATTGATGCTATTTATTTTGTAAAAAAAAATGAAACAAAAGTTGTAGATATTTATATTTGAAGAACCACTTATAGTTTATAGCTGAGGGTTGGTGGAGGGGTGGTGGGTGGGCTGATGGGTTAAATGGGTGACGGGTGTTAAGGAGAGCACTTGTGATGAGCACTGGGTGTTGTATGTAAGTGACGAATCATTAAATCATTAAATTCTATACCCGAAGCAATATGTATGCCAACTAACTGGAATTTAAATAAAAACTACAAAGAAGCTACAAAAAGAAAAGAACTACTATTTATCTAGCAAAAAAGTACATTTTAAAAAGTTAAAGATGAGCTGTGTAGGTTTTTTGTATGTTTGTTTAAAAAGACAATAGTTCTAAATTTTCTTACCACATCTGTGATGGCAAATGGGTGTAAATATACTCCTTCTGCCTGCTAGATACTTCCTGACCATCTAATAACTAATGTGTATAAACTTTATAAACTTATAAACTTTCTTCTGGAATAGTTATAGACTAAAAAAATTAAACAGTATAGAAAGCAACTATGTATCTGTCACCAGGCTTCCTCTCATAATAGCATCTTATAAACATGATATATTTGTCTAAACTAAGAAACTAAATTGTGTATAATACCATTAACTTAGTAACAAATATTACTTGCATTTCAAGTGTTTACTGTCTTATTTATGCTCCAGATTTTGTTCCAGAATATTACATTGTACATATAACATTTATATCTAAATCTCAGTCTTATATTTTCATTTATATCTACTTTACCTAAAGCTTAATTTTTGTGTAATGTGCCAATTTAAAAAAATAGTCTCTTTCTTGTAAATTGTGATATTTGTAGGTATACGGTAGTTGTCCATATAACTATCTATTCCTTTAATATCACTGGGACCGTAGGAATGTGCCTTCTTCTATTCTCGATATTGGGAATGTATTAATTTCTTGTGTTACTATAACAAATTACCACAAACTCGGTGACATACAGCAATAGAAATGTCTTCTCATATTTATTAAACAGGCAAGAAATAAAAATTAGAATGAGAGAAAAACTAGTGAGATTCTCTAATAGAGGTCAAAACTCTGAAATTGGATCACCAGGCCAAAGTCACAGTGTCAGCAGGGCTGTCCTCCCTCTGGAGGCTCCAGAGAAGTCTTCCCTCCTCTTCTGGCTGGTGGTGGTGGCTCCCCAAATTCCTTGACCGGTGTTCCTATCACTGCAATGTCTTTCCCCAAGGTCATATCACCTTCTCCTCTTCTGTCTGTTTCAAATCTCCCTCCTATCATGATACATGTGATTGCAGTGAGGACCTACCCTTATCATCTACGATATGCTCAGCATCTCAAGACTCTTAATCACAGAAGTAAATCGTTGTTTCCATATGAATTAATGTTTACCAATTCCAGGGAGTGGGATGTGGATATCTTTTGAGGGACTGTTTTGAAACCCATGGCAGATGATTAGTTTCTTCATTGGCTTTATTAAAGGTTTACCAGTTCTATTAAATTTAGCAAAAAATCATCCTTTCAGCTAATTGATTTTATTATTCTAATTTTAGATTCGTTGGTTTTTTGCACTAATCACGATGATTTTCTCCCTTCTTCTTGCATTGGGTTAATTTTCATTTCTTTTGTTTCTTCACGTGAAAGCTAGTAAAACTGTTTTCTAATATAAACACTGAGTGCTGTGGGTTTCAGTTCAAACTACAAATTTTTGATTTTTTAAATTTTCATTTAGTTTGAATATTTTAGTCTTTCTCTTAAGACTTTCTCTTGGATCTCTGTGTTATTTACAAGTATGTCTAACTTCCAAGCATTTAGGGTTTCCAGATCTCTTTTTGTTATTCATGTGTATTTTATTTTCCTTTTGGTCTTAGAGCACACTCTGAGGATTTCAATTCTTGTATTTGCATTAGGCTTATGTAATGGCCCCAAACGTAATCTATCTTGGTAAATGGTCAACGTCCACCTGAGAAGAATGTGTATTCTATTCTTATTGGATAGAATGTTCTAAAATGGTAATTAGATCAAGTTGGTTTATCAGGCTTTATTATTACTTATTTTCTGCTTCTCTGATCTATTGTATCCTGAGAACTGGGTGAAAACTTAAATTATGGGGTGCTGGGGTGGCTCAGTCAGTTAAGCAGCTGCCTTTGGCTCAGGTCATGATCTCAGGGTCCTGGGATTGAGGAGCCCTGTGTTGGGCTCCCTGTTTGGCAGAGAATCTGCTACCCTCTCTCCCTGTGTAGCTTCCCCTGATTGAGTCTCTCTCTCTCTCTGTCAAATAAATAAATAAAATCTTTAAATAAAAAAAAGAAATCTTAAATTATAATTGTGGATATGTCTATTTTTTCTTTCAGATTTATCATGTTCAACTTCATATATTCTGAAGTCATTAAACATATTCATTTAGGCTTGGTATATCTTCTTAGAATATTGATCCCCTTACAATCTGTGTCCCTGATAAATGTCCTTGTTTTGTTTGTTTTGTTTTAATGTCCTTGTTTTGAAGTCTACTTGGTCTGAAATCAATATAGGCAGCTTAGTTTCATTTTGATTTTGTCTTTACATGGTCTATCTTTTTTTATCTTTCTAAAAAATCAGCTTATATATTTATATTTAAATTGGGAAATTTTTTTCCATTGGTTTATAAGCCATATATATATATATATATATATATATATATATATAATTTGAGTAAGTCGACACATCATGTTACACTAGTTTCAGATGTACAACATAGTGATTTGACAAATTTATACATTATGCTATGCTCACCACAAATGTAGCTACCATCTGTCGGTATACAATGCTATTCCCATATCATTGGCTCTATTTCTTATGCTGTGCCTTTTGTTCCTGTGACTTATTCCATAACTAAAAATTTGTGGCTCCCACTCTCCTTCACTCCTCTCCCATCCCTAAGCCCCTGTCCCCTCTGGCAACCATCAGTCTGTTCTCAGTATTTATCGGTCTGATTCCATTTTTTTTGTTTGTTTGTTTATTTGTTTATGGAGGTTTTTAAAGGCAGGATATATCTTATATATGCTGTTTAGAAAAATTCAACTCAACCATCTATTTATTCTAGCAATTGGGTTTAGAGCACTTTTATTTAAGCTGATTATAAATATATTCGGATTAAAACCTGTCATCTTCTTAGCAGTATCCTATTTGTTTCTTTTGCTCTTTATTTTCTCACCGCTTTGTTCTCTGGTTTTAATTCAGCATTTTATGGCTTTATAGCTTTTGCATCTCCTTTATTTTCAAATTATTTATTTATCTTTTGTTATTTGTTTGACTTTTCCAGCAGTTTCCCAAGGATTTACAGTACATATTTGTAAATAATAGAGCTTATATTAATATATTTATTACAGCGCTGACACGTAATGTATGAATTACAGTCTTGAGATCGTCTTCCCATTCCATAGACTATTATTGTCACACATTTTATTTTTATGTACGTATACTGCCCTGTATGCTTAAATACATATGTGTATTACCAGTTTTGATTTATAATGAGTAAATTATCATTTATTCCAAAGCTGATTCTCTTCCTTTCTCTGAGCACATCCAAGTTTCTGACTGTATAATATTTTGTCTTCTTCAGAAATTCCTCTAACATTTTCTGTAAAGGAGATTCTGCTAACAATGAATTCCTTCAGGTTGTGTTTGTCTTACCAAGTCTTTTTATTTCTTGTAATTTGGAAGGGCATTTTTTGCCAATATTGAATTTAGAGTTGAAAAGGTTTTCTTTAGCACATTTAAATATTTCACTCTTGCCTTGTTTGCATTGTTTTTGATGATGAGTCTGTTGTATTTTTCAGCATTGTTTCTCAGATTGTAAAATACCTTTTCTCAGGCTGTCTAAAATGTATTCTTTTAGTTTGTGCTCTTCAGCAATTTGACTATATACTATGCTTAGGTGTATGCGTGTACGTGTGCACATGCATATATGCAAGCATGTGTTTTCGGTATTTATCTATCTAGGTTGTGCTATATGACCTTCCTAAACAACGATTTTCTGTCTGTCATGTTATTTTTGGAAACATATCAGCCATTATTTCTTCAAACGTTTCTTCTTCAGGGATTCCAATTATACACATATTTGAACATTTGACATTGTACCACAGATCTTGGATTTTAGTTCTGTTTTGTTTTTGAATCTTTCTCTTTGCATTTCTTTTTCAGTAAATTAATCACCCTGTTATTGATTCTTCCCTCAGCTGTGCTAAATCTACTGATGAGCTCATTAATGGCATTCTTCATCTCCACCGTTTTAAATCTATCATTTCCATGTATTCCCTTTTTATAATTTCCATTCCACTGCTGAAAATATCCATCTGTTTTTGACTCTTCATCTATCTTTTTCATTGAAGGGTTTTTTTTGTTTGTTTTAAAGCTTGTATTTATTTATTCATGAGAGACACACAGAGAAAGGCAAAGACATAGGCAGAGGGAGAAGCAGGCTCCCTGCACGGAGAACCATGCAGAACTCGATCCCAGATCCCAGGATTACACTCTGAGCCGAAGGCAGACACTCAACCACTAAGTCACCCAGGCGTCACTTTTTTTTTTAATATTTTAATCCATTAAAGATTTTATCATATTATTTATAGTTATTTAAGTACTCTGTCCATTCTACATGATGATATGTCTGAAACTAGTTCTCTTGATTGCTTTTTGTTGTCTTTTTCTATGCCTTATAGCTTTTTTGCTTGTTGTTCAATACTAGATATGCTGTACAGGAGTGTATATACTGAGATAAATATTTCCATCCTTATTCAAAGTATTTTTTATCTTTTCTTCTTGTTTCAGTTCTAAATAAATCAAAATTTTCTTAATGATTTATTACTCTACATATGTACATTTCTGAAGTATGTGTAGTTCCCAAATTATGTCATTTTGGCTATCTTATTCTTTTTTTATCATGGCTAAAAAGGAGACATGTATGATTTTTTTTATTTAGCATTTCCTGGGGCTTCTTTTGGTAGAAGAGAACGCAGCCAACTTCCACTTCATGTGTTCACGTGCTTGAAAGAAATGAGTATTTTCCAGATAAGCTTATGTGTATGAGAAAGAGATTTCATACTACTTATTAAACTTTTTGCCATATCAGAATCTCTAAATATGTGTCTGTGTTTATGTACATATGTGTGTGTGTGTGTGTGTGTGTGTGTGTATATATATATATACAGACACAAATGCTAGGTCAGCATCTTTAATATTCATAACCCATACTTGCACATTTTTCTAATACCCATCCTATTAACACATATAAATACATATAAATTTTCCCTAAAATGCAGTATATAACAACTAATCAAAAACATCTACCTAAATGTGTACGTGTGTGTGTGTGTGCACATGCACGAGTATGTGTATCTGTGGAAGAGACTTAGAGACACTGTGATTTGTTTAGCAATTTTACAAACAAGGAGGTCAGGAGATTGAACAAGTGCAATACTACAAGGATCCTTTCATCATCCCAGAGCAGGAGTATAGCTATACTGTTTTAGAATTCATCTTTAGTTTTTTTAAAGTTAATTAATTCTGTAATTGGAAGACAATAGAACATATACATGAGCAGCATTGTGCAGTAGCTCTTTAAAATATATGTGGAATTTGGGGTAAGAGATACATATTTTTATTAGGTTTGCATGCCTTAACATAAACAAAAATAGAAAAGTTATTTTTTGATTTCATTTATTCCTAATTAAACCATTATATGCCCTTCCGTTCTTCCCTCTTTTCTTTCTTGGAATAAGTCAATCTGATTTATTACAGTGTATTCTATTGTAGACCACTAACTTTTCAGTTAAAATGACTTCTTTAGGTTTGCTACTGTTTGCAAATGCACATCAGTTATCACTTTTACCCTTCATATCCTAAATCTTTAGTGCCTGATCCCATCTTAATCCAATCTTCATTTTTGCTTCTCTTCGATCAGATAGCATAAATAGATTTCTTAGAATCCCCTTTACATTTTATAATACCTTGTTTTCTAAGATTGCAGTAATCAGAGGATGGAATGAAAAACAAAATCAGTAAGAAAAAAAGGCATCAATCTCTTTTTTAGTCAAGGATGAATGTGACAGTGAGACTACAGAACAGTTAGTAGCTAAAGTTGTATCAGCATCTATGCAGCAGCAGCAGCATCTTCTGGACAAAAAGAAATATGTGAAATGACAGCAATGAGACCATAATTAGTAAAAAAGCAAGCATTTGCTGATAAAACTCAATTTCTTTTCAGGCCCTTATTAGATATGTAAATAAATAAAGTTGAAATTATTAAGTATATAAGTTATAATAAGGGTTTAAAAATCTCAGTTAATCTTTTACTTAAATATGACACTCTGAGTATAATTTAGCATTCCTAATTTTTAAAGAGGGGATTATCTTAGATAATTATATCATTAGATTTTCTATTAGAAAATAATTATGTGCACTTTTTTAAAACATTCACATTATAAAAATGAAACTCTTTTCAGTTGACATTTTATCCTGACAACTTTAATCAAATTTTGTGAATTAGCACTGAAATCAACCACGTACAGTAAACAATATCATGTACAATTTTTTTTAAAGATTGTATTTATTCATCCATAAGAGACACAGAGAGAGGCAGAGACACAGACAGAGGGAGAAACAGGCTCTTTGAAGGAAGCACGATGCAGAACTCGATTCCGGGACCCCCAGGGATCACGACCTGGGCCAAAGGCAGATGCTCAACTGCTGAGCCACCCAGGCGTCCCTACAATAGTTCTTTTTAAAAGGAATTAATTGGCATTTGTTTTCTTGTTAATAGTTTTCTTCATACTACAATAGCAGAGTTCAGGCATATGATTAACTTAATTTTAATTTTTTAGGGATTTAAAATAAAACTTTATTTTGGGGGTGCCTAATGACTCACCTGGTTAAGCTACCCTACTCTTGATTTCAGCTCAGGTCATGACCTCAAGGTTCTCAGATCAAGTCCTAACTCCTGACTGTGGCTGGGCGCTGAGTGGAGACTGCTTAGGATTTCTCTCTCCCTCTCCTTCTGTCCTTGCCCACCCACTCTATCTTTCAAGGAAAAAAAAAGAAAAGAGAAAAGAAAAGAAAAAAAGAAAAGAAAAGAAAAGAAAAGAAAAGAAAAGAAAAGAAAAGAAAAGAAAAGAAAGAAAAGAAAGAAAAGAAAAGAAAAGAAAAACAAATTAAACTTTATTTTTATCACTTAAAGATATTGATAAAGTCCTATACATAATAAAAAGAATTGGACAGGGACGCCAGGGTGGCTCAGTGGTTGAGTGCCTGCCTCTGACTCAGGGCGTGATCCTGGGGTCCCGGGATTGAGTCCCACATCAGGCTCCCTGCAGGGAGCTGCTTCTCCCTCTGCCTGTGTCTCTGCCACTCTCTGTGTGTCTCTCTATGAATAAATAAATTTTTAAAAATAAAAAAATAATAATAACAATTGGACAAAAGAGAAACCAATAATTATATTTAGATGAAGCACCCTCCACCCTTTCAGGTAAAAAGGTTATAAGATTATACCTCAGAATATTTATTTATTTATTTATTTACCTCAGAATTTTTATAAAGAGGGTACCTTGTTTGGGCCTCTATTATGAACAGGAGAACACAATTATTAGAGCACAGTTTTATCATACCAGAATCAGACATTAAGTGGAGAAAACTTTATAAATTTTATATAAGGACAAAATGAGCAGACTTCTCAAATTCTGTTTTCTCTGGCCAAATACACTTCCTCTTTACTTATGCGAGATGTATCTATGTGTAGAATTAGAAGGTCTTTTTCAGTTTAGATGGAAAGACCAATGCAAGACAACATTACTGTGCAATGTTGAGTTTACTATACGATTTTGTAAAGCACTTGACTTCAACAAAATAGATTTCATCACATATCCCCAGAAATTGATTCTAAGTTGTATTAAGCATTAAATGTCTTAATTATTATGTGCCTTGAGCACCATAGCAAACTGCTTGCTCATCATCCAAAACAACATATTCTTCTCCCCATGCTATTAGTCAGTTTCTTCATTCTTCTTTTGAGTTAGGAACCAAGTTCTAGAGTTTGAAATCCTTAAAAGATTTTCTCCATAAAGCTAGTCTCTAGTTCAAGAAATTTTGGTAATAGCTTGTTAGAAAATAAAGTGTCTCCCCATGATTATATACATTAATTTTTAGCCTCTCTAAACACACACACACACACACACACACACAATCTTTTCCTATTTTCTGCTTCAAAGGATCTTTTCATTTAGAGGTGCTAGAAATTAATTTTTTCTGAAAACAGATAATTTTCCAGGTGCTTATATATTAAATACTGCCAAGCTTCACATGTGAGGATTAGATTATTCCTGGATCAAAGCCTGAAATGTATTAAAATTATTTTTAAAATCCATATGAAAAATTCAAATCTGTGTATGTCCTTAGCACAGTTTACGCTGTGTTACAAGATTATATTTTATTTTTCAAATGTAATCAGTATTCTCAGGCAGTACAGGCCAGTGAACAGAAATAAGATTATTTTTTTTTCTCTATACAACTCTGAGCTTGTCCTGTGCTAACCTTTGTGGCAATACACCTCAAAAAAGTTTATGATGTGATTTTCTTGGCGCTGCCTTGTGTAACAGAACTTTCAGTTTTAGACAAGATCACTTTCCAGATAACAAATCCCCAAAGGGATTGAGACAGGATAGGGGAGGATTATCTTACCTATTATTAAAGCCACTCCCTAAGGCCTGAATATTGCATATTTACACGTATGTGATTTACTACAGTTTTGCTAGTCTCTTGATATGTTGTTTACATTTTCCTTGAGTCTAAATCTGCAGATCTGTCTTTTCTCTTTTGCGAGTTGGCAGTCATCTTTGCTTTCTCGGCACCACTCACCTCAGTTGGGAGACTAATAAAAGCACAGCTATGAGGAACTTCAATAAACAAGCCCCTTCATATACTATAGCCTTTTTCTTCCCATAATAAATGACTGTTCTGCAAGTGGAAGATTAAGGTTAAAAGTATTATACAGAAGAGCCTCAGATTGGACCTGTTATAACTTCTTTATAGAGTCCAAGGAGTAACATAAAGTATTTCACTAAATGGTCCAGGAGGGCAGCCTGGGTGGCTCTGTGGTTTAGCGCCTGCCTTTGGCCCAGGGCTGATCCTGGAGACCCCGGATGGAGTCCCACGTTAGGCTCCCTGCATGGAGCCTGCCCTCCCTCTGCCTGTGTCTCTACCTCTCTCTGTTTCTCATGAATAAATAAAATCTTTAAAAAATAAAAAAATAAATAAACAGTCCAGGAATGTAAATAGTTTTCTCTTCAGACCACACAAAAGACTAAATGGGGATTGATACAAGTACTACTGTGTGTTAGAAGGAAGAATGCTGCCCCATAATTTTGTTAATGTAAAGTACTCTGTAAAAATGAAAACAGTGCCATCTATTTAGAATTTATTGGAGTCAAGTAGAAACTCCATTTACTCTCTCAAATATGTTTGGAAGAAAGTAGGATCAATTGATATCACATACATTCTCAGTGGGTCTATGTACCATACACTAAACTGAATGCTCATTTTATCTTCCAAATAATAATGACTGTAAGAAGTTCAAGAAGTTATCAGCCTTAGAATAATATGAAGTAAAAACAATAAAAACTGAGACAATTATATTTAGTTAGGAAGTAAAAATTTCAGGCCTAAAAATGTTTAGAGGTGATAAAACTCCAGCTATTCATGTGGGTCCTTGCTTAAAGCTGAAAAGGATCAAACCAATCAGTTCTGTGCCTCATTTGTGGTAAGATGTCATTGAAGGGGAATGCCAAAGCATGATACAAGACTGCTCCTAAAGTGACGTAGCTGTCAACCTATTTATGAAATGAAAACAAAACAAAAACAAAACAAAACAAAACAAACAAACAAAAAAAAACGAGAGTGTTCTCTATTCAGTAAAAAGTAATTCCTTTAAGCATTTTTTTCAAAGTCATATGTGAACACATTATTCATCTCAGCCAGGCAGATGGCTAGTTCCATCTGTAAGTGTGAGTGTGTGGCTCAGTCACTTAAGCATCTGACTCTTGGGTTTGGCTGGGGTCATGATCTCATGGATTGTGGAATCCAGCTCAGTGGGAATTAAAGATTCTCTCCCTCAGCCCTCCCCCGACTAACTCATACATGCTCTCTCTCTAAAATAAATAACTAAATAAATCTTAAAAAAAAAAAAGTACAAAGAGGTGTTTTTGAAAGGTAGTGGTAATGAGAATTTTGAAGAACTGATTCAATCAAGGGAGTAGGGTTTACAAAATTTTTCATTCCTTAGTTGAATGTCTGTAGCAATATTACAGGAGATTTTGATTCAAGGCTCTACAGACACACACACACACACACACACACATGCACGCACACACACACATACATTATAGTCCTGTCTGGACAATGAAATTCATGAAAGCACATAGTATTTGGCTCCAAAAGACATTTAAAGAACAGTAAAGCAAATGTTATGAATAATAAAAATTAAAATATTTTATTTCCTCAATAATGCCATATTAAACAAAAACCTTAATATTACTTGTAAAAAATTAGAATCTTTTAAGCAAGCAGCTAAATCTTTAAATACATTCTTTATAGATCATCTAATCTAATCTCCTTACTGCTATATTAAACTGCTACATAATATCCCTAAATATTGTATATTTAATCTATAATTATATTATTCCACTTTTTAAAAAAGATTTTATTTATTTATTCATGAGAGACACAGAGAGAGAGAGAGACAGAGACAGAGACAGAGACACAGGTAGAGGGAGAAGCAGGCTCCCTGCAGGAAGCCCCACATGGGACTCAATCCCGGGTGTCAGGATCACGCCCTGGGCTGAAGGCGGCACTAAACCGCTGAGCCACCCGGGCTGCCCATATTATTTCACTTTTGAAGGCTTATTTATTTCCAAGATATTTTATTCCATTTTTGGATATACCTTAATTTTAGAAAAATTTCTATGTAATGATCCTAAAATTCTACTTCTTAGTCCAAATTTTGCTTCTGACACAACAAATTACATGAATATGGCTTTCTTTTAAACTCTTCAAATATTAGAAGATGGAGGTATTTGCCCTTTGAGTCTTCACCATAATTTTGAGGTTTACCATCTTTATACCATATATGCCATTATATTTGTATAATTATATATATATATACATTCCTACTCTTTATGAATATAAAAATTCATATATTAGTTCTTAATGTTAAAATATTAAGAACATTAAAATGTGGAGCCTGCTTCTCCCTCTGCCTGTGTCTCTGCCTCTCTCTCTGTCTCTCATGAATAAATAAAATCTTTAAAAAATAAATAAATAAATCTTGGATCCAGCATTTTCTTGCTAGAACTGGACATTCTAAACCCTTGGAGATACTCAGTGTCTGCTTAGAGGAAATAAGAATAATACTACATACCTCTCAGAAATATTTAAAAATTAGGGGTGCCTGAGTGGCTCAGCTGGTTAAGCATCTGACTATTGATTTTGGCTAAGGTCATGACCACAGGGTCATGAGATCAAACCCCCACCTGGCTCTGTGCTGGGCATGGAGTCTGCTTAAGATTATCTCTCTCCATCTCCTTCTGTCCCTGCCCCTCTGCTCATGCTCTCTCTCTCTAAAAAGAAAAAAAAGAAGAAGAAAAGAATATGAAGTTCTTAGCAAATGGCATGTAAACTATCAATACCCAACAAATTCTATTTACATTTTCCATCTCATATAAATCTATACTTATACATACAACTCTATTTAAGTCTATATTATCAACTTTGTCTACATTTACATCTATATTTATGCCTATATCCATATATAACAGTTTGTAATTGGGAGGCGTGTAGAAGCAAAACACAAACTCAGCACATTATTAAGCTTAGATCTATATGTTATTTTAAAAAAATATGTAAATTTTTGAAGAATATCGTTGTTTGCAGTAATTTCATAAAATTCTTTAAATCCACAAGTTAAAAATTTTCATAAGTGTAATAAAATATGTTAATTTAGAAATAACCATTTAGAGCACTATATGCTTATGTTATGTATTTTTCCCCTAGATAAGAAAACAGAAAAGAAAAAAAAAAAAAGAAAACAGAATGTAATCAAAGAGCATAAATAGTATCACAATAATATTAATAGAAAAATCCAACCTATGGATAGATCAGTTTAGATTTAGGATAGTATTAATTAATATTGACTGGTCAAAGGGATCCTTGGGTGGCTCAGTGGTTTAGTGCCTGCCTTCGGCCCAGGGCGTGATCCTGGAGTCCCGGGATCGGGTCCCACATCAGGCTCCCTGCATGGAGTCTGCTTCTCCCTCTGCCTGTTTCTCTGCCTCTGTGTGTGTGTGTGTGTGTGTGTGTGTGTGTGTGTGTGTGTGTGATGAATAAATAAATAAAATCTTAAAAAAAAAAAAAACTGGTCAAGTTTTAGTAATCACCACAGCAATAAAAATCACAAGGAATTTTCTTGTCCAAGTCACCATATGCATTGGTTTTATTTAGAGTTTTATATTCACCACAAAACAAATTAGACATTTTTTATAGAATCTTTCCCCACTACATTCCCAAATATACTTTTTTTTAAAGATTTTATTTATTTATTCATGAGAGACACAGACGGAGAGGCAGAGACTTAGGCAGAAGGAGAAGCAGTTTCCATGTAAGGAGTCTGATGTGGGACTCGATCCCAAGACCCTGGGATCATGCCCTGAGCTTAAGGCAGACACCAAACCACTGAGCCACCTAAGTGTCCCTCAAACATACTTTTCATTTTTACCTAATGCAAATGTGAATTTCAAGAATGAAAAAAAAATCCTTATAATCTTTTAAAGATATGATAATTCCTACACCTCCTAGGAAATAACCAGAAATATACTTCAATTTCTTTTTTAATAACTAAATTTAAAACAAATAACTTAAAAACAGATCCTCTTAACTTTAAAATTAGCCTGTATTCTGATGTTTGTATAAAGTTAGAAGTACAAATATGGTATATTTTAATTTTCTCATAACAAAGAATCATGAAAATAAATTTTTAAAGTTTTGCTTTTATATAAAACTATCCCCAGCACTTCATGAAAGATTCAAAAGACATTTTTTAAAAACTGTGTAACTTTGTCCTGGATCAGAAGTTTCTGTATTAAAAAACAAAATATTTTTAAAGCAATATCTGAGTTATGCCACCTGAAAATTTTCTATGGGCTAAAATTAGGCCAATACAAGATTTGAATTTTAGGCCAAAGTTTGCTTCTAACTATGTATCCTTGGAAACAAAAAAAAAGTTCCCCCACAGATCTCAAATTTCTCTACAAATGTTACAGATTTAACTAGATCATCTATAAAATGTATGTCAATACTAAAAATGTGGTGCTATATTTAACTATAACTTAGCTTTCCAAGCTCAAATTTTGACATTTAAATAGCCAAATGCTAAATCTTTGTGTGTTTTTGTGCTTATCATGACAAATGGCTTTCTTATAAGGATCATAATTTAAAATATTTATAATTCTTTATCATTATATTTAACCATTTATTTGATTGCAATATGCAGAGATAATGCAATTCAAGTAGAATATGGAAACACAGATTACACTTAATAACTAATTGTTAAACTTGTTGAAAGTGACACTATGTACTTTTAACCATAGAGCAAATTTAATTTTATTGTCGATGGTATACTCTGGTCACTTGGAGATCATAAGACACTGTATCTCTCTATAAATTTCATCTTTTTGCCATTACTCTCTCTTAGATGATAATAAGATGCTAAAATGGGAAATAAAAATTGTTGATTAATGTAAAAATGCCAAGAGATAGATTAAATTAAAAAATTACAGATTCAACAAAGAGAAAACCAATAGAAAACTGTTGGACTTAAACCTAATTATGATAATAATTGCATCAAAATAAATAGTCTAGTTAAAAGACCGAGATTAAAAGACTGGATGAAGGACTCAATTCAGTGCTGCTTACAAGACAACTCTAAAATTTAAAGAAATAATCAACCAATCATAGACAAGATGAAAAAAGAATATGGAAAAGATAGATATGCCATCTAAAAACAAGGGCAGCCTGGGTGGCTCAGAGGTTTAGTGCCACCTTTAGCCCAGGATGTAATCCTGGAGACCCAGGATCGAGTCCCACGACGAGCTCCCTGCATGGAGCCTGCTTCTCCCTCTGCCTGTGTCTCTGCTTCTCTCTCTCTCTCTGTGTCTCTCATGAGTAAATAAATAAAATCTTTAATAAAAAAAAAAAAACAACTAACCAAAGAAGGATAGCTTAACTATATTAATAGCAAGCAAGTATATTTAAAAACAAGAGATACTACAAAAAATCAAGACTGAAGTCACTTAATGAAAACATATCATGTCCCCTACACTAATAACATATCTTCAAAATATGTAAGCATTGACATAAGTGAAGAGCACTAAAGTAGATCACAATACATATAAGAAATTTAATAGTAAAGATAAGAGCAGGAATAAGTAAACTAGAAACCATACAAAACAAAGAAAGCTAAGATTGTATCCCCAAATAAATTAATAAATTAGATAAACCCTTAAAAAATAAAAATGCAAAACCTATGTAACCAATATCAATATTCTTTTAAAAATAGATATCACTAACACAATACAGATACCAGAATAATAATAATAGGATATTCTGAAAGGTTTCTCCTAATTAAATTTTAAAGATTAAATGAATCATAAGTTCCCTGATAAAATTTGCAAGTACTATCAGAAACAGAACTACAGTACTGGAAGGGATCTATGAATATTAAAAAAAAACTTGAATTCATAATTTAAAATACTTGTGCACAAGAAATCCCCAGCTATAGATGGTCTTGCTTAAATAAGGTTGTATACCAACAATTCATAAAAAAACCTTTCAAGGTCAGCCCCAGTGGCTTAGTGGTTGAGCGCTGCCTTCAGCCCAGGGCCTGATCCTGGACACCCAGGATCCAGACCCGTGTTGGGCTCCCTGCATGGAGCCTGTTTCTCCCTCTGCCTGTGTCTCTGCCCCCCAGTCCCCCCCCACTCTGTGTGCCTCTCATGAATAAATAAATAAAAATCTTTAAAAAAAAAACTTTCGAAGAATACACAATATGAAAATATTTCCAAACTGCTTTTATTAATCGAGAATAAACTGAACACCAAAATTTTAAGAGTGCTACAAGAGAGGATAATTGCAAACATACAGTAAATAATTTTAAGTAACATTACCAATAAAACCCATCAATATATAAAAAGGGATACTACATCATAACTGAAGTTTATTTGTGAATTGCAAGGCTAATTTGACACTTAGAAATCACTGAGTATAACTCTCCACAAAACAGTACAGGGCATAAAAATACAATCATTTATTCTGATGCAGGATATCAAAATGTTTGATAAAATTCAACATTTTTTCTGGATTTAAAAAAATGACTCAAATTAGGAATTAAAGTGACATATTTTGTGATGAAGAACATATACAAAAATAATCTACATTAAATATAATATTCAATAGTGAATTATTAAATTATTTCTTACTGAAGTTAAGAACAAGCCAAGGATGGTCAATCTCACCATGTATATTTAAGATAGTAGTAGAAAGCCTAGGTGGTGCAATAGCATACATGAAGTGCTTAATATTTAAAGTAGGCTATGATAAGTTAAAGATACATATGGTAAAACCTTAAATAATCATTAAAAATTAAAACAAAGAAGTGTAGTTAATAAGGCATCAAGGAGTTAAAAAGGAATTTCAAGAATGCTCTAGATCAAAAGAATGTAGGAAAACAGAAAAACTATGAAATTAACAAATAAGATAAATAACTAAATGGCAGACTTACACCCAATCAAAATGATAACTTCTTTTTATGTAAATGGTCTAAATGTGAAATAAAAGATAAAAAGCATCAGACCAGATTAAAACAAACAACACTCACACCAAATATAAAGAGAAAAACTCAGAAAATAGGAAAGATCTGCCTAGTGATTTCATGAAGCTAGGATTTTTCTGGCCTTTTATGAAGACAAAATTAGATAGCCCAATACTTTTAAGATGTAAGTTTCTTCAAGTTAATCTATAGATTAGAAGCAATGTGAATTTAAGCAGATGAATCATAACTTTTTTGAAATGGCAAGAACTTGTTAAGTGATATACTTAAGATGAGATCATCTTGAATGAAAATAGCAGAATTGGAGAACTTACAATATTATATTTAAGAAATACTATAAAGTTATTATAAGTAAGGTACCATGATATTGACATGAGAATGTACAAATATATCAGTGGTATAGAAAAAAAATATTCAAATAGATCTGCACATATGTATCACTGCATTTGTGACAAACATGATATTATAGGTAAAAAGTGATCTTATCAATAAATAATTAGAAGTCTCTGTAAAAATGTGGCATCTTGACCCTACATCATGTCTCAAATAAAATTAATTCAAAATGGGTCGTAGACCTAAATTAAAAATCTGAATCTCTAAAGATTCTAGGAGAAAATATAGGAGCATCTCTATTTGATCATGCTATAGGTAACAGTTTCTTAAATGGTACACAAAACAGTAAAATAACCATGATGATAAAAAACACTAAATTGAATTATATTAATATGAAGAATCCTGACTCATCAAAACATTCATTAATAAATTGTGTTGGCAAACTAAAAGTTGAGAAGAATATGTGAGGTATAATTCCTATTTCAAAGATTCAAATTTTGAAATGTACAATTCAGTAGTTTTTACTATATTCACAATGCTGTTCAACCACCACCAGCATCTAATTTTAAAAAGTTTTCATCACGACCAAAAGAAACTCCTTGCCCATTATCATGGACTCTCCAGTGCCATTACCTGCAGCCACTGGTAACCACTGACCTACCCCTGTGTCAATGAATTTGCCTCTTTGGGATATTTCAGGTAAATGGAACCCTGCAATATGGGGACTTTTTTTTCCTCAAGTTTTTATTTAAATTCCAGTTAGTTAATAAACATTGCAATATTAGTTTCAGGTGCAGAACCTAGTGATTCATCACTTATATACAACACCCAGTGGTCATCACAACAAGTGCCCTCCTTAATACCCATCACCCATTTAACTTATCCCGCTGCCCATCTCCCCTGCAGTAACTCTCAGTGTGTTCTCTATAGTTTAAGAATCTGTTTTTTGGTATGTCTCTTTTCCCCCCATGTTCATTTGTTTTCTTTCTTAAATTTTACATATGAGTGAAGTCATGGCATTTGTCTTTCTCTGACTCATTTTGCTTAGCATAATATACTCTAGTTTCTTCCATGTCGTTGCAAATGACAAGATATTCCATTGTGTATATATATACCACTTCCTTATCCATTCATCAGCTAATGGGCATTTGGGCTCTTTCCATAATTTGGCTATTGTAGATAATGCTGCTCTAAACATCAGGGTGCATGTATGCCTTTGAATTAATATTTTTGTATTTTTTGGGTACGTTGGCATATTTTGAACTTCTTAACTCCACACTCTTTTCCAGAGTAGCTGTACCAGTTTGCATTCCCACTAACAGTACAAGAGGGTTCCCCTTTCTCCACAGCCTGGCCAACACCCTCTGTTTCCTGTGTTGTTGATCTTAGGCATTCTGACAGATGTGAGGTGATATCCCATTGTAGTTTTGATTTCTTTTTCCCTGATGATGACTGATGTGAAGCAACTGTTCAAATGTGTGTTAGCCATCTGGATCTCTTCTTTGGAAAAATGTCTATTCATGTCTTTTATCCATTTTTAAACTGGATTATTTGTTTTTGGGTTTTGAGTTTGAGTTCTTTATATATTTTGGAATAAAAATATTTTATCAGATATATCATTACAAATATATTCTCCCTTTCTGAAATTTGCCTTTTACTTTTGCTGATTGTTTCCTTTATAGGGCAGAAGCTTTTTAGTTCAGTGAAGTCCCAATATCTTATTTTTCCTTTTGTTTCCTTTGCCTCAGGAGACATAATTAGTAAGAAGTTGCTAAGGCCCTATATCAAAGAGGTTCCTGCCTGTGTTCTCCTCTAGGATTTTGATGGTTTCCTGTCTCACATTTAGATCTTTCATCCATTTTGAATTTAGTTTTGTGTATGGCACTAGAAAGTGGTCCAGTTCCATTCTTTTGCATGTGGCTGCCCAGTTTTCCTAATACAATTTATTGAAGAGACTGTGTTTTATCCATTGGATAGTCTTTCCTGCTTTGTCAAAGATTTATTGACCATACAGTTGTACATTCATTTCTGCATTTTCTATTCTGCTCCATTGATCTTATTTCTGTTTTTGTGTCAGAAACCTTACTGTCTTGATCACTACAGCTTTGTAATATAACTTGAAGTCAGAATTGTGATGCCTCTAACACTTATTTTTAATATAGATTGCTCTGGCTATTCAGGGTCTTCTGTGGTTCCATACAAATTTTCAGGACGTTTACTCTAGCTCTGTGAATAATACTTGTGGCATTTTGATAAGAATTGCTTTAAATGTGTAGATTGCTTTGGGTAGTATAGATATTTTAACAATATTTGTTCTTCCAATCCATGAGCATGGGATGTTTTTCCACTTCTTTTTGTCCTCTTCTATTTCTTTCATCAGAGTTTTTACGTTTTCAGAGTAAAAGTCTTTCATATCTTTGGTTATGTTTATTCCTAGATTTTTTTGTTGGTGCAACTATAAATGGGATTTCATAACTTCCCTTTCTTCTGGAAAGAGAAACAGAGGAATGCAACAGATTTCTGTGCATTGATTTTGTATCTTGATACTTTATTGAACTCATTTATGTGTTCTAGTGGAGAACACTAAATGGAGTCTTTAGGGATTTTACATATAGCATCATGTCATCTGCCAATAGTGAAACTTGACTTCTTCTTTACCAATTTGGATGATTTTATTCCTTTCTCTTGTCTTATTGCTATGGCTAGGACTTTCACTACAGTGCTGAATAACAGTGGTGAGAGTGAAAAATCTTGTCCTGTTTCCTACCTGAGGCAAAAAGCTCTGTTTTTCATCATTGAGTATGATGTTCACTGTTGGCTTTTCATCGAAGGCCTTCATATATTGTGGTACGTTCCCTCTAGATCCACTTTATAGAGGATTTTTTTTTTTTTATCATGAATGGATATTGTGATTTGTCAAATACTTTTTCTGAATCTGTTGAAATGACCATATGGTTATTATACCCTCTCTTACTGATGTGACGTATCATCTTGACTGTTTTACTATTATTGAACCCACCCTTGTATCCTGGGAATAAATCCCACTTGATCATGGCATTTTATATTTTTAATATGTTGTTGGATTTGGTTTGCTAATAATTTGTTGGGGATTTTTGCATCTATATTCATGACAGATAGTGGCCCGTAGTTCTCTTTTTTTGTAGTGTCTTTTATCTGATTCTGGTATCAGGGAAATGCTAGCTTTATAGAAAGAATTTGGAAGTTTTCCTTCCTCTTGTATTTTTTTTTGGAATGGCTTGAGAAGAATACGTATTAGTTCTTCTTTAAATGTTTGGAAGAATTCACCTGTGAAGCCCTCTGGTCCTGGACTTCAGATTTTTAGGAGTTTTAAAATTATTAATTCAATATCATTGCTGGTACTTTTTCTGTTCAAATTTTTTATTTCTTCCTGCTTTTTTGGTAGGTTACATGTGTCTAGGAATCATCTTGTGACAATTTCTTAAAATTAGACAATAAACCTCACTGCATAATTGACTCTACCTTGCACAAAAGATCTCTCTATAGCATGTGATGCTGTTTGGTAAATATTGTGACCCACAGTAAAACTCAAAATAGGAGACAATCCTCTCAAATGCTGCCCTTGTTATATCAAGTAAGTTTGTGTAGTGCTCCAAATGCCTTGTCATCATCTCAATATTACATCTTTACCATAGATTTCATCTCAAGAAACCACTTTCTTTTCTCAACCACTAAAAACTCTTCATCCATTAAAGTTTTATCATGAGATTGCAGCAAGACATTCACATCTTCAAGCTCCACTTCTAATTCTAGTTTTCCTACTATTTCCACTACATCTGCACTTCCTTCCTTCATAGAATTGTTGAACCTTCAATTTGTAAAAACAGCAACATCTGTGAAATAAAATAGAATGAAATATAATAAAACCAGGTATGCTCTATTTAGAACTTCCTTCATTTTTTAACAAGGTTTCATAGTTTTTAGTTTAAAAATCTTGATTTTGGGCTCCTGAGTGGATCAGTTGGTGAAGTGTCTTCCTTAGGATCAGGTCATGATCCCAGGGTCCTGGTATTGAGCCCCACATCAGGCTCCCTGTCAGTGGGGAGTCTACTTCTCCTTTTCCCTCTGCCCCTTCTTTCTCCTTGTTTGTTTTCTTTCTCTCATAAATAATAAATAAACAAGTAAATATATAACATCTTTAAAAAGTCTTGACTTTATTATCTTATTCTTAAATGTATATATATATATATTATTTTTTAATAATAAATTTATTTTTTATTGGTGTTCAATTTGCCAACCTACAGAATAACACCCAGTACTCATCCAGTCAAGTGCCCCCCTCAGTGCCTGCCACCCAGTCACCCCCACCCCCCACCCTCCTCCCCTTCCACCATCCCTAGTTCGTTTCCCAGAGTTAGGAGTCTCCCATGTTCTGTCTCCCTTTCTGCTATTTCCTATAAATTTCTTCTCCCTTCCCCTCTATTCCCTTTCACTATTATTTATATTCCCCAAATGAATGAGACCATATAATGTTTGTCCTTCTCGATTGACTTATTTCACTCAGCATAATACCCTCCAGCTCCATCCACGTCGAAGCAAATGGTGGATATTTGTCATTTCTAATGGCTGAGTAATATTCCACTGTATACATAAACCACATCTTCTTTATCCATCATCATTCGATGGACACCGAGGCTTCTTCCACAGTTTGGCTATTATGGACATTGCTGCTATAAACATCAGGGTGCAGGTGTCCCGGCATTCATTGCATCTGTATCTTTGGGGTAAATCCCCAGCAGTGCAATTGCTGGGTTGTAGGGCAGCTCTATTTTTAACTCTTTGAGGAACCTCCACACAGTTTTCCAGAGTGGCTGCACCAGTTCACATTCCCACCAACAGTGTAAGAGGGTTCCCCTTTCTCCGCATCCTCTCCAACATTTGTGGTTTCCTGTCTTGTTAATTTTCCCCATTCTCACTTGTGTGAGGTGGTATCTCATTGTGGTATTGATTTGTATTTCCCTGATGGCAAGTGATGCAGAGCATTTTCTCATGTGCGTGTTGGCCATGTCTATGTCTTCCTCTGTGAGATTTCTCTTCATGTCTTTTGCCCATTTCATGATTGGATTATTTGTTTCTTTGCTGTTGAGTTTAATAAGTTCTTTATAGATCTTGGAAACTAGCCCTTTATCTGATGCATCATTTGCAAATATCTTCTCCCATTCTGTAGGTTGTCTTTTAGTTTTGTTGACTGTATCCTTTGCTGTGCAAAAGCTTCTTATCTTGATGAAGTTCCAATAGTTCATTTTTGCTTTTGTTTCTTTTGCCTTCGTGGATGTATCTTGCAAGAAGTTACTGTGGCCGAGTTCAAAAAGGGTGTTGCCTGTGTTCTCCTCTAGGATTTTGAGGGAATCTTGTCTCACATTTAGATCTTTCATCCATTTTGAGTTTATCTTTGTGTATGGTGCAAGAGAGTGGTCTAGTTTCATTCTTCTGCATGTGGATGTCCAATTTTCCCAGCACGATTTATTGAAGAGACTGTCATTCTTCCAGTGGATAGTCTTTCCTCCTTTGTCGAATGTTAGTTAACCATAAATTTGAGGGTCCACTTCTGGGTTCTCTATTCTGTTCCATTGATCTATGTGTCTGTTTTTGTGCCAGTACCACACTGTCTTGATGACCACAGCTTTGTAGTACAACCTGAAATCTGGCATTGTGATGTCCCCAGCTATGGTTTTCTTTTTTAAAATTCCCCTGACTATTCGGAGACTTTTCTGATTCCACACAAATCTTAAAATAATTTGTTCCAACTCTCTGAAGAAAGTCCATGGTATTTTGATAGGGATTGCATTGAACATGTAAATTGCCCTGGGTAACATTGACATTTTCACAATATTAATTCTGCCAATCCTATGAGCATGGAATATTTTTCCATCTCTTTGTGTCTTCCTCAATTTCTTTCAGAAGTGTTCTATAGTTTTGAGGGTATAGATCCTTTACCTCTTTGGTTAGGTTTATTCCTAGGTATCTTATGCTTTTGGGTGCAATTGTAAATGGGATTGACCTCTTAATTTCTCTTTCTTCAGTCTCATTGTTAGTGTATAGAAATGCCACTGACTTCTGGGCATTGATTGTATCCTGCCACACTGCCAAATTGCTGTATGAGTTCTAAGCAATCTTGGGGTGGAGTCTTTTGGGTTTCCTATGTAGAGTATCAAGTCATTGGCGAAGAGGGAGAGTTTGACTTCTTCTTTGCCAATTTGCATGCCTTTAATGTCTTTCTGTTGTCTGATTGCTGAGGCTAGGACTTCCAGTACTATGTTGAATAGCAGTGGTGAGAGTGGACATCCCTGTCTTGTTCCTTATCTTAGGGGAAAGGCTCCATGACCAAGTAGGATTTATTCCCAGGATGCAAGGTTGGTTCAACACTCATAAAATAATCAATGTGATTCATCATATCAGCAAGAGAAAAATCAAGAATCATATGATCCTCTCAAAAGATGCAGAGAAAGCATTTGACAAAATACAGCCTCCAATCCTGATCAAAACTCTTCAGAGTTTAGGGAATGAGGGAACATTCCTCAACATCTTAAAAGCCATCTATGAAAAGCCCACAGCAAATATCATTCTCAGTGGGGAAGCACTGGGAGCCTTAAATATATTTTTTAAAGTTTACATTTAGTCATGAGAGACAGAGAGAGAGAGAGAGAGGCAGAGACATAGGCAGAGGAAGAAGCAGGCTCCCTGCCAGGAGCCCAATGCTGGACCTAATCTCAGATCTTGGCATCACACCTTGAACTGAAGGCAGACACTGAACTGGTGAACCACCCAAGCATCCCAAATATTTTCTTCTTTTAGATAATTTATTTGAAAGAAAAAACAAGACAGAGAGAGAGAGAGAGAGAGAGAATGCACACAAGCGGTTCTTTCTCATCTAAAAAAAAGTACTATTTTCTGAATATCTTGTTATTTCTTCCTTGATTCATTCTTATTTAGGAACTTGTTCTCTAATTTCCATATATTTGTGTATTTCTCAACTTAACTTCTGCTATTTATTTTTGTTTAATTATGCTATGTTTGGAAAAAATATTTTGTGTTTTCACTTTTTTTTTTTTAATTTACCAAGGCTTGTCTCATGGCCTAAACTATGATCCAGAGAATGTTTCATATGTACTTGCAAAAAATGTGTCTTGTGCCATTGCTGGGAAGAGTGTTCTATAGACATGTTAGGTCTAAGAGGTTTATCGTATTGTTCAATAGTGTATCTAGGAATTACTTAAAAGTCTCCTTCAGGTATGACATACAATTTTGCTGGACATAAAATTCTTGACTGGCAGTCTGTTTCCTTCAGTTATTGTAATATGCCATCTATCACTTTTGGCCTTCATTAGTTCTGGTAAGTCTCCTTTAATTTTATTGAGTATATTTTGAATCTGAGGAATCAATCATCTTTCTCTTATTTTCAAGAATGTCCCTTAATCTCTCAATAGTTTGAGTATAATGTGACTAATTAAGAGTGTCTTTTGAGTTTACCTACTTGGGGTCTGTTGAACCCCTTGTATTTGCAGCTTAGCATTTTTCATTAAATACTAAGCTCAAGCACAATGAGCACATTTCTCCTTCCTCTACCTTTTCATTCAATTCAGACTCTACATGAACTGGATGATGCCTATAGGCATTGGTGAAGGAAACCTTTGCTCAGTTTACTGATTCAAATGCTAATCTCTTCTAGAGATACCCTCACAAATATGCCCAGAAATAACTTGTTTACCAGCTATCTGGGCATCTTTCAGCTCAATCATGTTAACACACACAGTAATAACCATCATGATAGATATCTTCTCAAGTAAACTGTAAGCTCTTGGCCACAGCTGTGTTTATTTTGTCATAACCATAGCATGAACTTAAATATGTGTTGAATAAGTAAATGAGTAGTTTAAATTAAGCTTGGCAACTTAATAATATATATCCAATACTGGAAAATATTGAAAATAAGCTTACTTTTAGTGAGCAAAATTTTCAGTGGGCACAAATAGGTTTTAGAAAAATTCCTTTCAAATTAATATTCAAAAAATCTTTCTACTGACAATATGTCTCCATTTTCTTAAGGCTTACTAACTTGCTTTTTATGATAAAAACTAATAGATATGTTTGTAGAAAAAAGCCAATTTTAGTATTATTTTCTTTATTTGTGACTTACTATATGAGAGACTCCTTTCTTTTCAGTATTGTATACTATCAATGTCTCAATAAGTTAAACTTGTCCAAGTTTCTCACCTTTACCTATTACTCTGTCCAGTTCAAATAACCACAAATTTGTTGGTTATTAAAATAAATTCTTATATAAATAAAATATACAAATGTTAAATTCATGGAAAAGATGTGATTAAATAACATATTTAAGCTTAAGCATATTATATGACATGAAACTTGAAAAACATACCAACAAAATATAGGACACATAAAAAAGTTCAGTCCTACTGTAAGACTAAAGAATCATAACTGATGCTCACAGTGATAAACTAAGGAATGGCAAGATCCTGAAAAAATGTGTGGTGGGTTTGGGGGTTTTGTTTTTCTGTTACTGTTTTTTTTTTTTGGGGGGGGGGTTTTTTTGAAGAAAGATGGGCAATGGATGAAATGTTGAACATTTATCCATATCCTAAGGTATAGGAGAAAAAAGAACTTGTAGTTTTTTGGGTTTGCTTCTTCTACTTGACAAGTAAGGAGTCACTAAATGTTCCTGAATTGTAGTTTCTTTATCTATACAATTAAATATATAAAATTATAAAGATAACTTCAAAAGATTTATGTGAATATAAAAATATTAAAAAATAATTTTAACATGCAACTACTACTACAATCAGCAACACACATTGTTGATAATTTATTAGGACTTTCCATTAATTGCCTCATTTTCTTCTCATACATACATTTAGGCATGTTCTGTATTTTTGCTTGTTACAAAGGATGAATATGAATTCTATTGAGATCATATAAGTTGCTCTTGAACACCAAACTCTACCTTTTGAGCAAGAATTTAAATGCATGCGGTTTGAAATCTTTATCCTTAACTGTAATGTGTAACATATATGAAGATTCTTTATTAGTAGCTTAATCATTTCTATGACCTTTCTAACTTATACTGAAAAAAACAAAACCCTCAGTATATTCATAAATATATAAATATAGAGCAGAACCGATAAGTACTTTTTTTTTTTTTTTTCTAAAGCCTGGTAAGGTTCAGCTGTAGTCATACAAATCAATTTGGAGTATCACTCTAATGGCAGCAAGAATCTCCAAGTGAATGGAAAATTACAAGGTTGGATTTATTCCATTTACCAAATGAAAACTACAATGTTGTCTTCTTCTTAGTATAGAGAGATCCAATAAAAATACTTCATTCTGCAAATGCCAAGCACTGCTTTTTGGACAATTACAGTACCAACTCTTCCCTTCTAACTGTATATTTGTGGGTTTTATGTACCGACCAATCAAGACTATTTACTTCACGTAGAACTTCTCCTGCCAAACAAACATTTTGTGTATAAATGGCTCCAATCTGGGAAGCCATCCAAAAGAAGCTGTTCAGGTGAATAACAGTGTGATTTACATGCAGGTGCAAAACATAAACCTAGAAATAGTTTGAAAATGCTATCTAAAGATATGGAGTAGAATTAAGTTAACTAGACAGGTATATCATTTTACTTCTGGTATTTTAAACACCCTAGAAATGTTCTATTTTTGTTTTATTATTATTATTTTTTATTTATAATATGCATCTTCCTTTAAGGTTTGCCTATGCATTTGATTTTTAGTAAGATAGGTATTAGGGAAATGATTCCTGGCCACACAGTATCTTATGGTAAAAAATACTGTGGAGTGAAAAAGATCTTTCCAGCTTGACTAAACAGAGAATTACTCCCAGGGAATGTTTTCAAATACCTAAAAATATAATGCAATTTTTTTCTACTTTCATCATAGCCCTTCATACAACTATAATTTTATTTGTTTATTAATAGCATACAGCATAAAACAATCTTGCAAATCATCAACAGGCCAAAGTTAGAATAAGAGACCACATCTCGTGCAAGTTGGAAATACATCTACCTACACTATTGCCCCTGGATAATTTCAGAAATCAAAAAGAAATTATGAGCCACAGAATCTATGAAATAAAGATTTGAATCATTGTTTGTGAGATGTAAAGGCTTTGTGTGTTTCTTTCTTTTGTCTTGGGTACTCTTTTAAGTTCTGATTGGCTAACAGTTGTAGCAGGGATGTTAAAGAAGAGGATGGGGCATCCAATGACTGGCATTTTGGTGCCAGGACCAACAGGTATTAAAAATGGAAATTTAAGAGCACTAAATGATAATTTTATTAGAAAATAATGCTTTTACTGACTACCCTTTAAATCTGTTATAAGAGTAGAGTGATTTAATAGTCATAAAACCTTATTTTTATAAAATGGATTTGTAAATGGGCTTTATAGGAAAAAAAGGAAAAGCACTTTAAAACTACTTAATGAATAAGTGCAATAATTTACAAAGTGTTACTAGCAAGTATCTTAGATACTCCAGGTATTATAACATTTTTTTTTAAGATTCCTATTTGAGACATTTAACAACAGTGCTTCTAATATGTTAAACATAATGTGATGAAATAATTCCTAAATATGAGAACTAAAAACATATCAAATGTATGTATTTTTGGATCTGTGTAGCCACTGCTATATTCCAATTATTTCAAACAAACAGTAAATATAAAAATTTTGCATGAAAAATAGCCTAATATTTCTCCAATGGCCTAATTATTTACCAAATAAGTAGATGAATATTGTCCATAATCAGTCTTTCCTGAATATCAGATGAGTTGCTAATTTCATAGTTAGCCATCCTTGGATTTACACTTTATTTCTGTCACATACTGAAGTCTATGACCTTCGATAAGGCACATAACTGTTTCAGTCTCCTTCTCTTTATTTATAATAGTTAGTATAAGAGGCCATAGAAAATAGATGTAAGAGAGAAGAGGATTAAGATAGGAAAAAGAGAATTATTTCAGAAATAAATGAAGGAGCTGGAAATTAAAACTACATGAACTCTAAGCCATTGGTTTATAAAACTGGTTTAACAATATATGTTTGTCCTAATTGATGAGAGGACTCAAAGGAAAAGTTCTGTTATGAAAATAACTGTAAATTTAGCTTTGTCCTTTTCTACAAAAAATTTTTAATATAGTAATATTTTGTATATACATAGTCACATTTCTGTGAATTATTCTGATAGATTGTGACTTGTATTTTCCTTACTTATTAATTATTAATAAGCTTACTTATTAATTAGTAATTGATAAAGTAGAGATCTGACTTTTATACTTTATCTAAATTCCTAACCCTGAATTTGATTATTTTTCTACAATAATTCTGTGCATTAACCAACTTTATTGTATTTTTAGTGCTTAGCTGGATAACCATCAGTAGGGTTTACAAGAAATCACTAATTAAGCCACTAGAAAATAAAAGTTGTTTTAAGCAAATATTAGGCAAGTATTCATTACATAATAGTGGCCCTGGTACTATGGGTAATTGAGCAAATGTGTAAGTGATGGCTTCCAAAGGAACATCCAGTAATTTTAGATAAAAGATGTGGTAATAAATGGAGTTATATTTGCATAAATATTCTGAGAATTCAATGGGACCCAAAAGGAATTGAATAGAAAGAAAGAAAGAAGGGGATACTATATATGAAAGGAACTGGGTTAAATTGCTATTTTCAGAAATAGACACTTCTATATATTAGAAGTACCTGCTTTAGTGATCTACGGAATTAGGGCAACGTGTAAGATTAAACTAACTGTTTTTATACTTATACACGATATACGTATTTTACAAACCCACAGTGGAAATATGGCCACCTCTCTATAGTCAGTAAATACTGCATCATAAACACTTTCCATATTCTCATAATATAAGATATAAAACACAATTACCACAAAATAAAACTTTAAAAAATTTTACCAATATTTAATAAAATATAAAAGGTATAATATAAAGTGGAATTCCCCAGCAAAAACACTACTCCCAAAATAAGTTCTCAATAACGTTCATGGTATGTTTCTACAATATTTCCTATTATATACACACACATGCAAGGGCATGTGATTTTACAACTAGTATTTTTACTACATAGTATTCCAATATGTGAAAATACAATTAATTAAATCAACTAGATTATTAGAGTTTATTATTAAAAATTATGACATTAATTATTCATTCAGAGTATGATCTATATTAATCTGTGTGACTCAGGAGAAATACTTGTACTTACATAGGACACATTTTAATCATGAAATTGCAGTTTATGTGCATTCCATAAATAGATAGATATTGCCAAATTCCCCATAAAGCATATGATAGCAATGAGAAATCTCATCATTTGTTAGTGTAGTTTGTTAGTGTATTTTCCACTCATTATTGATATTTAGCAATATATTTTTTAATATTTTCTAAATGATACTCAAACATATATAAAATGAATGCTATCATTTTAATGTCTCTATTTTTCATCACAGTTCACTTCTTTACCCATGTTTATTTACCATTTTTTCTTCTGCTTTAAATTGCCTTTTCATATCTTTGCAGACATATTCTGCTTTTTGTTATTTATTTGTTGGCTATGAACATTATTTTCTTTTAACATGTATGAAAATAATCACGTAAATTTGACATGTAGCTCCTTCTTCTTCTTCTTTTTCTTCTTTTTCTTCTTCCTCCTCCTCCTCCTCTTCTTCTCTTCTTCTTCTTCTTCTTCTTCTTCTTCTTCTTCTTCTTCTTCTTCTTCTTCTTCTTCTTCTTCTTTTTAAATGGAAACTATTCTCCAGTGAGAGTTTATAATCTACAATTTTTGCTTGGTGTCACACCAAGAAAACTTTCCCAAGACACCACCATTCCTCTTTTTAATACATTTTTTAGGTTTGATCTATAAGTATGTTACCGTTATATGAAGCTTTTGAAATTGTTTAAATTGTTTAGGCAATGGGTTAAATAAAAAGCACTGCTTATCGCTACTGTCCAATGAGTGATTCAAAAAGCTAAATTTATTATATGTTAAATTTATATATTCATAAATGTGTATCTCTCATATTTTTCAAAATGTGACTGCCATGAATATATATTTTTAAAGATTTACTTATTTTAGAGAGAGAGCGAGCGTGCATGTACGTGTGCGAAAGTGGTGGAAGGGGCAGAGGGTGAGGGAGAGAGAGAATCCTCAAGTAGACTCCCCACTGAGCACAGGGCCTGCTGATCCCAGGACCCTGAGATCATGACCTAAGCTGAAATCAAGAGTCGGCCTGCTTAACTCACAGAGTCACCCAGGCACCCCATCATGATTCTTCAGGATTTTATTAACTTTTCCTTCCCTATTTATTTTCCCCTTTATTGTCAACTTGTAAAATTGACAATAAGATTTTCATTAGAATTTTAGAGGCAAAAAAAAAAAAAGAATTATTAGAGGCCACCCTTAGTGCTTGTGAAATGTGACTCTCCCACATGACAGTCTGCTTCACCAAAATAAGGAATAAATGAGTCTATTAGCATCATGGACGCCATAATCTTCTGTAACCTAATCACAGATGGCATCCTTCAGTGCTGATCTGTTCTCTTAGTTAGCAGCAAATTACTAAGAGAGAGGTCTGCTCTAGTCATTGGATACTACTACGTGGAGATTCTTAGAACTACTGTACAGGGGGAGTATGAAACATCAAAACCAAATAAAAACATTGGAAAAAGGGAATCTGTAGACCAATATCCTTCATGAACACAGCTATAAGTATCCTCAAGATATATTATCCAATTGAATCCAGTAATTTATAAAATGATAATACATTCTGAGTAGAGTTCATCCTAGAAATACAAAAGTTGTTCAACATGCAAAAATCAACCTGTAAAATTCATCACATTAACAGAAAAATAAGAAATACCGTTTGATCATTCCAATAGATGAAGAAAAGTTATTCAACTATATTCGGCAACCACTCCTGATAAAAGTCTCTTAGGAAAATAAGAATGTTTTCCTTGTTCTACCTAATAAAGTGGATTTCTTAAAAATGTATAGCTAACATCTTACTTATTGGTGGGAGACTGAATAGTCTCTCACTATTATGGACTAAACTATGTCTCCCCAAAATTCATACATTGAAACCCTAACCTCTAATATGATTACATTTGGGAACAGGGTCTTTAAGTAGAAAGGTAGATGAGGTAATAAAAGTGGTGTCCTAATTCAACAGGACTTCAGATCTTAAAAGGAGAGAGAGGATATGTACATAAAGACTATGTAAAGATGCTATGAGAAGGTAATTGTCTGCTCCTGAAGGAGAAATACCCCCGGAAAAATCAAAGACATTGCAAGGTGGATTCAAATTTTATTCAGAAGAAAAAGGAACTATAATACCTCCAAACAATTCTGAAAAGAACAAAGTTGGAAAAGCCATACTACCATATTTTACTATGTTTACTATAAACTACTCTATGAAGACAGGGCTGTATTAGTGAAAGAATAAATACATAGATCAATGGAACAGAATAAGACCCAAAATAATCCACACCAACAGAGTGACTTGATTCATTATAAAAATGCAAAGGTAATTCAATGAAGAATCTGAATCTCTCAACTAATGGTAGTGGAATGGTAGTGGTTTTCTGAATGCAAAATGTTTCAGGCCTCATCTCACACCTTATACAAAAATGAATTTTAAAAAATGAAAATTAATTCAAAGTAGATCATAAACCTTATTTTTTTATCATAAACTTTAAAATAAAATGTAAAACTATAAAATATCTGGAGAAAATCTGTGTGACCTTGGGTTTTGCAATGAGTTTCTACATATGTATTCATTATCCTAATCTATGGTTATATAGGAGGCAGGTTTTATTTGAAAAGATGATGCCTAACACATTAACAATAACAGATTATCTAGTTCTAATTAATTCAACAAGTATAAACTGTTCATTTGTTTTTAAAATTATAGATACACACCATGTATAATCATTGCACAACAATATCCATCCACAGAGCATTCCGCAAAGCATGGTGTATTCATATAAAATAGAATACGATAGCAATCATCTAGTGATCAATGCACCACATATACATTATCAATATGGATTAACACAACAATCACAGAGGTTAGGGAATAAAGAGACCTGTAAAAATATACTTAGAGTGTTTTGCAATTAATATATATTGACAGAACAATTTTGTGTCAGTAAAAATACAAAGATAGGATATATATGAACTATATAAAACTTGTATGGGAATGATAAATCTCAAAATCAGTATAGTGATCATATATCTTCATAGGGAAGAAATGTGTCCATCAAGACAAAGGGATTTATTTTATTTGTAATATTTATTCCTTAAGCTAGAAGAAAGATAGTTTTCCATGGAAATATTCTCTAGCAGGTTCTCTTAAATCGACTGTCTGAGAGTCATGCTGTAAGAAGCAACAACCTCTCCTTTTCCTCACCACCAACTCCTTGGCAGGGGCAAAACAACAACCATGTGTGAATGCATCTCCATCTCCAGGCTGGTGTCCAGATTGGCAATGCCAGTTGGAAGCTTTAGTGCCTGGAACATGGCATTCAGTCTAATTAATGGTCAGATGTCAAGTGACAAGACCACTGGGGAAGGAGAACACTCCTTCAATATCCTCTTCAGTGAGACAGGTGCTGGCACACACGTGCCCAGGGCAGTGTTTATAGATCTGGAATCCACGGTCACTGATGAAGTTCGCACTGACACCTACCCCCAGCTTTTCCACCCTGGGCAGCTCATCATGGGCAAGGAAGATACTGCCAATAACTATGCCAGAGGGCACTACACAATCAACAAGGAGATCTTTGACTTTGTCTTGGACTGAATTCAGAAACTAGCCAACCAGTGCACGGGTTTTCAGGGCTTCTTGGTTTTCCATAACTTTACAGGGGGAACTAGTTCTGGGTTCACCCCCCTGTCAATCATGGAGCAAGTCCAGACTGGAATTCTTCATTTACCCAGGCCTCCGGGTTCCCACATCTGTAGTTGAGCTCTACAACTCCATCCTTACTACTCACACCACCCTGGAGCACTGTTATTGTGCCTTCATGGTAAACAATGAGGTCATCTATGACATCTGTCATAGGAACCACAATATTGAATGCCCAACCTACCCTAACCTAAATAGGTTGATAGGTCAGATTATGTCCTCCATCACTGCTTTCCTCAGATTTGATGGAGCCATGAATATTTGTCTGACAGAACTCCAGACCAACCTGGTGGCCTATCCTTCCCTCTGGCCACATATGCACCTGTTATCTCTGCTGAGAAAGCCTACCATGAATAGCTCTCTGTAGCAGAGATCACCAATGGATGCTTTAAGCAAGCCAACCAGATGGTGAAATGTGACCCTCAACATGGCAAACACATGGCTTGCTGCTTGTGCTGTGGTGATGTGGTTCCCAAAGATGTCAGTGCTGCTGTGGTTACCATCAAGGCCATATAGTTTGTGGACTGGTGCTCTACAGGCTTCGAAATTGGCGTTAATTACCAACCTCCCACCGTGGTATCTGGTGGAGACCTGGGCAAAGTACAGTTGTGTGCATGGTGAGCAACACTGCTGCCACTGCTGAGGCCTGGGCTTGCCTGAACCACAAGTTTGCCCTGATGCACGCCAAGCATGCCTTTGCTCACTGGTATATGGGTGAAGTCATGGAGGTGGAAAGGTTTCTGAGGCCCGTGAGGAAATGGCCGCCCTTGAGGATTATGAGGAAGTTAATGTGGATTCTGTCAAAGGAGCAGGTGAAGAAGAAGAGGTATGCTAAAGTTAAAAACGCCACAAAGGTCCTGCTTTTACAAGGAAGCTTATTCTGTGTTAAACATTGAAAAATTATGTTCTGATCAGTTAATTTGTATGTAGCAGTGTATATATATGCTCATATACAGTCACTATCCTATGCTTTAAAACACACCACTTTGTTACAGACCCAAGCTGTCCATTTCCCTGGTGGCTTTGAATAAAGTATTTCCTGTCTTAAATGAAAAAAAAAAAATAAACAACAATAACTACAATATTCCCAGTGACTTTAATCAGTTTGAAATACTGTATAATAAATATAGTAATGGGACGCCTGGGTGGCTCAGCGGTTGAGCGTCTGCCTTTGACTCCGGGGCATGATCCTGGGGTCCAGGGATCGAGTCCCACATCGGGCTCCCTGCATGGAACCTGCTTCTCCCCCTGCCTGCGTCTCTGCCTCTCTCTCTGCATCTCTCATGAATAAATAAATAAAATCTTTAAAAATTAAAAAAAAAACAAATATGGTAAATTGTATGTTCCTTCACATTTAGTATTACACATGACCACTATTTGGAGAGGTTAAGTATAATCTAAGATTGATGTCATTGTTGGTCAGAACCTGAGTAAAATTTTGGAAAGCAGACTCAGATGCCCTCCTGGAGGAACACATTTTTGTTCAAATTAAGGGCTGTGGGGACATGAAGAACTTCCAAGTAAGATAGAGCGGGTTTGGTAAAATGCAAATATGGCCAGAAGTCATTCCTTTCTTTATATACTGGACCTTTGGTAATGCTCTTACATGCTACGCTGAGGTTGGCCATGGGAATGACATATTTTTCTAAATAGCCTTCACTGATAAGAGAGCTAAAAAATAAAAATACTTTATAAAATTAACATAAAGATATATGAAAATACTTCCTCTTTTCATTCTTCAAGAGACTCAAGATTCAATCTTAAATTTCTGCTTGTACCACTATATTTTCATTTGAGACTTGTCTGTCTTTCAATTTCCTTCTGCTTTTCTCCTTTCTTTATTCTGCACTTATTGCCTATATTCCCCTTCTTTTCCTTTCTCTCTCTCTTTCTCTCAGTCTCTCTCAATTTAAGCTAATAGCTTCTAAATGATTTTTTTAATCTCCAGAGATAGAGAAGTAAATTATTTCTTAGAACTGCTGCTATTCTGTATACTGAATATAAAACAATTAAATCATCAATTATTACCATGTTTCCAATCAACAATGTATGTTTTGGGGGCTAAAGGAGTCTGATAAGTTGAATTTATAAATGAGACACACCACTGTTCAGAGTAAACTAGTCACCATTAGGGTGACAAGATAAGTCTTCAGTTCTTGAAGGCTTATCTGTAATCTAGGATCTTTGGATGTAGGCTTACAGAGTATGAAAGAGGAATGAATGCCTGTAATGAAGAAGGAACAAAAAAAAAGAGGAATTAAAGGAGTTGAGGCAGGTAGTCTTGATTTAGTAAGAGCTAATGTTGTAATTTAAGGCTGACCAGCATGTTGCTCCAGGACCTTAGCCACTTTCCTCAACATTTATCTTTCACTGGCATTTAAGTAGTCTAATATTATCCTTGTAATTTTTAAAATAAAATAAAAATTACATGTTTACAGATGTGCTATTTATTTCCATTTCTTCCAAATATTTGTTCTATAAATGCTGGAATTTTATCTGGTAGTAAAAAGATATAATTTCACTGTATCACCTTAGTTTTGAAATTTATATGACTAATTTAAACAATCATCTAATCATAGGAAAATGGAAGTACACTTTGCAGTGACTATAATTTTTTATATTTACATATTCTAAATATTAAAAGTATATGTATAATAATATACAGAGGTCCCTCATTAAATAATATTTGCAGTTGATTTAACTCCATATTTTTAAAGATGTTTACTATAGCTAGTAAAAATGTATAGCTAAAATAACCATAGTACTAACATAATGCTATTGAACTATAAAAAGAGAAAAATGTAGAATTTTACCAGTTAAATTTTCTTATATTTCAACATATTAATAATTACACAGCAATTAAAATCAAGATCTCAAAGATATACCTACACTCTCAGGTTCATTTCAGCTTTATTCACAATATCTAAGCTATGGAAACAATCTAAATGTACCTTGACAGATGAATATATAAATAAAATACAGTGTATAAATACAATGGAATATTATTTAGCTTCAAAAAAGAAGGAAATCCTGTCATTGCAACCATATGGATACATCTGGAGGTCATTATGCCAAGTGAAATAAGCCAGACACAGAACGACAAAATAATATATTTCACTTATGTGTGTAATCTAATATAATCACATTCATAGAAGCAAAGAGTAGAAAGGTGTTGCCAAATGGGAAATGGGGAGCTGATGGTCAAAGGATACAGTTACAGTAATGTGAGATAAATAATTCTGTTGATCTAACTCATCTAACTATACACATTAAATACATGGTTTTTACATGTCAAACATCTCAATAAAGTGGTTTAAAAATTAAATTATTGTGGTTGTTTCTGCACTATCCATCTATTGATGAATTTTAACATGTTTAGATTATTCTCTCTCACACACACACATAGAGTTTTACAATGGCTAGAAAATAATTTTGGATTATATGCATCTACTTCAGTTTAAAATGTCAAAAGACAGCGTGCACTCAGATTGACAGTAAAAAAAATCAAAGAAAAATATATATGCATATACTTGTGTTACAAGAATAGTAAATAGAAAATAAACCTTAAATATCATGTCATTTGAACGTTCAGTATCATAAAAAATAGTGACATAAACATACAAGGAAAATCTACAGGACATATTTATTGCAGAAATTTGAAGAACTTGTTAAAAAGGGATCTGTTTTGAAAATTAAATGTATCCTAAAAAACAAAACACAACTAGTGTGTTTTAAGAAAGAAAAACTAGTGAGTCATGAGAAAAATACACATGAACATCTAAAATGTTATAAAAATGACACTGACTAGGTACAATCAATGACAAAATTTCCATCTTGGAAAAATTAGATATAGCTAATGTATAAACCAAATGAGAAATATACTTTTAAAATGTAGAGAAAAGGAAAGGATAAAGATGGTATGAGAGACAGTGATAGGCACATATAATTCAGAGCAGACACGAATTTACAAATAACCAGAACCCCGGAAGTGAAGAGCTACAAATGAAGCAGTAAAAATATTGGTAAAATAAAACCAGGATTCTTAAACCTAAAACAAATCAGAAAACAAGTCTGGAAGATGTATATTCTTAGAGCAGAGTAGGATTCAAAAATATATATTGTACTTTAAAAAAATTTAAGAGTGAAGGAAATATCTAAGAAGTTCAGTATCATACAGGCTGAATTTTTATTGGTGAAATCTGCAAAACTCACTTGCCATATATTATACTGTCCTCCAAATTTTGCAAATTATATATTCCGTTTGAAAAGATGAGACATTTGTCATTTTCACTGTTATCAAATAGCTTGTAGCCAAAAAATAGTACCAATGAGAATTAGAAAAGCAGATTAAACATGAACAACAAGAGCAAACAACAGTCTCCTATTTGAAGATACATGAGATATGCTGAGCCAGCCAGGATTTGAAGAACTAGATGTGGAAAGGATTATTATTTATGTTAGTCAAGTTCAACTTTCTGCACCTGCTTTCCTACCGGAGTATTTGGTGGTGCTTGGCTCAGGGCAAAAAGTCTAAGAAGTGTGGCATAAGGGTGAACAAGTGCTTTAGACTATCTCATGGACTTGTGGCCACAAAAACTGCATTTTAGGATTATAAAAACAGTCAGAATATTAGGGACCAAAGTGCCAGAGAGAAAGGACATGACATACAGAGAGACCTCCACAGAACACTCTCTTTTTCCAATTAATGGTTTTAACTCAGTGATTTTTTTTTTTTTTTTTAAGTATTCTAGCACCAAGGTAATGCAAAATCTAAGTTCTGTGTCAGTCAAGGATAAGCTAGAAAGTCAAAACAAGGCTCCAAGTTGAGATGACAGCTACATCTAAAGACTGGAGTAAACCAGATTAAGTAATGTGTCTTTAGTCTACAAATCTGCCTTGATTAGGTACAGATGCTGATTATTTATAAGTGATCTGTTCCCATGCTGATTATCAGAGATGAAGTGAATACTTCCTGTATGGTGTAACAGCATTTATAGCTTCCAAATTTTTTTCATACAAAATGTCTGGCATCCAGTTAAAAAACAGAAGTTTATTTTTTTTTTCTTTAAAAACAATCGAGCAACTTATTAAAAATTCATAGAAATGCAAAGGACCAAAATGTAGTTGAAACAATTTTCAGTAGTTTAGGACCTAAACTACAAGATGCCAAAAATTACTATAAAGCTCCAATAATTAAGACATTTTGGTAGTGGTTCAAGACTGACTATAGAACAAAAAAATGATATATTAAATTCAAAACAGGTCTAAGGACTCTGAATTTGACAAAGCGACTTTACAGGACACTGGGTAGATTAAGACATTTTTAATAAATGGTACTGGGTAAATACCATGTAACAACATAGTTACATAATTAGTCCTCAAAAAAACAAAACTATATAGGGTTGAAAACTTACATACTACACATAATTACCATACTACCAAAATGGCTAAATTGGAAGAGGCAAATACTGACATATCGACAATAGGTATTACCGAGTACTGATCAAGGTATAAAGCCACTGAAATCCTCCTTTCACAGGTGGTTAGAGTCTGAGTTGGGACATCTGCTTTGGAAAATCATTTGGCAGTATTTTAAAAAACAAACATGGAAATAGCTATGATTCATCCACATATTTCTCCAAAAGAAATGAGTACACATTACCAACTTACTCAAGCATGTTTAGAGTAGCATAATTTATAAAAGGCAAATGGTAAAGTGACTTGAATATTTATTGATTGCATGGCATTCAGATAATAATAACAATAAAGATAATGATATTGAAAGAAGCCAGATGCCAGGCACAGAAATGAACCTGGAGCATGATTCCATTTAAATAAAGTTCAAAAGTAGGAAAATTTAGATTTCAAAGTAAAAATATTGGCTCTTCTCAGATGCAGTAATGATTAGAACAGTCTCAAGTGAGGATGTGAATGTTGGTAATTGTGTGTCTTAATGAAGATGTGATTTCAAGGACAAGTTTACTTTGGAAAACTTCATGGAGCTGTACATTTAAGATTTGTTCACATTCTTTTCTTAATTTGAAAAAAGTCTACCAAAATTAGGATGTATATTTATCATCAGTGAAGTACCTCACTTTTTTTCCCCTTTTAATAGTTTTTGGATTTTTTCAAAATTTCAATGAAGAGAATGAGTTATTATTACTTTGAAATTAAAACTTTATACTTAATAATGAAACTGGAGCATGAGAAACAAAAATGAGGTGAAGCAGAGGAAGAACAGCATAGATGTTGCTAGAGTAAAAGGACATCTACTTCAATGACCACATGTGAAATAAAGCTGGCTATGTCCCCAAATCATAATACTAGCTAAAAACATACATATGCAGTTACTTTTTTAAAAAAATATTTATTCATTAGAGACAGAGAGAGAGAGAGAGGCAGAGACAGAGGCAGAGGGAGAAGCAGGCTCCCTGCAGGGAGCCTGACGTGGGACTTGACCCCGGGACCCCGAGGTCATGCCCTGAGCCAAAGGCAGATGCTCAACCACTGAGTCACCCAAGCGTCCCATATGCAGTTACTTTTAAAACCATTTTCTCCTTGCTTTTAGGCTTAAGCAAAGTGCAGCCTACTATATTTTGGTAATATTGTCTTCAGCACCATTTACATTTTTTAATTTGAGGAACAAATATAATTGGTTCCTCCAGACATGACTAAAAATACCAGACAGAGTCATGTATATATTTTATGGTCCCAAGTTACTTTATTTATTTATTTATTTATTTATTTATTTATTTATTTATGTTTAATGACAATAAAAATATTTTTTTTTAATTTTTATTTATTTATGATAGTCACAGAGAGAGAGAGAGAGAGAGAGAGAGGCAGAGACATAGGCAGAAGGAGAAGCAAGCTCCATGCACCGGGAGCCCGATGTGGGATTCGATCCCGGGTCTCCAGGATCGCGCCCTGGGCCAAAGGCAGGCGCCAAACTGCTGCGCCACCCAGGGATCCCCAATAAAAATATTTCAAAAGCAATATGAAGAAGACCGGGCTGAAGGCAAATGTGATCATAAGTTACGAAACAGTTTTCCTTTACCAAAATTAAAAGTACATACATTTGAGATTATCTTTTTTTCTGACTCTAGTAGATTTTAAGAGTAGGGAAATTTTGGAAGAACAACCTGGGAAGGCAAAACAAGCATGAAAGGGCCTAAGTGTTATTCAACTTAAGCCTGTACTTTAGAGAACAACAACAACAAAAAAGTCTTTTAGCAATTAAGAAACATTCATTCACGTATTATTCATTTAGATGTGCTCTCACTGTTTGGGGAAACATTGAGTTTGCATGTGAAAACTAAGAAAATGCTCCATGCCGACTGCAAGATGTAAACGTGCTCCATAATTTTGCCTATCCTTTCTCGAGATGCCAATGTTCCCTATCTGCCTTTTGGCTGTTACTTTGTGGAACATTTATTTTTGTTTTCATAAACCCTTTAAATAAAAAGCCATTTAATCTAGTCATCTGAAGCATAACATATGCTTTTCCAAGGTTATCAAAATATCTTACTTTTCTTTTAAAGGATCTTAACTATGCAATTCCAGTTTTGGGCTGGCTTCCAAACAAGACTAAAATAGACTTGCAGTTGCACAATAAACAAGGGTTGCTAATTGCCAATTTTGTAGAAAATCTTACAAAAAAAGGAATATCACTTCGAAATGTGTTTTGATGGAACTTTTCCCTCTCTATTCATCCTGTTTCTGATAACTCAGGACTATTTCTTTGCACTTGTGCATTTGAATTTTGCCTATGTTTTGAAAGACAAGTTTCTTTTGTTTAATTTTCTCTTCACTAAGTGCATTTTTTGCCTTTCTGTTCCAGAATAAGAATGCAGTAATTTTCACAATTTATAATTTACCCTCATAACATTATGCTTATGTGTTCATATTCAAGTAGAAACTGAGTAAGATTCTTAAAAGTCATGATTAAAGAAGATGACTTCAACAATATAATCAATAGAGTTGTTGCTTCCAGTTGTTTACCAGGATGCGGATCTTGCCCTCTGTTTTGTTTACGTTCACTGCTCTGGACTCCTATGTGCTTAGTTTTGAGATAAAAAGCCATTTTTAAATAGATTTTTATTTATTTATTTGAGAGAGAGAGCGCACCAGTGAGGGAGAGCACTATCAGGGAGATGGGCAGAGGAGAAGTCGACTCCCCATCAAGCAGAGAGCCCTCTATGGGGCTGCATCGCAGGACCCTGGGATCATGACCTGAGCTGAAGGCAGATGTTTAACCGACTGAGCCACCCAGGTGCCCTGAGATAAAAAGCCATCTTTAAGAATGTTTAACTGTTGGGGTGTTTGGGTGGCTCAGTTGGTTAAGCATCCAGCCCTTGATTTAGGTTCAGGTCGTGATCTCAGGGTCTTGAGATCAAGTCCCATGTTGGACTCCCCACTCAGTAGGGTGTCTGCTTGTTTCCCTCTCCTTCTCCTCATTCTCTCTCTCTCTCTCAAATGAATCAACACATGTTAAAAAAAAAAAAAAAAAAAAAAAAAGAATGCCTAACTGTTGCTAATGATTAAAATAACCTTTATTGGGGTAGCCCTGGTGGCACAGTGGTTTAGCGCTGCCTGCAGCCCAGGGCATGATCCTGAAGACCTGGGTCAAGTCCAACATGAGGCTCTCTGCATGGGGCCTGCTTCTCCCTCTGCCTGTGTCTCTGCCTCTCTCTCTCTGTGTCTCTATGAATAAATAAATTTTAAAAAAAAACCTTTATTTTATCAATTTCTCATATTTATTAGTTCTATAAAATGCATTATTAGATACATAAAGTCTCCCAAAGAAATTTCTGTCACTAGCTTTCCCAGAATATAGAAATTTTTTAAAGGTCAGTGAACTGCCAAGCTGTCAATCAATTCAGAATGTTTTTATATATTGTTCTTTGCTCAGAACCACTTCCTTTCATCCCCTAATCTTTCTCCCATTCATTTTTCACACCTAATTTTATAAATCATTTCAATGATCCTTGATTTCTTAAACTAGGTAAAATTCCCTTGCTATAGGTTCCCATAACTCCTCCCACAATTCCTTTCTATGTCGTAAGCACAGCATACTAGACCGGCAATAATCTCCTAAATTTAGGTACTTCCCACCCAATGGTCTGCAATCTTCTTTAGGTGGGATATTTTACCTACATTTATAGGAGCTAAAAACTTTGTTGTTACCTCTCTCCTTCTTAGTAATAGCTATCATTAATATATATGTTTTAATTTGTTAAATGACAGACTAGTGTTTTATGTGAGGGAGAATGTTTGTAGGCAGGAGCTTATAACTCATGTCAGATTATATATATTTGAAAGAAGGAAGCAAAATTTCTGAGGCAACTCAGGCCAAAAGTGGCTTGAGGCATATTTGCATAAACCATGTTTTGGATTAAGACATGGATCTCCATATTCAAATCAGGAAAAAGACCACTGCTAGTGATGTGGAAGCCAAGGTCAGTTTGATCAGCTCCAGGAAGCCATCAGTGGAGCTAGTTTTATAAAAGTTGTATGACTAGTACCTTTTTCTATTCCAAGCCACAGAGGCAAGGCCAGAGATTGGCTTACAATTTTGGGAGAGAAGAGAGTATGCTGGAGGTTGGAGCTGTGGTGCCTGCCAATATCTCCTGCTGCCTTTAAGCAAAGTCTATGGCAGAGCTCCTGATTGCACAAAACCCAGCCAGAATTTCCACTCCAGAGGTGATTTTCCTGACACATGCCACATGCTAATACAAAAACCATAGAGCGAGGCAATGAATAGTTGGTACAAGATACGAGAGTTAGACTTTTTAACAAAATAGTGGGGAACTGTTTGGACACTAAAATAGGAAGAAAGGAGAGCATCTACCACACTTTAACAGAGCCCATAACACAGGTGAAGTGTGAGAGAATATAAACAGCTTCCCATTGGGAAATCTGCCCTGAAGACGGTGTCCTCGGGGAACTGTCAGATTTCAGTTAGAGGAGGTGGGAAGGAGGAATGTCCAGGGAACAGGTGAGAATATATGAAGGGGCATTGCTGATAACAGCTTGTCAGTTATAGGCAGCACACAACACAACAGAAGGTCTTAGAGGTTGGGGAAGGTAGAGAATTAGGATAGATGAGTAAGTGTGTGGAACAGAATCGAGGTGATGATAGACAACGAGGGGTATTAAAGAATTCCAGGGCTGCTGCATGGAGTATACTGCCTCTCATGTCTATTCCCTAGACCTTTTGGAGAAGTGGTTTCAAAACAAGTCAAATGGCTCATGCGGCTTATTCAAAAAGCCTTCAAGAGGAATCTGGGTGTGGGCAGTTTTAATAACTTCAACTTCAGAAATGAAAGCTTCTCTTAAAATCAATCTGCATGAGATGGTCTTTTTGAGAAGATGCAGATTTTCCATTCCCATTTTTTCCTTTCAAAACGATCACATTCTAGTTTTACATAAAAAAGGCAAACCTCTCACAAATCCTTAATGCTGTTATCATACAGGGTCCTGGGATTCAATCAAAACAAACAAAACCGACCTGATCCCCTCTAGGATAACTAACTATTCTAGGAGGAGACTGAGATTGATCCTGGTCCTATGATGTTAAAATAATCCTAAAGACTCCATCGCAATTCAACTTTTTAGTTAGATTTCTATTCTTTGTTTTCTACACATTTAAAGAACAAATCAAATCCATTGTCAGCTAATGGATCGTTATAAATAGTTGTAGATAAAAGAACACTGTATTTTTTTTTTACTTATGAGTAATTCCAATATCTAAAGGATACTCCCTGTGTCCTTATTTAAGTTAACAAAATCACTAAGCTTTTAGATCGATAGAAACATTTAAAAAAGTAGAAATACAATTGTTGCTAAATTCTCTCATCGCAACACATGGAATTTATCCAAATGTGTATTAATTATGAAAAATACAATCTTAGCTCATTAAGAACTTCATTTTAAAACCCTTTTATGTTTAATAGCTGTTTATCCAGTTTTGAAGTATATTTGTGCTGTTTTAATCAATCATGTAATTTTAGAGATCAAGCAATCCAGAAGAAAGTTTTGGGAAGTTAGGCTCATATTGGAACAACATTAACAACAAAAGTATTTATACGTCTGATTTTGATCAGAAGAGTATTATCATTCAGGAAATTTTAAGCATTTGATGTGTCAGTGTAGTATATAACATCATGAGCAAATATAATAGAAATAGGTCCTGTGAAACCATTTAAAGATTCTCATTATTAGAAATATTTATTTGCACATAAATTTTAACTTCATTTGAAACATTTTAGGTGTACACAAAGGTAGAGAGAACAATATAAGAAACCTATATGGTTCCGTAACACATCTTTATATAAACCGTCAATATTTTAATAGATTTTTTTTTTTTTTTTTTTATTCATGAGAGACACACACACACAGAGGCAGAGACACAGACAGAGGGAGAAGCAGGCTCCATGCAGGGAGCCGGACATGGGACTGGATCCTGGGTCTCCAGGATCATGCACTGAGCTGAAGGCGGCACTAAACCGCTGAGCCACCCGGGGCTGCCCAAACTGTCAATATTCTGTATCTCCACCTTCCTTTCTCCACTCGAGCATTTTAAAGAAAAACCAGGCAGGGTGCCTGCATGGTTCAGTTGATTAAGTGTCCCACTCTTAATCTCAGCTTAGGTCTTGATCTCAGGGTCCTGAGTTCCAAGCCCCTCTCCCCCCAAAAATCATGGACATCATATTGTCAACAGATATCAAGCAAATGGTTATATGTTTCATTTAACATATAACCATCATTTTATTTATTTATTTTTTCTTTCCTTTTTTTTTTTTTTTTTTTTGTAGAATTCCTGACATCCTGCCTATGGCTGAATGAATACCAGTTTGCTTCTTTTAAACCATATATTTCACTAATTGATGAGTTTATTTGAATACCAAAAAGTATCTCAAAATTAGTATGGCTAATGAAGAACTCATGATATCCGTTGACCACAATTCTGTTTCTCCTATTATCTTTCTCTCTTTGTTCATGGTACAATTCTCTCCTTTGCTCAAGGGAAAAACTTGATAATTATCATGAATGCTCACATAGGTTCCCTGAGGACTCAACTTCCTCTGAGGCTATCCCAGCAGAGAATTTCTGTATTGTACAATCCAATGAACCATTTCATTAAAATGGGAGATAATACATTTTCTAAGAATGCAGAAACTTTCCCAAATAATATTTTTCTGTTGTCATATAATTTTCCCCCTACATCATCAAGTGACATTATGTTGCTCGCAGTCTTATTCTCCATTCTTGGTTTTTCAACACTCTAGATTTAATGTATATATGAATTAATTCTGAATCATTAAATACATTCACTTCCTTCACAACTCCGACTTTTTCATAAAAGTCAAATATTTATAGCAATAGTCTTAGTATAAACCTTGTTAAAACACTAACTGGCCTACTAAAGTCTTTAAATCAAATGTTGTAATCAGTAATAATGAACCATGAGTGCATTTTCAATAAACCTAGCTTTCCATGTGCATGCTTCTTCTACATTTGTTATTGGTCTTATGAAAATATTATTTCATATTTACTTTTTTCCCCTAAAACCACTGGCTGCCTTTGACCTCACTTTCCTTTTTCCCCTCATTCCTATCTTTACTGTATGTTTTATCAAATAGCATATATACTAAGGCTTTCCTTAAAAATAAGGGAAAAATCATCACAGCAACTTAAATAAGATAGAAGTTTATTTATTTATCACAAGGGTCATCAAATTCAGCCAGATGCCTGTTTGCCCAGCCCAGTACAGAAGGAAGAAAATGTCTGAATAATAATAAACACTAATGAACAACAGTAAAATCTATCATATCTGTTTTTTTCATACTTTTACTACCTCCTGTGAATAATCGGCTATTATAGAGTCTCCATCGTATCACTAAATTATATATTTATATGTGCATATATGTGTATATTTCAGTATTATACCTTGTATTTACCTCAGAATTTTAAACTAAGGCGATCTTTTCCCCCTGAATTGCAAAATTCTAACTCATCTTCTTGACGTATAGTAGGCAGTAAATAGATATTTGTTAGATGAGTCAAAGAATGAATGAATTGGTGCATGCATGCATGAATTGAGTAATAGCATTTTGGCATTTTCTAAGTACATTTGTTTAAGATGGTGGTTTTATTTTGTCTTTCTTTTATTTATTATTAAATTATAGATATATTCTATATTATCCCATAGCCATTCTAAAACTCTAATACAGATACCTATGTGGCACAGTCTGTTAAATGTCTGACTCTTACTTTCAGCTCAGGTCGTGATCTCAGGGTAGTGAGACTGAGCCTGCAGCGGGCTCATGCTCAGTGTAGAGTCTGCATAAGATTCTCTCTTCTTCTACTTCTGCCCCTCTTGCTCATGCTCTCTCTCTCTAAAATAAATAATGTTTAAAAATTCTATGATACATATTGTATACTTTCATGAAAGAATATATTAATTCTTCCCCAGTAATGATATTTTCTATGTTTTTAATTTTTAAAAGTGGTTGGGGGTGGGAGACAAAACAGGTGAAGGTGATCTAAAGGTACAAATTTCTAGTTGTAAAATAAATAAGTTTGGGATAATAATGTACAACATGATGACTACAGATGACAATATCATCTCACATTTTTGAGAGTTGCTAAGGGAATAGACCTTAAAAGTTCTCATCACAAGAAAACAAAATGAACCCGTGTGGTGATGGATGTTAACTAGACTTATTCTGGTGATCATTGTGCAATATATACAAATGTAAAATCGTAATATTATACAATTGAAACTAATTTAATGTTGTAGGCAAGTGTATCTCAATTACAAAAAATAATTAGAAAGCTATTTGTGCTGATTTATATATTTTTAATCATTTTCATGTATAGATTTCTACTTGTAAAAATGGTATTTTCTGATAATTTTAAAAAATTTTATATAGCTATATATATTATATATGTCTATACATATATATGTATGCATGCATTTATTTATATACATATGTATTTAACACTCATGATGCACTTTGCCATGCTGATTTGTTATACAGATTATGAAATGGTATTATTCAATTAATAATACAAGAAAATCCACCTAGCACAACTCCAATAATATCAACTGTTAAAAAGGGTGGAGTTTTTCAGGTACCCATCCAGAAAACACTGTTAAGTCAGAAAGATTTTAAAGCTTCACTGTCCAAAAAAGTAGCCATTAGCTATGAGGCACATTTTTTTAGTTTAAATTTAATATTGGATTAAGTAAAACTTCAGTTTCCTATATCATACTAGCCACATTTCATGTGCTCAATAGCTTTATGTGGCTAGCAGCTATCATACTGGGAAGTATAGGTATAAAACAATTTCATCACTACAGATATATATATATATATACATATATATATACACATATATAAATTTAACTTGTATTATATATAAAATTTAACATATTTGAACATATTTAACAAATATAAAATATATATACATACAATAAGTAACTATATATTTTACTTATTTATTTATATAAAAAATTAAAGTGTTTTTCTTAGTGAATATTTAAATCCTTTTCAAACTTTTGAGATGTCTATAACTACACAAAGCTCTTTTTTTTTTTTTTTTGCTTTGGTTTAAATGATATCTGAGCTTCATATATAAAAGAAGTAAAAACACACTAAATACTCATTCCAGGTGGAATTCTTTATCAATCAAGGTCCACATTTTAATTAGGTAATTTCAGGAAAGCTTAACAAATCAATTCCACACAGTCATGTGGGCTGGGGCAGGAAGCCACAAAGGAGAGCACAGAACCACTGGGCTCTTCACAACAGTACAGTTCTAACCCCAAGGTTGAAGAAACAAGGGTGACAGAAAGGAAACAGCTATATAATATCCCAGAAGCCTTCAGAAAGCAGCTAATATGGGGCTTCAGCAACCCATAATCTGGTATCTGGACTTTGGTGTAAAATGAAGATCAAAGTTCTTATTAATTCCTACCATCAAGCAGATATATATTTTTAAGATTTATTTATTTATTTTAGAGAAAGAGAGAGCATAAGTGGAAAGGGCAGAGGGAGAGAGAATCTCAAGCAGACTCCACACTGAGTGGGGAGTCTGACACAGGACTGGATCCCAGGACCCTGAGATCATGACCTGAGCCAAAACCAAGAGTCCAACACAACCAACTGCACCACCCAGGCACTTCATCAAACAGATATTTTTAAATTAAACATACACATACATAAATGCAATACATGTAATGCCCAATTAAACACAAAAACCATTTGTACAATATTCCTAAAGAATACCGATGGTTCTGAGAGAAAGCAAATCTTCTCTTCATATTACTGAAGAGCTACTTTTTTCTAAAAATAAGACAATATACTCTATACCCGAGGTGTTGATATCTTGAGCTAAAATTTGTACCCAGGGCAGCCCGGGTGGCTCAGCATTTTAGTGCCGCCTTCAGCCCAGTGCATGATCCTGGAGACCCAGGATCGAGTCCCGCGTCCGGCTCCCTGCATGGAGCCTGCTTCTCCCTCTGCCTGTGTCTCTGCCTCTCTCTCTCTCTCTCTCTCTCTGTGTGTCTCTCATGAATAAACAAAATATAAAAAAAAATTATACCCAAAGCCAAGGCGAAGACTGAAACACAGATGGATCTTCAGGAAACGTTCCCCTTAGCTGTCTGCTCTTCTTAGAAAGCCATGCTCACATCTAAGAGGTGATTGGAATGATTACAGAGCAGTTTTATTTCTAGTCCTTGGACATATCCCCTGAGCTCCATCTTAAATACTGACCTTACAAATTAAACAATCTAGTTTTGAAGGAGGCAATATCTCTGTGTTGGCTTAACAACCTACCTCAGAATTATAATAGCACCTCTAAATTTGGCACACACACAGATGTACATACCTCCATATATTCTTAGAAGGACCGTATTCACACAAAAATTCATTTTTTAGAACTGTAGCTTCTGATTCCTGTATTTCATTTTTTTCCATGTGCTAAAAATATTATGTAAGGAACAATTTACTACTAATCATTCAAAATATGTCTTTTTATTTTTTAGTATTTGAAATTTACATATATGCTAAAATAAAATAGCTCCTTTCTCTTTCACATTTAAAAACGTCCTAACTTTATCTCAATCTAATTCTCATTCTCTTTCCTATTGCTTCTGTTTTGCTGGTTAACTAAGTAAATGCTTTATTTGCTAGTTATATTTGCAAACAATGGGTATATCCAAAGGTTAAGAGGACAATTCATTTGGACAGAAGTCAGAGGAGATTGGAAGCATTGACCTTCCAAATTTAAGCAATTCCATCTCCCTCCTCTAATTTGCTGTGCACTTCTTTTTATCTTTTTTGTTTCAAGTTTTTGCTTAAATTTTAGTTAACATAATTAGTGTAATATTAGTTTCAAGAGTAGAATTTAGTGAGTCATTATTCACATATAGCACTCAGTGCTCAACACAACCAGTGCTCTCCTTAATACCCACCACCATCTGGCCCATTCCCCCTTCCCCTCCACTCCAGCCAGCTACTCTCAGTTTGTTCTCGATATTAGAGTCTCTTAAGGTTTGCCTCCCTCCCTCCTTTTTTTCCCCTTTCTTCTATTTGTCTTGTTTCTTAAATTCCACATATGAGTAAAATCACATGGTATTTGTCTTTCTCTGACTTATTTCTATATCCTTCTAATAATTAGTTGAGAGAGCCAGCCTTTTTGCACTATGTGGGGCATTGCTTTTTAGTAAGACCTTTAATTATTTAAGCAGATGAGGATGGAAATGCAGACTTTTCAAACTACATCTCCCATGGTCAGTAAATTTGTACAGTATCTTACTTTAATTTGTTCTATTACAATGTTTTTGTGTAGATAAGCAGAGTCCTCAAGATATGACTAATTATGGGCTAATCTATCCCACTGAAGAATTTACCAGAAGTTCTCAAATTACACAGTGAGAGCCAATTTACTTTCTGTAGTCTCTGCCTATTATGTAGTTTCTTTGTTATCATGCCATGCCATCATGTTGGCATGAGTCAGGTCAAATTATCACATAAGTTTCTTATCCCAAGTTTTAAAGAATTAGTGATAGTGGGGCTTGTTCTTTTTGTTTGTTCTTTTTTGTTTTTATTTTTACAAATTACAGATTTTATTATAAAGGCAAAATATGTGTGGGAAATATCAGAAAGGGGAGACAGAACGTAAAGACTGCTAACTCTGGGAAACGAACTAGGGGTGTTGGAAGGGGAGGAGGGCGGGGGGTGGGAGTGAATGGGTGACGGGCACTGGGGGTTATTCTGTATGTTAGTAAATTGAACACCAATAAAAAAAAAAAAGAATTAAAAAAAAATAAAATAAAGACAAAATAAATGTCGACATCCAGGATAGTTTTTATGTAGTCTATTTAAGGATGTTTAGATAAAGTAGCTGATAAAATTTGTGGTCTATATCCTGTATTGTTCAATGTGTTTCGTATTGATTTAGAGGACAGGCCATACAGAGGCAAGTCCACAGTTCATATTCATAGCCGGAACTAACTTGTCATTATTTTCTATATCTAAAACTATTGTAAGATAATGGATTACTACAGATGCACAAATAGTCAGGGCATCTTACATCAATAGGCATTGAGAGGAAAAAGTGCTGGGCAACAACTGAACTAAAGGAAATGGCTTTCAAAAATAACTTCTTTCTTCTCATACTCATGAATCTTCAGATCTACTTCAGATGAATTAATCTAAATAAAGCTGTTTGGGGACTCTGCTTCTAGCCAGGGGCCCAGTTTGATTCTTTATTCCAGGCTAGTTATCAGTGTGGAACAATAGGGACCCAGGCTGGAGGAACAGCAGCTACCCAAGAAAACCTATTTTCAGTGACAGGAGAAGCACATGTGGATGAGTTTAACCATCAAAGCACAATAGAAACATCTGCATTTATCACACTGGATAATATCTCATTTGTCAAAGCAAGTCATATAGCCTAGCCCATAGGCAAGCTCTCAGGATAAACAATCTGCTCACTTTTTAGCCAAAGCCTAACTAAAATGGCTTTGAAGTATTACTTCCCCAAAAAGATAGGAAGTGGGAATGCATGTTAATGAAGAATAATCTGATCTATCTCAGAATTTAAATTGTATGTGATGCAGTTTAAGTACATACCGGTTTAGGACACAACCAATGAAAATTTTTTGACATATATATATTTTTTCTTCTTCTGATATATATGTGTATCTGTTTAATAAATTTGAATATGATTATTATTAAAAAATAATTAGAAGTTATTTAAATTTTAATACTGTGTTTTATTTAACCCAATATAAAATTTATTAGTGAGATATTTTTCACTCTTGGTTTCATTCTAAGACTTTAAAATTTGGTGTGCGTCTTATACTTACTGATGCAACATGACAATCTAAAGCAACACATGTTTCTGGATAGATTCCTGCATGGTGTAAGAAAGATCCGTTGTTGGGAAAGCTGGAAGATTTGAATGTGAATAGGGTCTGTGAATTTAATGGTAGTCCTGTATCAGTGTGGATTTTCAGATTGGTAGGGTTGTATGGTTATAATGTATGAGAGATCTCTGGGAGAGACACACTAGAAGTAAACTTTTAAACGTATTTTTATATGTAAATTTTATTTTCAAAATGTCAAAATTTTGCTATTTGAACCAGTCATTAAAAATGATGATGCTAAAAATCCTACTTTTGGTGGCAGCCCGGGGTGGCTCAGCAGTTTAGCGCCACCTTCAGCCCAGGGCGTGATCCTGGAGACCTGGGATCGAGTCCCACATCGGGCTTCCTGCATGGAGGGAGCTTCTCCCTCTGCCTGTGTCTCTGCCTTTCTCCCTGTGTCTTTCATGAATAAATAAACAAAATCTTTTTTAAAAAATCCTACTTTTGTATAATTGTTTACTTTAATCAAGAGGCCAAAATAAATTTGCAAATGTATCAGAATAAAGCATATCTATTTTTTAGTTTTAAATACTAATAATAAACAATAATTTATATTAATATATGATGACAAGTCATAATTATCATTTAAAATAGCTTGAAAACTGGTGTATTTTAAAAAATACAGATTTAGATACACCTAGGGACAAAATTTAGGGATCTTACATTACAGGAAACTTTAAAAAAAAAGCAATCTGTCATCTAGTACAATGATAATAAATTTGGTAGAAGTATTAGACATACAGAATATAATTTGTGTAGTAACATATTTTAACTTCTAACTGGAAAAGAAGCTAAGATTTTCATGTTGCTAATAGCAAATCATGTCATTTTAAAACATGATGCCGTTACTTCAAAACCTCTAGCCATTTTAATTAAAAAATGCATTCTGTTAATAATCCAGATGTTTCATTTTAATTACACCAAGCATCTGGGTATTTTGGAACATCTGTTTGGCTCTCTGTTTTACAACATCCAATGTTAACTTTTGAATTGAACCAGTGCATTTGCCTATTAAGAAATATGGGGCAAATGTACACATACCCATAAACTTAAACCTGTAAGTACAAATTCTCCCTAAAATCTTCTATTCCAAACAAATTGATGAATGCATGCAGACGCCTTTTTAAAATGAAAGTTAATAACAGATTTATTATCAGCCTAATAAAATATCCATACATATATGTTTATAATACCTACATGCTGCATACATGTAGGTATAGAATTTATATTATACATGTAAGACACTATATACATATAATATAATCAGGAAATACATATTTATATGGGGGGGAAAGGCTGTTCTGGAGAACTAACAGAATGGTGTCCCCTGGTTAGCAAAATAAAATCTGTGTATATGTTAGAAAAAAATTATCCTGTAAGTGCTATCCGAAGATTATTTCCAAGATACCTAAATTGAATCACTATAGTGTACATCTAAAACTGAGACCACACTGTATGTTAACTAACTGGAATTTAAATATAAACTTAAAAAAGAAAGAAAAAGAAAAGAAAATTAGTTATAAATCATTTAATTGTATATTTCATCATGTAGATATATGAAATCTGTTAATTCTTGTCAAATTTCTAACATGCAGGTGATTTTCAATAAATAATCACAAAATTTCACAAAACATAAAAAAAAATAAATTTTAAATGGTAAAAGTTTAGGAACCTGATCTAAAATCTCTATTGTTTTCTAGTAGATACAACAAAATACAAGTCCCTAAATTATGGATGTCCCTTAAACTATACACAAATATGAATGTGTATATGAATGCAAGTTGTTAACCCACAAAGAAAGCGTTCATAATTATGATAATAATGAATGAGTTTTCCCTTTTGAGAAGTTTTTGGAATAAAGCTATTATAACTATAAAATGGTGACATTTCTCATATAACTGGTTTTCTCTAAATAGGCTCACATGTTATATTTTATATATTTAATAGTCTTTTTTGATAATATCATCATTATTTTAAAGTATAGAGAATTACCAATGATTATCTAGAAATGTACAGCATTCACTTTGGAACACACGAGAATGGAATGATTTTATAAATCCTTGAATTTTTACATATGTAATTATGCCTATTTGCATAAAGTCTTTAATTATAATTATTTAAAATATGTAATTTTTAAATCTGGAAACAAATCCTGCCTAGTATTTTGAACACTCAGGTTAAAATATTATCTGAAGAAATTCACATCTCTTAATTTCTGTAAATAAATAATTTATGGTCATTCAAATTAATGTGCTTCTTAACAGTCCCTCTGACATTACAATGTTATTTCCTTTTTTCCTCCAGGTATTTTTAATATATGACCAGTATTTCCCTACTTCCCCCAATCCTCAGCCCCTGTTCTGCTTTTGAGTTTGATGACTTTATATTTCCACATATAAGCGAGATCACACAGTACTTGTCTCGATTTCTCTTACTTATTAGACTTAGCATAATGCACTCATAGTTCATCCATGTTGTCTCAAATGGCCCATTTGCCTTCTTTTCTTATGGCTGAATAATATTCTACTGTGTATTTGTACATGCACACACACATCTTCTTTATCTTGCTTATTGTGAATAATGCTGCAATAATCATAGGAGTGCAAACATCTCTTCATATCCTAATATCATCGCCTTTGGATATGTACCTAGAAGTGGGATTGCTGGGACATATAGTAGTTCAGGTTTGAATTTTTGGACGGAACCTCCACACTGTTTTCCATAGTAGCTGTACCAATTTTCATTCCAACCAATCAATAGTGCTCAAGGGTTCCCTTTGCTACACATCCTTACCAACAGTTGCTCTCTTTTGTCTGTAATTATAGCCACTCTAACAGGTGTGGGATGAAAACCTGTTCTTTTTTAAGATTGCTTCAGTAGTATGGGCATTTTAAAAAATATTAAGTTTTCCGATCCATAAGCACAGTATATTTTTTCCATTTCTTTGTGTCTTCTTAAAATTTTTCATCAATGTCTTATAATTTTGGCGATATAGAATTTCACTTTCCTTTAATTTTAAATTTATTCCTAAGTATTGTAAATGGGAATATTTTATTTCTTTTTCAGATAGTTCTTTGTTAGTATATGGAAATGCAACTCATTTTTGGAGATTTATTTTGTATCCCAAAACTTCCAAATTTATTATTTCTGTTTTTTGGTAGGGATATTAAGATTTTCTATATACAAGATCATGTGATCAACAGAGACATTATTACTTTTTCTTTTGATACGTGGATAGCTTTTAAATCTTTCATGTCAAATTGCCAAGATTAAGATTTCCAGATTGTTAAAGAGGAGTGGAGCAAATAGGTACACTTACCTTGTCCTCGATCTTAGAAAGCTTTCAACCTTTCAGACTTGAGTATGGTGTTAGCTGTGGGGTTGTCATATATGGCTTTTATTACATTGGTATAGGTTTCTTCTATATCCAATTGTTGAGAATTTTTCTCATGAAAAGATGTTGGATTTTATTAAATATTTTTATACATTTACTGAGATGATCACATGGTTTTTCTTTCATTCTATTAATGCAATTTATCTCATTTATTGATTTGCATATGTTGAACTATCCTTGAATCCCAAGGATAAATCCCACTTGATATGGTTCTTTTAATATGCTGTCAAATTTGGCTTGCTAGTATTAAGTTTAGAATTTTTGTATCTGTATTCGCCATGATATTGGATTGGCCTGTAGTTTTCTCCTAGTATCCTTATCTGGCTTTGGTATCAGGGTGATGCTGATCTTGTGAAACAACTTTGAAAGTGCTGCCTTTCTTCACTTTTTTCAGAACAATTTGAGAAGAATTGGAATTAGCTTTTCTTAATGCTTGGTTGAATTCACACATGAGGACATCTGGTTTTAAGATTTTTGGTGGGAGGGGATCCCTGGGTGGCGCAGCGGTTTGGCGCCTGCCTTTGGCCCAGGGCGCGATCCTGGAGACCCGGGATCGAATCCCACATCGGGCTCCCAGTGCATGGAGCCTGCTTCTCCCTCTGCCTATGTCTCTGCCTCTCTCTCTCTCTCTGTGACTATCATAAATAAATAAAAGTTAAAAAAAAAAAAAAGATTTTTGGTGGGAGTTTACTGATTACCAATTTAATCTCCTTACTTATTATATGTTCTTTGAGATTTTCTATTTCTTCACAAATCAGACTTGATAGATTGTAGAAATTTATCCATTTATTTTAGGTTACCTGATTTGTTGGTATATAATTGTTCTTAGTAATTTCATATGATCCTTTGTATTTCAGTGGTAACAGTTGCAACGTCTCCTCTTTCATTTGTAATTTCATCTTTTTTTCTTATGGTAAGTCTAGCTAAATGTTTATCAATTTTGTTTATATTTCTGCAAAACTAAATCTTAGTTTTGTTGATTTTTTCTATTGTTTTTCCATTGTGTTTCATAAATTTCTGCTCTGATCTTTATTACATATGACCTTCCTTCTGCTTCTGCTTTGTACTTATTTGTTTTTCTATTTCCTTGAGGTGTAACACTCAGTTGTTTATTTGAGATCTTTCTCTTATTTATTTTATTTTTTAAAGATTTTATTCATTCATTCATGAGAGACAGAGAGAGAGAGAGAGGTAGAGACACAGGCAGAGGGCAATGCAAACTCCATGCTGGGAGCCCGATGTGGGACTCTATCCTGGGTCTCCAGGATCAGGGCCTGGGCTGAAGGCGGCGCTAAACCGCTGAGCCACTGGGTTGCCCTTTCTTTTATTTTAATATAGGTGTTCATCCCCATAAAATTTCTTCCTGGTATTGTTTTGCCAAATCTCATTAATTTTTTTATGTTCTATTCCCTAATGTTTCCTAAATATTTTCCTATTTCCTAATTTTATTTCCCTTTTGATTTCATCTTTTCCCATTGGTTGTTCAAGAATGTCTTGTTTAATTTCCACATATTTATGAATTTTCCAGTGTTTCTTCTGTTATTAATATCTACTTTCATACCAATGTAGTAGAAAAATGCACTTGGTATGATTTCAATCTTTAAGTATTTTGAGACTTGTTTTGTGACCTTACATGATCTATTGTGGAGAATGTTTTATGTGTCAATGAAAAGAATGTATATTCTGTTACTGTTGGATACAATGCTCCATATATATCTTCTCATAGGCCCATTTGATCTAAAGTACAGTTCAAGTCCAGTATCTTTTCTTTTGGGGGGGGGGTTAAATTGATTTTGTTTGGATGATCATCCATTGTTGACAGTGAGGTACTGAAGTCTACTACTATTATTGTATTGTTGTTTGTTACTCCCTTCAGATTAGTTAATATTTGCTTACGTATATTTAAGTGCTCCAATGTTGGGTACATACACATGTACAACTGTTATATTGTCTTGATGGACTACTTTATCATTTTATAATGACCTTCCTTTTCTCATGGGGTTTGACTTAAAGCCTATTTTATCTGATAAAATTATAGCTACCCCTGTTCTCTTGCTTTTCATTTGTATGCAAGATCTTCCTCCCTTCACTTTTAGATTATGTGCGTCCTTGAAGCTGAAGGGAGTCTCTCAAAGATTGCATATAGTTGGCTCTTGTTTTTATTCATTCAGCCAATTTATTTTGATTGGAGAATCAGTGTTCTTTAAATGAATATGATTTTATTTTGTTTCTATGTGAAATATATATTATCCATCAGCAAAAGACCTTATTTTTATTGCATTTCTAATGTTTAGAAGTCTAACTATCTATTTTCCAACTATTGTCCTTTCTTAACAAGGAAAATTAGAAAAGGGAAGGATTTAGGAAAACATCTACAGAAGTAATACTAAGATTTAATGCCTGGAATTCTGACATTAAAAAAATAAAGATAACAAAAAATGGAAGCTTATAAATTCAAAACCAAAATTATGTTTCAATGTCAGAGAACATAGCTTATACAATATATTATTTCCAAAGCACACTTCTCAGTCATAGTACAATAATAAAATTTATAATGATGACTGCAAGACATCTAAAGTATAAGTTAAATTGTGTGCCACAAAACTGACTTACAAAATTAGGAACGCAGGTAATATATTCAAGAACTCATTTCAGGTAAACCATTGATCATTCAATTACATAATGACTTCATGGAAATACTAAGGCATATACACTTAAGAGTTTATCAAGTGTTCTTATGATAACTCATAGTGTCAAAGTTATTAATATTGTTCACAGTTCTGAAAATTTCATGTAATTTTTTGCATGTTTTTAACATTTCTCTTTTACTGACAAAAACTGAAAGTAGCATAGATGGGTATCTATGCAATTTAGTTAAAGCCCTAGTATCTAACATACTCAAGATTTCTGTGGCCAAATTAGGCTGAAAAGATAACAGGTACACTTACTAGAGTAGTTTATAATTTTTAAGTTAAAAGAAATGGTGAATCTACTAAAAATACATATATTATGATTCAGTAGGATAGAGAAATGAGCAAGACTCTGCTTTTGACAAGCATAACAAGGAAACACATTTCTGAATCCTCACAGAATAGAGTCTTATTGCAATATGTTGCACTACACCACACTGAATCCAAAAGATGTTTTTAAATGTTCTATGGATTATTCATATTGCTCTTCTTGGATCAAGTTCTAATTTGTGGAGTTAATATCTTAACCATATATAAGTATTAAATTAAGTATTATATATGTAAAAATGTTTATACATGTATCATAAACGTTTACAAATATATATACATTAAAGATTTTATTTTGCTCATTATTTAAAGGAGGGAAAATAAGCTGTCATGATCAATTTTAGAAGTTCCTGAGAATATGAATAATTATATTATCAACAAACAAATATATAAATACAGAGAGAGAGAGAACTTTAACAAAAAACGTTTAAGATTGTTGGGTTAAATACAAAAATGATTTATTTTCCTGTTTTATAGGAGAATAAACCTTGAAGGTTATTTGTTACACTAGACAGAGATTATTTGCATCCTTACCAGTCAGAGATCTACAAGTTAACCTCTGTTCCTACAGAGCTCTAAAATAGGTTAGGAAGTAGGAAATCAAGCCCAATATTGCACTAAAAGAGCATCTAGTTGTTTTTTGTTTTTGTTGTCTATTTCCAAGTTTCAGATGATAGTTGTGATCCCTTTTAAATTATTATAGATAACTTAATAGGGACCATACATTAAAATATTTTTTTTGTTTTATAACAATCTAATATTATATTCATACCTTTTTACATTAGTTTTCTAATATATAATTAAAAATAAAATGATACTCAAGGCAAAAGTGAATAAGTCCAACATTAGTATTTTGCAATGTGTATATAAATTAACTTACACAAGATTTGTTTAAACTATGTAGTAATTATTTTTCTGAAAGAGGTATTTTAAATAGTTTTTGTATATTTCAGATATTGTTCTAAGAAGCTTAAGATATATTAAGAACTCTTCCAATATATAAGAAATAAAATTGACATATGTAATAAATATATAAATGATATATGAGGTGACTGTTTCTTAAGAATGGTAAAAAATTGAGACTAATTAGGGAGCTAAGATGTGAGGCATGACTTACACTTCTAAATAGTTTTGTCAGATAATCCTAATGAAGGAGGAGACATCAAACAGATAGAAGGAGGTGAGAGGATCATGGAGACATCAGGAGGAGAGAAAAGGTAGAGAGACCGCAAGGGCACAAATTCGGAGGCTGGAATGTGGCAGGCCTGCTGTCTAGGCCAAATTACTGATGGAACTTACATATTAATAGGTCAGGGGAGACGCATTAATAAAAAGAGAATGTCTGATATTTAGCTGAATAGTATGATATTTATCTGATAATTCTTCTGAAAGTATATTATCAAATATCTCCTATAATTTACATGTTTTATTATAAAGAGAAGAGGGAAAAAAATTCCTCAACCAGATGTGATTCTCAAATGTTTAATAAGGACATTCATCATTACAAAATAATGCTAGTGTAGGGCTGACCCCATTTATGTATTTGTTTGTTTAAGAGAGCCTGCGTGCGTGAGCAGGGTGGAGCAGCAGAGGAGAGAGAATCTTAAGCAGTTTCCATACTGAGTGTGGAGCCCCATGCAAGGCCAATCTCAATCCTGATATCATGACTTGAGCTGAAATCAAGAGTCAGATGCTTAACCCACTTAGCCACCCTGCATCCCTAGAGTTATCCCAACTGAAATGTGCCATTGTTCTTAGTACTAGGAATCTATGAGATGATCTTCCCCTAAAATCAGTATTTTTTCTCTTTTTTTTCCAAATTGTCTTGATTATATTTCAAATACAGGTAAAGATTAAGACAATTTGGAACTTCACTTATTCTTAATATTTATTAATTATATAAATGTGCTTATGTTTCTTTCTTGTGTTTCTATATGACTTTCAAGAAATACTGTTAGGAGTTTTCTAATTTTAACTTGAATTGCAATAATACATATTAAGCAAATATAAACAAGTAGGCTTTTCTGTGCACTTCATACAAGTTGAAACAGATATCTATTTCATAAATTTTTATGTTAAATTACCATGTTTTATCTCAATTTTTTCTTTAAACTCAGTATTTAAACTAGCAACTTACTTAAAATATATAGTTTGGTCCAAATTCACTTAGCTTTTTATTATTTTTAGAAAACAACTGGAATTTAATGCTATTTTTCCCAGGCTAGGGATATTTTCAGTTTTTCTGGAATCATAGTCCTTAATAACCTATGAAGTTTTACTTAAATTGCTTTAGCAAATAGGTCTCAATAAGTTAACAATCACAAAGAAAACGTTTTATATCAACAAACTAAAAGTTATTTGATTCACCCAAGATAGAGGTTGTGCATTCTTGAATGAAAACATGCTTTATTTTGAAATATGTGTCCTTGAGAAGTCACCTTCAAAGGTTATTAATCACTACATTGATAAACAGATAACAAACGTAGTGGTTTTGGAAAGATGGTGGAGTAGGAAGCACCAGAAATGTGTCTCCCTACTTGGACAGTGATGCACTGACAGATTTTGTGTAATGTAACTCTTTTGCCTTTCTGGAGTCTATGGAGGGGTTGCATCTCCCAAGGGAAAGCTTGGATGGTCAAATGTGATCAATTTCAGCTCTTAGCACAGTAGCAGCTACTCATTCCTCACCTCTGAGACCCACGGCCATCATCTGCACAACTGTTCTTAGAGCAGATTGCTTTGCTTGCATGAGCCTGAGTGGGCAAAAAGGACTCGGTCCTCCAAATATTGAAGATCATTATTCTGATCACTATTTGCTGCTTTTGGCCACAGAGGTACACATAAAGTGGCAGTGGCTGTTGTTCTTGCTTATCGCCCTATCATGCACTCCCCTCCCACAAGCACTAGCTTACAAGATTTCCAGTGAATTTAAAGACTTCCCCCATCCTTTCTTTGTTTTTCCACTAGGGAGTCAGACATTAAAGACTAAGACTTTCAAAAGTAATCACATATATGGGGGGAATTGGAAAATTGCCACACGTGCACAGCAGAAGAAAATAACAAAATAATAACAGAAAATGGCAAGGGTGTAAAGAAATTGGAATCCTTGTGCACTTTTGTTGGGAATGTAAAATAGCCATTCTCTGTGGAAAATGGCAGGGCAGTTCTACATTAAAAACTGAATTACCAAATGATCCAGAAATTCCATTTTTTGGTATATATTCAAAACAACTGAAATTATGGTCTTGAAGAGACATTTTGACTCTTATTTATTTATTTATTTATTTAATCATGAGAGACACACACAGAGAGAGAGAGAGACATACAGAGAGAGAGGCAGAGACACAGGCAGAGGGAGAAGCAGGCTCCATGCAGGGAGCCCGGCATGGGACTCAATCCCAGGTCTCCAGGATCCGGCCCTGGGCTGAAGGCGGTGCTAAACTGCTGAGCCACGCAGGCTGCTCAATGCTCATGTATTTAATAGCAGCAGTGTTCACGACCTAGAGTGTGGTAACAACCCAAATGTGAATCTATAGGTGAAGGGGTAAGCAAAATGTGGTATATGCACACAATGGGGTATTATTCATCCTTAAAAACAAAGACAATTCTGACATCTATTACAACATGGATGAACCTTGCAGAAGTTATGCTAAGTGAAATATGGCAGTCACAAAAAGATACTGTATAATTACACTTAACACGAGGTATTTAGAGTACTCAAAATTATAGAGACAGAAGAATAATGCTTGCCAAGGGCCAAGGACAGGGAAAATTAGGAATTATTGCTTAATGTGACAGTTTTGTAAGATGAATATTTCTGGAGATGCATAGTGGTGATTGGTGTACAACAATATGAATGTACTTAATACCGTTGAACTGTACACTTAAAAATGGATAAAGAGGGACAACTGGGTGGCTCAGTGAATTAGCACCTGCCTTCAGCCCAGGGCGTGATCCTGGAGACCCGGGATCCTGTCCCGGGATCGAGTCCTTTGTCGGGCTCCCTGCATGGGGCCTGCTTCTCTCTCTGCCTGTGTCTCTGCCTCTTTCTCCCTCTCTCTGTGTATCTCATGAATAAATAAATAAAATCTTAAATTTTTTTAAATAAAAAAATAAAAATGGATAAAGATAGTAATTTTATGTGTATAAATAGGAATATATACAAAATACAAATAGGAATATATATATATATCATATATGCATAATTTTAAATTACTATTTAGTATAAAAATATCCTTCCCTGCTCTATCTCCACTTTACTCTGGGTCTCCAGCATCTAAACAATCTCTGGTGCAGTGTACATGTTCATAACTAGTGTTGAAATAATGAAGGTTGGATTAATTTTTAGTTGTTTAATAAAGGTAAGTGAGCATAATTTGCGTATTTTGTTTTCAAACACACCTGGTTAATGCTCATCAAGGTTATACATTCTGTAATAAACTTTTTAAAATAAACTCACCTATTGCATAGAAAGATTAACTTAAAGTCAAATAGTCTTTCTGGTTTACTCATCTACTATAACTATATCTTCTAAAAAACAAAAACAAAAACAAAACACTAAAATATTTAGCAAAATAAATTGTAGAGGCTATTCTTCAAACAAAAGAGTAAAATTTTCTTTCCAAAACAAGAATACAAGGGTCACTGAATGACATAAAACAATGGAGAGTTATAACTCAATTTTTTAATAAAATTAAATTCAAGATGCTTGCATTAAAAACACTAATTCAATATTTATTTATTGAGTTTAAATGTATGAAGTTATATAGAAGTCCTGAATCTCTTTAGATAGTAAGAAATACTTTTTTCTTAGGGAATAGAATACCGAAAATAAGATAAAATAAAAAAATAAATAAAAAGGAATATAATACTGACAGAATTCAGTATTATATAATTATATTTATATAAAATTATATAGAGAAACATGCACAGAATACAGTGTGGTATATATTAAGGGTAAAACCATTTTATGAAGCTATTAGAAACTTCTTTTGAACAAACAATCAGTGGTTATTTTGTATGCTGAAATATTCAGATATCTTCTCAAACACAAAAATTATTTTCACTTTGCACATAAAGTAGAACTGTATTGCTTCCTGGATGGACTGGTTCAGGCTGAGGGAGGAGTATTTCTAGAAAAATTGCACAATGGCAAGTGTAATTTTGCAGCTTTAAGGTGATCCAAGCAACAAATGCAAAGAAACATCCATCATAGTTCAGCAATACATTGAAATCTATATATAGACAGGGCTTTAGAAGAAGGAGCAGGGATGAAATATAGGGAACAGAGAAACATAAACAGTTTTGATAAAATATATCTCTCTTCAGAGATAAACAAAGGCAAGATCAACAGAATTAGACAAACAGAATTGTAGAAAATCATCACAAGAATGCAGACGTTTGGAAATGAATTATTACAAGAAGCAATATATTTTAAAATAATCATTGTACATTTGTCCACAGTGGCTAAAATCAGATGTCCTAGGTTGAATCACTCTACAATTTCAGCGAATGACCTTAGACAATTTACTAAATCTTCTGGTGCCATCTATGAAATAAACACGTAATACTTCATATGGTTGTGAGATTAAATGAACCCATGCTCAGCATAGTGTCTGACAAAAGATGATTTCAAAATAAATGTTAGTCATTATTTTTAGTGTTATCAGCGGATCAGAAAATGTAGCTGTAAAACAGGAGCCAAAAATCAGAGACAAGTGGCTAAGCTATTTTTTTTTAAATCAAGTGAAAAGGGAGATGAGTGAGATCAATAAATGATTTAAAATAAACTATAAATGTAAAAGGAGGTTTTAAGTAGCTTTTAGCTTATTAAAGAGTAGAACTGACTCTAGAGAAAATTGCATTTGCGGTGTTTTCCCAATGTAGAAGACCAAGGATGGAGATAAAAATGATGAGAAATATAAGCATTATGGTTAGTAATAGTGAAGGGAAAATTAGAGTGCCTAATATGCCCAGATCATATCTCACAGTGTTTATCTGTGTGACTCCCAGTATATTTTTCTCCCCATCAACTCCTTGACAAGGGCAATTTTTCCCTTTTCAAATAAATACCGAAGCAGAAAATGGCTCACAAATCTGCAGGCTCAAGTTCCAGTCTCTATAGCAAGCTTTGCTGTACCAGGACTGGAATATAAAAAAGAAATAAAGCCCTGAAGAACAAGGTGGGCACAGAATGGGCATCCTGAAAGGGGACGAGAAAGATGTACTGTCTTTGGTGCATTGAGAGTCGAGGAATGAATATGAATAAGACCCAAGCAATAGATTTTATTTTTATTAACTTTGCCTTTTAATTAGTTTCCCTCTCCACAATTTTCTGCCTTCCATCAATGTGACTGTTTTTACTTACAATTTTCTCCCTCTACTCCTTTAGAAGATGCACCCCTAGGATAGTTACCACCAGTCTCTGTATCTTAGTTGCCACCAACAGGAAAATAGGTTGAGAGTTATTTTGGCTACCTAAAAGGTTGTTATGAAATTCAAATTAGTTTCATGCATATGAAGTACATGTGGGAAAAAAAGTCAATAAATAGCAGTCATTACTATCATTCTTTTTTTCCTTTCATATTTGAATTTGTTTTTAAATATAATTTGATGCTTTTAAATGGCAAATGGAAAAATAGATTGCCATATATATATATATATATATATATATATATATAGTAAATTATGAGCTTATATAAAGAAACATTTTCAGAATATGTGTCAAACAGGTTAAGAAAGACTGGCTTTTAATATCCAGTTCATTTACCTACTACCTTAACAAAATACACCACATCACTTACCTGGAATGATTTTTTTTTTAATTTTTATTTATTTATGATAGTCACACACAGATAGAGAGAGAGAGGCAGAGACACAGGCAGAGGGAGAAGCAGGCTCCATGCACCGGGAGCCCGACGTGGGATTCGATCCCGGGTCTCCAGGATCGCGCCCTGGGCCAAAGGCAGGCGCCAAACCGCTGCGCCACCCAGGGATCCCTTACCTGGAATGATTGTTTACTAAATGACAACTATTTCCACAATGGAAATTATATCGGTAATATATACCTATCAATATATCTGTACCTGTATCTGTACCTATATATTTATATATATATAAATATGGAGAATTAAATATAATCTAGATCTAGATACACAGATGTTTTTATATATGCAGATATAATATATAGAGATCTAGAGATAGAGTCAGAGACAGAAACAGACATAAAATTAAATCCTAAATGTAACACGCTTCAACAGTATAAGATATCATGGACTTGGTTTTTTTTCAGTGTATAATTGTATGCGAGGGTTTATTTGGATAGTAGATAATATTGGTGCAGAATTTATCCTGACCAAACTGGGAGTGGGTATAAAAATAATGACTTTATGTTTTCAGTTTCCAAGTACCTCTTAACAGAATTTTTTATACTTAGAAGACTATAGCTTCTTTAAAGGGTTGCTGAGGTCTTCTTTAACTTACCATTGTAACCAAAATGTGCTCAATTGTACCCTAGAGGCCTAGTGATTAACTCAACTATCTTCAGTAAAAGTCAGCTCATTTAGAATTTTACCTTCCTCAATTCTCTTAGCCCAAACTCATACATGCTCAATAGTGATAATTCACGTTTATAATGATAACTTCGAGGAACTGCAAGACTCAGTGTACTTCTTGACTCTTTGAAGAACTAATATGTTTAGCACTGAGCTAATTTTATTATGCTCCAAGACTTTTCAAATAACTAATCCTCATATTCTCTAGAAAATATAATAATTAACCAAGATTTCTCATACCCCCTATAGCATTTTAGGTAATTAAATTTACTGTACGGAGAATTGATTTGAACTCTGTGGATAGTAGAACCCAATGTTCTTTTATTTTAAAAAATGCCTTGGGCAGGTTTATTTTTTCTATGTTTTTTCACTTTTACTGTTGTACTATTGGTGTGCAGTTTGCTAATTTAAGGTGCCTGACGCACAACAGGAATGAATAAGTGAGTGTTCTAGTATGTTCTATGTGCCATTCTACAATATCAGTTTATTCCATAACATCCACAGATAGAGAGGATGGGAGCAGTGTGCCTCAGTGGATCACAGTATTTTACAGCTGGTTTATATTCAAATCTTGGATCTCATATTCACTTATTAATTGAGTTCCCAAACCTCAGTAATATTTTTTCTTATCTAAAATGGGTCACAGAAGTGCGGTGCCCTATAAATTTGACCTATGTATATATTATAGGAGTTGGTAATTTATAGTAGCTTATGTGATTATTGCTATAGCAAAAACCCTTGATATAAACTAGGCTTAAGTAATTAAACCATTTTTTGAATGTGTATATAATAAACATGCCGCTACAAAGTTTAAGTTCCAAAAGGTATGCAAATACTAATAGCCTCAAAAGTGAACTCAAGTTTATGGAACTAAAGTGATGAAGTATGCACGTAAAGAAAGAAAGGATCCCCACTTCTTTTGTATAGGCAATTCCATATCTATAATGAGAATCAGAAAGCATTATTTTTGTTTTGAGGGGGATAAACAAGGTTTATTATCTGTAGAAATGCCATTTCTGCTCATTATATTTTAAACAATGCAATCACTTTGTGAAAAGTTGCTTATGCACTCAAAAATTAATATACTCACAGTTTTGATGAAGATAGTCATAAACTAGTCTGCAATTACAATGATTGTTTGATTTTAAGAAAACAAATGGTTTCATTTTGTGATGAGTGTCAAGGAAGCACAGAATGATAGCTTGTTTAGTTGAATATACAATATGCAAAATATTTCTTTTTTAAATAGTGTTGACTTGTGGAAAAATAATAAATTTTCCAAATGCAGATGTTCCCACAATTGTATAATTCTCAATGCAGGGCAGTGAAGATTAAATCAAAGCATATATTAAAAATAGTCGAATTATTTTCATCTTCAGATATACCTACTCAGTCTTTCAGGGAATTATAATTACATACAGAATACATATGATTTTAAATAATTATTTTATTATAATTCAGTGAGAGAAAGGTAGAGTAAAATATTCAATAATAGATGTTTGTCTTCTGATAATAAGGATGTCAGTAAAATTCAATCATCATCCTACATATTTGCTGACAATATAGCTTGTGTCTTTTAGCTATACTCTGGGGTCAATACATGATACATTTCATGGTTCTCTATATAATGATTTATAAATTTCAATGAAAGTAAGTCAGAGTCCAAATTTCTACTTGAGAAAATAATGTAGAAAAAGATTTGCTCTCTAAATTCAAAATAAATCTTTCAGTATAAATTACACAATGACCAAGTGATAGAAGAACATTAAGTGGGTTTGAGATTGCATCAAAACTAGAAATAAAAACGATTTAGCCACAGAACAATCAAATATTTTTCTTTCAATGATGCCCAATGCTGAAAAATCAATCAGGTAACTATGACGTCATTTTAGTAGTCTGTTTCAATACATGGGCTAAGGATTGCCGATTAAAGGAAAAATGTCACTTTATTTTAACCCATAGCATACTATGATTAGGGCAAGCATTACCACTATAATTTGTAGTAGGTTGATGAAGGTACAGGAGTTGGGGGGTGGAATCACGCTCATCTCCAAAGACATGCTATTGAAATAAAGATGGTCCTGAAAAGAAATCAAGCACAAACACACATAGTACTGGCAAACACATATTATATAATATGAAAGGAATTAGGTAAAAGTTGGTAAGTGTGTTTTAATAAAGAATCTAAGGCTTTGATTCTTTTTTTTTTTCCCTTATTGAGTTTTTCTGTTTCTCTGTCTATAATCTTGATTCAGAGGTGAGAGGCATAGAAAGGAAATGGAACAGAAAACGAGATACCAACTCAGCTACACAACTGAATAAGTTGAATAGAGCTTTTTGTTTATGTATTTGTTTGTTTTGTTTTATTTTTTATAATGGATAGCCACATTATCAGAAAGATGGTCTAAAGCATTGGTTCCCCCCAAATGACTGAATATTTAGAAGAATCTAGAAAATATTTAAAAATAGAGAATATATTGCTAAATATTGCTATGATATACATATTGATTATAAACTTAGTGTAAATATCAACATATTAACTGTTAATAAATTGAGGAAACAACTTTGGGGAAATGCAGCTACAGTCCAGTTCCATTAAGGCAGATTCTCTAGTGAAGCAGAATAAATACAGGTTAGAACAACAAACCACAGATTTTTTTCCTTGTGATATCAAAGTCAGAAAAGCTCTAAAAATTTTTGCAATCAAGTTAATGATATAAAAATGCAGAGATAAGAGTGGAAGAATGGAAATCAAGGATGGAAGGAAGTTAACTTAGCATGGGTAGATGCTATTATAAATAGTATATGCTCTGTACACAAAGAAAGTGGAACTTTTGAGGGTGATTATATCATTAGGTCCTTAGGAATGGGATTAGTGCCTTTGGAAGAGAGGCCCCACGGGAGGTCTCACTGAGAGGGTACTCTCTATGAACCAGATCAGATATCCTGATCTTCGACTTCCCAGCCTCTCAGCCAGTGAAAAATAAATTGGTTGTTACAAGCCATCTGGCCTAAGGTATTATATTATAGCAGCCCAAATATATTAAAATAATCTCTAAATGTGGTTTTCAATTATTCCAAATGGATTTTGGAACACTGACAAAAATTATTGGAATCATGGAAAAGTAGAAACTACTAAGTCTTTGTTTCTTAAAAATTTTAGTTATGTACATGTATTTCTAGTCTATCTCTTCCCCAATGCATATTTATATTATCTTGTGGTCTGTAGTGTGGTATGAAAACTTGGTTCTAGATTGTATTATGTGTATGTTGACTGATGCTCCTGGACTCATAGTTAATGCTAAATAGTCTTATCAATTCTGTTGAACTTTTGAGCTTTGAAGAATTGGTCAATTAGAACACAGACTTAGTGGGAATACAGATTCATTTTGCTATGTCTGAAGATGCTATACCTCTAACTCTGTAGGTCTTCACATGATGTATGTGCTAAAGAAGAGGAAAAAAAATCTCCTTCAGGCAGCTTTTAAGAATGTTCTGACCGATGCTGAGTGGAACTGAAGAAATAAAGTAAAAGGAGGAGGGAGATGCCTACATCACATAATATATGAATAAAGGTGACTTCAATAGCTAGCTCTCACTTTGTGTCAAGATTTCTTCGTTAATTGTAAGGTGTCATTATAAAGTGATAGATCCTGGGACTCCTTATTTTTAATAAATGTATGAAATACCAATCTTGGAAGACAAATGACATGCAAAACCTTCATTACTTAGGAGAACCAGCTTCTCAATCAAATTATCACTTTCCTTAATAATGTCTGTTTTACTTCAATGAAAGATGCACGTCTGCTTTACGGTCTTTACTCATTCATTCTTGATCACACACATAAAAACGTATAAATGGTAGAGAAGGTATTATAAAAGGTAATAAAAAATAAATAAGTACTATATAACTTGCCAAAATTATTCCTATTTTGTCCCTAGTGAAAATTATTTATTTATTTATGTTTTAAAGATTTTATTTATTTATTCATGAGAGACACAGAGAGAGAGAGAGAGAGAGAGAGAGAGGCAGAGACTCAGGCAGAGGGAGAAGCAGGCTCCATGCAGGGAGCCCGACGTGGGACTTGATTCCAGGTCTCCAGGATCAGGCCCTGGACTGAAGGTGGCGCTAAACCGCTGAGCCACCATGGCTGCCCCATAGTGAAAATTAATCCAAAATCTTTTAGCTCTTTTATGTCTCCAAATGGAATATTTGTTACACACAAGCTGTATTTAGATTCTATTTATCATTACAATCTCTTGAAAATTTCAGTGAATTTTAACATTTCTTTACATAGTATGCTGATTGGATTGCAAATTTTTGCTGACTTCTGTTGCTCTACATTATCAAGAATAATTAGCTAACGCTGTCTGTACACTCTAAATATAATTTAACTATATCGAGAAACATGTACTTCTATTGTTTGAATAAAACCAAGGGTATAACTAAACATATGTATTGATTTGCTATTAAAACTGGAGAATTTTAGATGTTTAAGATCAAATTCATAGCAATATGAGACATTGTAAATTCAGTTACACAAATTTTAATGGATTTTATTTTGCTCAAAGGAGTATGTGAGACATAAAAAACAAAAAAGCACCAAACTCTTTGACCCTAATTAATTGTTTGTTTAGTGAGAAATTTTATTGGAGTATGTATATATCAGTCAGCTATTTCTAGATTACAGCACTTACCTGTGCAGTGGCTAGAGTTCAGCTGATTTTGGTAGGGCTTTCTCAAGGGTCTGTGGGATCCAGTGTTCACTCATGTGTCTGCTCTTTAACTGAGACTATTTTCTAAGCTGGGATCATCCCTTGAAGTCTCTTTAGACCAACCTTGCTGCCTGTGTTTTTGATAAGCACATTAACCTACTGAGAACAGTGGGCCAGCCTTGTCATGGTGATGACACAAGATCAAGAAACAAGCAGAAATATGAAAGTACTGTCAAACATCTTACATGTCAGCTAAAAACACAGTGATCTAACAACAGGTTAAATAGAGTCAAACTGGGAGGATATTGTGTTCCAGTTACCACCGATGCATAACAAACTAGGTCCAATCATAACGGTTTAATAAAACAAATATTTTACTATACAGCATGGCTAGGTGGTCTGGCTGTTTCTCTTGCCTCCCATGGCATTGGATGTGGTCACCCAGTGATTATCACCTAATAAGTAGGTTAGTCCAGAAGGTCCAAGTTGGCTACATTAACCTGTCTGGCATGACAACGATGAAATTTGTTTCTTATATGACACCAGAATGCCTAGATATGACCACTCATGCATGATGGTCCCAAGTAGTCAGATTTCTACATAGTGATGTCTTCCTCCAGAGAAAGCATGTAAAGAGATCCATGCAGAAGCTGAATGAATTTTCTGACTGAGCCCAGGAAGTTGTGCAGCACATATCCCACCATACTCTATTAATTACACGCAAGTTGTAGGGTGAGACCCAATTCATTGGGAGCAAAATGAGACTTCGCTGGCTGATGACAAAATCACACTGTACCAGAGTATGTAAGATAAAAGATATTGTCATGGATGGACATCTTTGGAAAATCCAATATGCCATATATAGCCAATGCTTATATGGTAAAGATCATGGATACAAGGAGAGATAAACAACTAGAACTGTTAAGGTAATTCATGATAGACATGTATATTGATATTCATGAAAATAATTTTAATATTTTGTGATTAAATTTTAAGTGATATAATTTACTTACTCTTAGTAAGTATTCATTTTCTATATTTTGTAAGAGTGTACTTTTGGATTTTGTGCCAACTTACATTGACCCAGTATTAAATTACCTGTCAAATGCCCTGTAAATCACCTGTAAAATATACAACATAAAATCATAAAATGAGAATGTAAACAACTGCAGTTTTTAAGATCAATAATTAATGTCATTGTTGTAAAAAGTACGTTTAAAAATTGTTCTGTGTGGTTTCAGTGAGGACATTATAAAAGAAGAATACTTGTTTAAATAGCAAGAATGTAATTTGACAAAATGTATAAAATATAAATATGCACACTATATTGTCCAACAATATCAAAGTTTTCAAAAATTATATTAAAACATTTTTAAGAATGGGTTCTAAGGTTTAGTTATAGGGATAGTTTTTGCAGGATTTATAGAATGATAAAATCCAGAAGAAACATATATGATCAAAAGTGAAACTATGATTAAAAACCTAAAGCTTTTTGAAATAAAACATAAGCACATTAATATAAACACATTTAGTTATAAACAGAAATATATTGGGGTCGCCTGGGTAGTTCAGTTGGTTAAGCATTTTAATCTTTGGCTCAGGTCATGATCTCAGGGTCCTGAGATCAAGCCCCAGAGTAGGGCTCCCTGCTCAGTGGAGAGTATGCTTCTCCTTCTGCTGCTCTCCCTTCCACCCCCCACTTATGTTCTCACTCTTGCTTCCCTCTATTTCTCTCTCAAATAAATAAATTAAATCTTTAAAGATAAACAGAAATATCTTAACATATTAAGTTAAACAACAAGTTTTAAGTCAATACATACAAGCATAACCTAGACCAAGAGCTGTTAAACAACAACTACCACCACATCCCACTTTGAGTATACAGCTAAACTGTAACATCTCTGGTATCTACAGCTATGTAAGGCCGTTTATCACTTCTTTCCTTTTCTTTTTTAAAGATTTTATGTATTTGAGAGAGTGAGAGAGAGAGAGCACTTGTGGGGGCGGGAAGGGGGGAGCAACAGAGGGAGAGGGAGAAGTAGGCTTTCCGTTTAGCAGGGAGCCTGATGTGGGACTCGATTCCAGAACACAGGATCATGACCAGAGCCAAAGGCAGATGCTTAACCAACTGAGCCACGCAGGTGTCCCTACTAATTTCATCTGATTAAATAATTGCGATGACATGTTGCTTTGACTGGTGGAAAAAAATCTCACAAATAAATAGACACAGTTCCCCAAGAACTTTTCTTCTTCCAAGTAACTAGATGGGCAACAACCTGAGTGACTTTGAAACCAACATCAGCTGCCTAGACACTTATATGGGAAAGAAATTAACTTGTTATTCTTTAAACATTACATTTTTTTTCAGATTTGCTACTTCCCTAGTTTATCCTTACTTCACTTATTCAGTAATGCTGTCTTATTGCTATAAGATTCTATGAGCAGAGTGCAGTTATTAAGAGAAATGTCTTTGGAGCCATACTGTGGGTTGGATCATGGGCTCTGACCCTTTCTAGAATGCGTTCTTTAGCAAGTTATTCAATTTCCCGATACTTTCAGCTCCTGTAATATTACCATGTGCATAAAAAGAGTCCATACTGTTAGAAATATTTCAGTAACTGGAAGATGAGGACAGAAAATGGTTGAGGGAGCCTACAGTGTCATGCTGTAGCCTTGTCTAACAGGTGAATCCAAGGATTATTTAATTCCCTAGGGATATGCTTCTGTGTGCTATTTACTCCTTGAAGGTACATATTCAAATGGAGCTTTCTGTTCATTAGAGATTCTAGCTGTCTAGTTAAAAAAAAAAAAACTGCATATTCAGGCCTGTTATTGCCTGAAGGATATTAAAGATTTGTTTCTCACCTTGTGATTTTATGCCAATATTCTTTCTTTGATGCCTACAAATACTCAATTTTCCAAATGTTCCTTGAACATTGTTTTCTCATCCTGGTGGTTTCCTCATTAGTGAGTTAAGTGAAACTTTGATATACGTTATTCCTTGGAAAATACAGAATATGTGCATAAAAGGCACATGATAAAAGTGTTAAGAGAGTGTGTAATATAAAATCTATCCATAGTACACGTCATTGGATATATCTGACAAAAGCATATTTAGTAGTTTGGAAGAATGAAAATCAGTTAGGAGTTGGTTTAAAAGAAAACAGGAGATCCAGAGATGGTGATAGGAGCAATATAGTTTTCCTTTCTCTTTCCATTTCTCTCCAAATTCTCACATGAGATTAGATAACAAGGATGGCAAAACCAGTAACCCACTGACATGTCTAAAGGTAAAAAAGTACCCTGACCAACTCTTCAACCATGAAGGAATATTGTAAACCACCAACAGCTACAAGATCAATGTGACAGACCAATAACTGTGGGAGAAATACAAATCAGACAACTCTGTCGTTTGTCAGATGCTACCAACAAGAAAAGATGGTGGGATCACTGGAGGTGAGATTAAATCATGGGGGCGGGGGTTTACGCACACTAAGATGAATATAAGGGGTGGGTGGAAAAGCTGCAAAAGAATCAAGCTGTCTGAAGCCTGAATTTGTAAATTAACAAAATTGATTTCTCTTCCTGGACAAAGACTCCTGTACTGAATAGAAACTGCTGAAAATAGAATCCAAATTATGCATGAATAGAACAAATGGGGAATTAGAGATGTGAAGTAAAATGTGTGAGAGGAAGCAGAGGCAGCTGATCTAAGAGCATGGAGTGCCATATTTATAACAGCTTCACAGGAATAACAGGAGAGGGAGCTCTGGGATCGTGAAACTGGAACATTTGTTCTGATCTGCTCCTCCTACAGGAAAATCATGTGATATAAACTGGAGCAACAGAAGCTATTGCCAAATCAGTGAACCTTAGAACTGGAAAAATTAAATTACAAAGCCAAATCCATACCTAACAATAAGGAAGAATTAATAGAAAGACATAATAACCACAAGACCTGAAAACTGTGGCCAACATTTTAAAACTAAAAAGAAATTAGGAAAAGGAATCTATGAAAACACAGCAGTGATCAGTATGAAATGACTGAAGAATAGAGAGAAGTTCAAGCAAAGTTGAAAGAACTCTAAAAATTATTAAGATACATTCATAAAATCCTTTTGGATATAAAGACTAAATTGAAAGGGACAAAATTAAAAACAATTAATTATAACAAGAAAAACAAATGAAGGAAAAATATAAAAACTAACAATAAAAAGGTAATAGGATAAATAGGTAAAGTTGTAATTTAATAAAATATTTCTGAACTTAATTTAAAAAATGGTCAGTCTTAAGAACCACAAAGAGAAATGTAGAACTGTTTTAGAATATAGAGAAACAGAGATACGGCCATGAAATTTAATGCATGATCCTGGATTATATCCCAGAGCAAACAATCAAAATCCTGCTCTCCCCAGAAAAAGAAAAAGCAGGAAGAAGAAGAAAGAAGGAAAAGGAAAAAGAAAGAGAAGAAGAAGAAAGAAAGAAAGAAAGAAAAAAAGAAGAAAGAAAGAAAGAAAGAAATAAAGGAGGGAGTAGAAAGAGAAAAGAAAGAAGAAAGAAAGAAAGAAAGAAAGAAGAAAACGAAAGAAAGAAAGAAAGAAAGAAAGAAAGAAAGAAAGAAGAAAGAAAGAAAACATAAAGGAGGGAAGGGGAAGGGAAGAAGGGAGAAGGGAAAGAAAGAGGGAGAGGCTTGAAGGAGAGGAAGAGTTGAACCTGAAAAGTGAAAGAATACATAATTACTCGCTGGGTAAATCAACCAAGAATGGCCAATAAAATGATACATATCTCAAAAAACTATGAAGTAAAAATTGGGGTATAATGGTGACTTCTCAAAATTCAAGAGGATTTTCTATGTTAATGCAATGGGACTTACGGAACTGAAAGATGAAAATAATTGGTAGCTGTTATACCCATAGATGGTTGGCAAAGAATAAATGCACTTTCTGAAAAAAAATCTAAAAATGTGATGATCCCTGTTCCACTGCTTCAACCTCAAGATCCAAGGTTTGTGCCCACAACTACACCCCCAATCAAAAATAAACAAACAAAAACAAAATCTTAGTCATAGTCTTTCATCTGGAATCTTTGCTTTTTTTTCACCTATAAATATATATCTTTCAAAACCTTAGGAATAAATTAGCCTTGGAGGCCCCACATTTTCTGGTGTGGGAGTTGAGGTCATCAGCAGTAAAGCCTGTGTATTAAGATACAATGATTAGGATTGTGGAATTCTGTGTACAGCTTTGGTTCAATGACTGCAAAAGATACAGAAATTTAATTCTAAAATAAAATTACAGGGGTGCCTGAATGGCTGTCGATTAAGCAGCCAACTCTTGATTTCTGCTCTGGTCATGATTTCAGGGTCCTAGGATGAGCCCTATGTGGGGCTCTGCACTCAGCAGGGAGTCTGCTTGAGAATTCTCTCTCTCCCTCTCCCTCTGACCCTTCCTCTCTCTGTCTCTCAAATAAAAAGATAGATAAATAAAATAAAATAAAATAAATAAAATAAAATAAAATAAATAAAATAAAATGACAAAATTGAAACCTGCCTAAGATACTGATACCAGAATTTTGGTTCCTAAACTCATCTTTTGCTACAAATTTTAGAAATGCTCCCACCACGAGATAAGATAACCAACTTTCTGTTTCTTGTCTCATTTTGATTTCCTTTTTCTTTTTTTTTAACTGGTAATTGTTATTTTTTCCCCTCTAATACAGATACAGTATTATGTAGATTATGAAGAGCTCATACAATTTCTTTTAACACTAACTTTTTTTACTGACATTTAGAGAATGTTACCCAGTTAATGTCTGCTTTTACCTAAAACACTCACTGGATTATAAGTAGAGCATAAATGTAAATACTAGACCTATGATTATTGATATAAGTAATGTTTTTTTGTAAGTAGCACATTTTATATGTGCTACTGTAGCCCCTGGCACCTGTCAATTCTCTGTACATGTTATAAAGAAAAAATAATGCCTGATACTTGACAGGTTCATTAAATATGTCAGAGACATGTGAGGATAGACTTTTCACAATATTGAAAAATATTATATGAATGCCAGATTTTCAAACATCTGACACATATCCATGAAGTTTCATCACACAAGACACGTTTAGCTGACAGCTTGCTCTGAAAAGAGTTGGTAAAGAAGCAGCAGTAGTGGGAATTCAAGACAACTGTTGCCTAAGACACTATATTTAGATTGTTACCTTTCCGTTGTTAAGATGATTACCCTACATCTACAGTAGCATAAGTCCGAGAGGCCAGCATATAGTGAAGTAGATATCAAAAAGTGGTTCAGGATATAAATTTAGATATCACATAAATCAAGAAGGAAGCTTGCAGGGAAAATCCATCAAGGAATAGAGTGTTGCTGACAAAATATCTATGACACACAAAGGAAATACCAAACCACTATGGTAACCTCATTGAGAGGCATCACACACACACACACACACACACACACACACACACAACTAAATACTTAATTGTATATTGAAGATTAAATAAAAATTGAATTTTGCATTATTATATAGTGATACAAATTTAATAGAAAAATAAAAGTTATATGATGGAGAATTATAACACATCTGTAGCAACACAGTGCCATGAGATTATTGAATTCCCTCATATATTTAGAAATTATTAATAGACATATACAAGTCTCACACAACATGAGCAAAGCACATTACCATAGAACTGAAGATCAAAATTAACTAGAATGCAAGAAGAGAATAAACACTTGACGATTTTGGAAAATTTATTTCTCAATAGTTGAGAACTATTAGTAACTGCTTTTCTTCACAAGGGAGAATGTAGGTAAAACTAACTTTTGAGGTTGCTATTCTCTAAAATAATCTATTAATTAAAATCTCAATATTTCTGTCAAAAGTTCTTAAAATTGGGGATATCACTTTAATACTGAAGCTACAGAGAGCCTGTTCATTTTTTTATCTTTGTTTTTATTTATTTTTTTAAAAGATTCTATCTATTCATTTATGAGAGACACAGAGGGAGGCAGAGACATAGGCAGAGGGAGAAGCACGCTGCATGCAGGGAGCCCGATGTGGGACTCGATCCCGGAACTCTGGGATCACATTCTGAGCTGAAGGCAGACGGTCAACCTGCTGAGCCATCCAGGCGTCCCATATTCATTTTTTTTAAATAACCAATCACCTGTTAAAAAATCTGACTAAGAAAGTTTTAATATGTTTTAACTTTCATATAAGTGAATGTCTACAAAAATACATAAATAACCTTTCTTTACAGCTCTGATTACCAAATTTTTACTGTGTATCATAATTACCTGGAGTTCTTATTTAAAAATGCAGGTAATTTGTCCTCATCTTCAACATTCTGTAGGTGTTCCCATCTTTTCTTGCATGAATTTGCATTTCAAATGACCACTCCAATGAATCCCATCAAGCATTGATCAGCCACAATTTAAGAGATATTGGTATACAGAACCGATACTAAGAACCAATTGAAAACTCTAATATAAACTCTCATATAAAGAATCTCCAGATTCAAAGTAAATAGATGATAAGAAGTATATATATCATGCTAACATTAATTTAAAAAAAAAGGAGTAGCTACATTAATTTCATAAAGAGTGTACTTCAAAGCACAGAGAATTATCAGGAATAAATAAGAGCATTAAATAATGATAAAGGGCTAACTCTCCAAGAAAACATCAATCTTTAATGTGTATGCACCTAGCAACAGAGATGCAAGCCATGCAAGAAAACACAGGTAGCTTTGCAAAGACAAATAGTTGAAGCCACTTTCATAGTTGAAGATTACAGCATTCTTCTGTCAGAAATGGTCAAAGTAGCAAAATCAGTCAGGACATTGTTGAACTCAACAAAATCATCAAACAGGTTTAATTGGCATCTAGAGAAGACTGATTCATCTAACAACAACAGAATACTTATGCTTCTAAAGTTCATATGGAACATTCACTGAAACAGACCACATTCTAGGTCATAAAACATTTATTTATTTATTTATTTATTTATTTATTTATTTATTTATTTATTTCTGTTGGGATAGTAGACAGGATGTATTTTCTTTGCATTTTGCTATTGTTTTAGTTGTTTTATTATTATAAAATAAAAATTATACAAATTGGGAAGGAAGGTATAAAACTGCCTTTGCCTGCAGATGTCATGATTATTGATGTACAAAAGCCAGAAAAATAAACAACAAGAACAAATCTCCTTGGATGGAGTAAGTGATTATATTAAAGTTGCAAAACACAAGGTTGATATACAAAAGTCAATAGTTTTCCTATTCAACAGCAATGGACACTGGAAATTAAAATTAAAAACATAATAGTAGCATAATTTAGTAGCACCTTCCAGAAAAGAAATAATTAGGGATAAATCTTACAAAATATGTACAAAGTCTATATGAAGAAAACTATATAATTCTGATAAGCAAAATCAAAGAAGAATCAAATAAATGGAGAGATATTCTGTGTTTGTGGATAGGAAGATTCGATATTGTCAAAATGTCATTTCTTCCCAGTAATCTATAGATTCAATGAAATACTACTTGAATTTAAGACTTACTAATTAGCCATAGTCATCAACAGAGTGTGGTATTAGCAAAAGAAGAGACAAACAGATCAAGAAAATAGAATAAAAAGCCCATAAATACACTTACCTAAGTATAATTAACTGATATTTGATAAAGGAGAAAAGATAATACAGTACAGCAAAGATAGTATCTCCACCAAATAGTGCTAGAATAAGTAGACATCAACACTTCTTTAAAAAATTAAAAATTAATTTGATCTAGGGGCAGGCACCTGGGTGGCTCAGTCAGGTAAGCATCTGTTTTCAGCTCAGGTCACGATCCCAAGGTCCTGGGATTGAGCCCTGCATCAGGCTCCCTGCTCAGTCGGGAGTCTGCTTCTCCCTCTGCCTGCCACTCCCTCTGCTTCGGCCTAATCTCTCTATCTCGCTGTCAAATAAATAAATAAAATCTTTTAAAAACTTAATCTAGAGCCAGACTTTACATTCTTCACAAAATTTAACATGATATTGATCATAGACCAAGATACTGTAGAATGCAAAAGTATACAACATCTAGGAATAACGGGGAAATCTTGAGGACCTTGGGTATGATGATGCTTTTCTAGATAACATCCCAAAAGCATGGTTCATGCAAGAAATAATATATAAGCTGAACTGCATGGAAATGAAAACTTCTGCTGTGCAAAAGTTAACGTCAAGAGAATGAGGGAACAATCCTTAGACTGGGAGAAAATATTCGCAAAAGACACAATGGATAAAGGACTGTTACCCAACATTTACAAAGAGATCTCTTAAAACAAGAAAACAAACAAACAAACAAACAAAACTCTGTTTTTAAAAATGGGTCAAATGCCTCAACAGCTTATCAAAAGAGATATACAGATGGCTAATAAAATAAGCATATTAAAAGGTGGTCTGCTTCATGTATCATCAGGGAAGTGAGAATTAAAACAATGAGACACCACTACAGTCCTACTGGAATGCCCAAATCTGGAACGCTGATAACAGCAAATACTGGTGATGTTATTATGGAGCAACAGCACTGTCATTATTGGTGGGAATGCAAAGTGATGCAGCCAGTTTGGTAGTTTCTTTTCTTTTCTTTTTTTCTTTTCTTTTCTTTTCTTTTCTTTTTCTGGAGGGGCGGGGCGGGGGTGCTTTTCTGTGGGCTTTTCGGTTTTGTGCTGAGGGGCGGGGAATAGGAGGGAAGGGAGGGAGGGAGGGTCTTTTGGGTCTTTCTTCTTCGTCCTTCTCCAGTTCCTCCTGCCTTTATTCCTTTTTTTTCTTTATTTCTTTCTTCTTTTTTCTTTCTTTTCTTTTCTCTTCTTTCTTCCTTCTTTCTTCTTTTCTTTCTTCTTCTTTCTTTTTTCTTTCTTTCTCTTTCTCTCTCTCTCTCTCTCTTTCTTTTTTTTAGTTTCTTACAAAACCAAAGCTACTGTTACCATATGAGCCAACAATCATAGTCTTTAGTATTTACTCAGAGAAGTTGAAAACATGTCCACACAACAACCTGCATGTAGATTATAGTAGCTTTATTCATAATTGCCAAAACTTGGAGGCAATCAAGATGCCCTTTTGTAAGTGAATGGATAAACTGTGGTACATCCAAACAGTGGAATATAATCCAGCACTAAAAAATAAATGAGCTCTTTTTTTTCTCATTTCTATTTAAATTCCAGTTAGTTAACATACAGTATAATATTAGTTTCAGGTGTACCATATAGTGATTCAACACTTCCACACATCACTCTTTGCTTATCACAAGTGCACATCTATTTAACCCATCCCTCCACCCACCTCCCCTCTAGTAACCATCAGTTTGTTCTCTATTGTTAAGAGTCTGTTTCTTGGTTTGCTCCCCTCTCTTTTTTCCCACCTGTTCCTTCTTTTTTTTAAAGATTTAACTTATTCATGAGACACACACACACACACACACACGCAGAGGCACAGGCACAGGCAGAGGGAGAAGCAGGTTCCATTCCATGCAGGGACCCTGACATGGGACTGGATCCCGAGTCTCCAGGACCACATGCTGAAGGCAGCGCTAAGCTGCTGAGCCACCCGGGCTGCCCTTCCACCTGTTCCTTTGTTGTGTTTCAGAAATTCCCCATATGAGTGAAATCATATAATATGTATCTTTCTCTGACTGACATATTTCACTTAGCATAATACTCTCTAGCCACATCCATGTTGCTGTAAATGACAAGATTTCATTCTTTATTTTTATGTTTGAATAATATCCCATTGTATGTATAAACCACTTCTTTATTCATCAATTGATGGACATTTGGGCTGTTTTCATAATTTGGCTATTGTAGATAATGCTGCTTTAAACATTAGGGTGCATGTGTCCTTTTGAATTAGTATTATTGTACCTAGTAGTGCAATTGCTCGATTGTTGGGTAGCTCTATTTTTAACTTTTCGAGGAACCTCCCAGAGTGGCTGCACCAGTTTGCATTCCCACCAACACTGCATCGGGTTCCCCTTTCTGCACATCCTTGCCAACATCTGCTGTTTCCTGTAATGTTAACTTTAGCTATATAGGTGCAGCAAAAGCATTTGACAAAGTACAACACTGATTCTTGGAAAAGAAAAACTTCAACAGAGTAGGTTTAAGGGAATATACCTTAACATAATTAAGGCCATATATGAAAGCCCACACACAGCTAATATCATCCTTTATGAGGAAAAACAGAGTTTTTTCTCTACATCAGGAGCAAGACAGGGAAGTCCACTCTCATCACTGTTATTTAACATAGTACTGGAAGTCTAGCCACAGCAATCAGACAACAAAAAGAAATAAAAGGCATCCAAATTGGCAAGGAAGAAGTGAAACTTTCACTCTTTGACGTGATACTCTATACAGAAAACCCAGAAGACTCCACCAAAAACCTGCTAGAACTGATAAATGAATTCAGTAAAGTCACAGGGTACAAAATCAATATACAGATATGTTGCATTTCTACATACCAATAACAAAGCAGCAAGAGAAATGAAGGAATCAATCCCATTTATAATTGCACCCAAAACAATAACATACCTAGGAATAAACATAACCAAGAGGTGAAAGATCTGTACTCTGAAAAATATAAAACACTGATGAAAGAAACTGAAGATGACACAAATAAATAAATGATCTCCTAAACCAAGAAAAGACATGGATGAAACTTAAATGCATATTATTAAGTGAAGGAAGCCATTTGAAAAGCTATATACTGTATGTTTCCAACTATATGACATTCTGGAAAAGGTAAAACCATGGAGATAGTAAAAAAGATAATTTCTTACCAGGTTCTAGGGGGAGTGATGAATAGGTGGAGCATAGAGAATTTTTAAGGCATCAAAAATAGTATGATACCATAGTGATGGATACATGTCACTTAGAGATCTTGGATGACTATGATGTGTCTGTGAACGTTCATCAGTTTTAACAAATGTACCACTCTGGTGAGTGATGTCACCAATGGGAAATAATATGTATGTGTGGAGATAGGGAATAAAAGAAATCTCTAACCCTACTTCAATTATACTCTGAAACTAAAGGTTCTCTAGACATATGGTTTAAAAAAAAAAAAAAAAGGATTGAGAATGTAGCCACCTGAATGGTTTATTTTTAAGAAATTGGTAGGAGGCTTTATCAAGATGTACCTACCATTTATTTACAAGTGAAAAGTAGCAAAGTGAAATGTAACCCTTTGTAGAAGAGTTTATCTTGTCCTTTATCTAAAACACAAGTTCTAGCCTTTCCGAGGCCACTATAGAGAAAAATTTGACAGCAAGGTAAGCATGTATGGCTGGGGGGTGCCAGGGGAGACAGATTTTTCTTCACTACTTTCCTAAAGTACTGCTAGGAAACCACAGACTATTGCTGACACTGTTGAATGAAATCTATTTCTCCACGTATGGTTACATATCACATGTCTACACATAAGATACCTGAGACCTATAATAAATGTGGGTATTAAAATTCAAAAGAGAAATGTTCAATTTTGTTACTTCAATGAATAGCATATTTTAAAAGTAACATGATTTGCCATTTTCCCAATTACAATAAAATGATTTTATTTACTTGTTCTATTTGTTTAAAAACAACACTTTTCAGAGGTTGCGATTTGCATGTTATCCTCTAGTTATTTCTTTTATATGAAACAATTATGCCACAATTATTCAAAAATTATATTTCATTCTTCCTATTTTCTTTAATATCTGAATTTAAGTATTTGTAACAATTTGTATTTCTACTTTACACCATCACATAGACATTTCTTGGGCTGATTTAATTTTTTTGTAATATTTCTGCTTCTCCAATATTCTACTTCCATTTACACGTATCATTCAAAAATACTCCTTAAGAACCTTGTTTTCTAGGTACTGGGACCTCCTGGAGAGTATATCCAAGGCCCACTTACAATGATATCAATGCAGATTTCATAATGTGATAGAAAGGATTACTATCCTATTTTGTTAAAGTTATTTTCACATCACTCTTATATCAAAGATACACATATCTTGATTCATGAGCTTTCTGGAAGTAAAGGATCATCAAGGAAAGAAAGAAATATTTGGGGAACTAAAATACATTTTTTCTAGTGTCTCTGAAATTCTGAAGGAGACGTTGCTGGTATCATAAAGAAAGCTTAACTGATACTACACCTGATAGATTTAATGCAAAAGAAATATACTTCAATATAAAAAAATAAAACTGACTTGAGTAGCATTTCTTAACTCACATCCTTCTTTCCAAATGTGCTTTTTTAATGTTTCTCAGAGGTGTCTGCATGCTGGATTCACTTGATAGAACTGTAAATGTTTCTTTATCATCAATGTATTTATCAACACACCGGAAACTTAGACATTCTAAGCATGAGGAGGTAAATCTTACTCAAAATCTTGCTACACTTAAAAGTGTATACCCAAATATTAAATGTTCCTTAGTTTTCTCAAGTTGTAAGTAACAGCTCCTCTCTTTCATCACTATTGTATTTGTGTAAACAGTTTAAGTAACTTTTTTTAAGTTATGAGAGTTTTTAAATTATTTTTACATCTTAGAAACTAATATTTTGTTAGAGCAATGAAAATTAAGCAAGGTACATTTTGGTGCCTATTTAAGTTTATTTAAATGTAAGTCAAATATTAAATTTATATCTTAAAAATTTTTTTGGAAATATAGATTAGAACACTTACTAAACTGTTTCAAGGTCTCTCTATCAAACATGTTGCCAAACTTCTTGTAACATGCCAATTGTTTTTATTTGCATCTATTTCAATAATCAGATAGTGATGAAAGAACAGCACAGTTTTATACCGAGAAACTGTGCACGTATAGGTAGAGAAACTTTGACAAGTTTTCCATTCTAAATACTTATTTTGTAAAGTAAACAGTATAATATCTATTTGTAATTAAAGGAAACTTAATGACTTAGAGCAAAAAGTATAATGATTATTGATCAAAAAGCTCAAAGTCTGTGAAGCAATAAGTAGAAAATATCTCTTGGTAGAGAGAAATCTTTTAATAATAAATACTTAACCATGTCTCACAGGTGTTGATCTACAAAACTCTGTTATACAAGTTGTATTGCAGCATGTTCAATTTTTCCTTATGTACTCTGTAATCAGGAAAGTGAAATTAAAGAAGTCATTCAGTAATGGGGAATAATGGGGTTATCTTCATGTAGGATTATTGAAGAAAAAAGTGCTTTTCAAGAGGATCAAATGGAAGAATTACTGGCAGAGCAGTGGGCTTCAGCTACTACAGATACTGATTGCCTTCTATCACAGTATTTAGAAAAGATTATTTCTCATTAAAAATACTTCTTCAAAAAAATCATAGAAGAAATCTTATTCTTGGGTAAATGTCATCCTAAATAAATAATTTTATATATTTTTTCCACAAAGTTACCTGTAATTTGTTATTTTTTAGGAAAATTTTGAAATTGTATTTTGTCCCTAAATAATTAGGAATTAAAATGCTACAAAAATTTTGGAAGTTATATTTAATAAGTACCCCTAATTAATTCTCATTGTACAAACACAAATGATTAAAAACATATATCTCTTCACTTCTCTCTAAATGTACTTAGACAATTCAAGAAAATTGTTAACAGGTGGGTAACTTTAAATTTCTATGTCTATGAATTTTTAAAACCATAAATTCATAGATGGGGATTTGTAGTTTGCTTGTGTTTCTCCTCTCAATAATATTATCATTTTCTGAACCAAGTTCATAGGATGTCAATATTCAATATTCTTTCTCCATTCTCTCACCATGTTGTTAAGAGGTAATGGGCATGCACCTACTCTGGAAAACAGCATGGAGGTTCCTCAGAAAGTTGAAAATAGAGCTACTCTATGACCCAGCAATTGCATTACTGGATATTTGCCTCAAAGATACAGATGTTAAAAAAAAAAAAAAAGATACAGATGTAATGATTCAAAGGGGCATCTGCACCCCAGTGTTTATAGCAGCAATGTCCACAATAGCCAAACTGTGGATAGAACCCAGATGTCCATCAATAAATGAATGGATAAAGAAGATGTGGTATATATACAATGGGATACTACTCAGCCATCAAAAAAATGAAATCTTGCCATTTGCAACAACAATGTGGATAGAACTAGAAGATATTATGCTAAATGAAATAAGTCAATCAGAGAAAAACAATTATATGATCCCCCTCATATGTGAAATTTTAGAATCAAAACAGAGGATCATAGGGGAAGAGAGGAAAAAATAAAACGAGACAAAATCAGAGAGGAAGAAAAATCATAAGAGACTCTTAATTATAGGAAACAAACTGAGGGTCACTGGAGGGGTGGGGAGTGGGAGGATGGGGTAACTTGATGATGGACATTAAGGAGGGCACATGATGTTATGAACATTGGGTGTTACATAAGACCGATAGATCACTGACCTCTACCTCTGAAACCAATAATACATTATATGTTAATTAATTGAATTTAAGTAAAATTTTTTAAGAAGCAACAGACAAATATAACCCCTTTAGGAAGACAACTGTCCCTATAGATCCATGTTAGGTAGGTTGGCATTGCTGGCTCTAACACTGTTGTTTCCTGGTGAACTTTTCCATTCTCTGCAGCTGTTATAAATCCCTAAAATGCTTCCTTTGGCCATCACTAGTATTAGTCAAATATTTGATTGTTTTCTGTTCCAGGCACAGGATAGGACTGACTCTAGGCAAATCTGTATAATCATTCTGGACAGAAAGTGTGAATAAAACATTGGCCAGCATATTTTACTGGTGGTTTGAAACCCTCCCAATTACCTCTCCTGGTACAGCACTGACAGCATTCTAGAATATGGCAGCTCTATCAGGCTCGGTTCCTAAGTGTATACAGTGAAAAGACCTCCCACTTGGTCCCCAAACAACCCTAGATAGAACCATAGATAGGTAGCACCAATGGCAAATAAAAGTTTGCCATTTTTAGACAAGGGTATTTGTGCTTCTTTCCTTATTGAAGTAAGAATTAGTCCATTATGTCTGATTCCACCCTTCTCATACTTAGTTTAATAGAGAAATTAGAAACCATCATATAAGAAACCCATTCAATTCTCATTCATCTCTGAAGCATCCAAACCAATGTTTCCTTCTGAGGAAATTTAATTTTGCCTGTGCTTTAGATTTTGTGTGCTCAATTCTCAACACAAGTATAGTGTTCATACCCTATCTTCTCTCTATAACCAATGCCTTCTACTATATTAAGGTGATTGAGATTTTGTTTCTGGAACTCTATTCCATTTCATTGGTCTACTCTTCTTGGTCTATATTTGCATCAATGACACATTGTTTCAATTATTCTGTTAGATTTTGACAGATCTTGCAAGATATGGTTAAGTAGTTAAGTAAATCTTCAAGCTTAGTTGTTTTTGTTTTTGGTTTTTTTTTCCATCCCACCCCCTAAGATTTCCTCAGCTATTTTTGGTCTTGGGTATTTCCATATTAATTTAAGAATCCACTTGTCAACTTTTTGAAAGATTTTATTTATTTGAAAGAGAGAGACAGAGAGTGGGGACAATGGATAGAGAAAGAGAGGAAGAAACAGACTGCCCTCTAAGCAGAAAGCCAGGCACAACAATCCTTGATCCCAGAACCCTGAGATCATGACCAGTTGAAGGTAGATGTTTAACCAATTGAGCCATTCAGCCACCCCTCAGCTTGTCAATTCTGACAATAATTATGAGTAAGTTTATACTTTCATTAAAAATAAGTTATCTTTATATTATTGAGCTTTCTGATAGATACGATACATCCCTATGTTTGTTGTGGATATCTTTTTGTCATTAATTTTATATAATCTTCAAATAAGTAATGTTGCATTTAGTTTTATTAAACTTATATAAGATTTTGATTTTTTATACCACTGTAAATAGTAATAGTTTTAAATATTTTTTACATTTATTTATTTGCAAAATAGCCCTTAATAATGTTTTCTAGTTTTGAATATAGAAATACAGATTCTTAAATTCTTACACAGGAGTTCTAGTGTTTTTTGCTTATTTGTATGTAGGTGTTCTTGATGTCATTGCTATTGTATTCTTTTTAGGTTTAAATTTCTGTTAGCCATTGCTATTGATAAGTGCAACCAAATTTTGCATATTATCTTGTGTATAGCAAATTTCTAAATTCACATATCCTGTATTTAAATATATATATGTATAAATAAATAAATAAATAAATAAATAAATAAATAAACACACACACTCAATTATCTTGTCTAATTATGTTGAATATTTTACTTCTCAAATCTTTCTGTTTATTTTTCCCTTGCCTTACTCATGTCCAGTCCGAAGTTTAAAAACAGTGGAGGGTGTAGTATTCCATGTCTTATGTACATGTTAACTGAGAAAGTTTCTGAAAATGCCTAGTGACTCTTAGATATTCATCAGTGTTTGATATTCATCACTGGAGATATGCTACACAAATGATTAAATATTACACCCATTCCTTAGCTTTCTTTATCCACTGCTACCTACAATGAGAGTGTCTTCCTACATCATCAAAGATTCTCTCTGGATGTCCCACTTGGCTTTCATTTTCATATCTACTACTGCTTTTTTTCCTAGAGGTTAATCGAGTTTAGAATGGCCATTCTATCCATTTTTCTATCTTATACTTATTTGCCTTCATCAACATTTCAAATTTCTTTAAGATTTTTATTTATTTATTCATGAGAGACACATAGAGAGAGGCAGAGACACAGGCAGAGGGAGAAGCAGGCTCCCTGTGGGGAACCTGATGCTGAACTCCATCCCAGGACCCTGGAATCACAACCTGAGTCGAAGGCAGACGCTCAATCACTTGAGCCACCCTGGTACCCCCAACATTTCAAACCTCTGATGCTACACTGTACCAGCTAGTATCTTTCATTCCACTGGTATATAATCCAAATTCACCAATGGTGAAAGGTATCAATACTGACCTTCCACTCTGTGCCTAGAGTTATCTGCCTTACATCTACCTCTAGTCTTAACTGTAAGACAAGCAGTGGGTGATCCAGCTCCAAAACCCAACTGCCACAGGTTGTTTTTTGCAGACTCTGAGATACATTCCAGGACATGGGATGTTTATTAAGAATTACCATTAGTATTAACAAATGTGGGGGTCAATGGGGGAGGAGGAACGGGTGAAAGGAGAACATAAGCTTTGAGGAAGGCCCATCTGGCCCAGTGAGCTCCAAAAGAAGTCCTGGAGCAGAATATCCCATCAGAGTTCTTTCACTGAACCCTGATCAGTCTTTGTGAGTGGGCCTAGAGGTGGTTTTCTGCAGCAGAGGCAATCCTGAATGTACTGACAGTTAAAGAATGTTCCCCAACAACACATCCAGCTGTGTGCAAAATATTTGTCCATGAAGAAAGAGTCAAGCAACGGAAAACTTTGTTCAGCATACATTTCATCTTCTTGTGCAATACTCTGAACAGATCTTTTTTTATCAACATTGTTAAATTAGCAAGAACAAACAAACCAAAAAAAAAAAAAAAAAAAACCTCAGAAAAACAACAAAATACCTGCCCTTAAATTGCAGCTTCTTTAAGCATGACATAGCTTCTTTTCCTAGATAGCTTAATATATGGCAAAGAGTTCAAGAGAAAAATGATTATATAATTATATCAGCCTCTCTTCTATGTGCTTCTACTTCTGTTTTCCCCTCTGGGGTTACAATTTCTCAATATCAGGCTGTTTTGGCAGCTCTCCGATGTCTTTTATAATTATATTTTTTATAAATATATATATATATTTCTGAATATATATATATATATATATATATTTCAACTACTGTACTGAGAAATGGGATACTGGTGTAAGATTCCATCATTGTCAAAAATAGGCTTCTCTATATTTTTCAATGTATTAAAATTATCTGATAGTTTATTTTTATCACACACTTGTATGTCATCTATTATGTACCACCTACTAGGTAAAACATTCTTTTTAGAGTGTTGGACTCTGACCCAATTGCATTACCTTTTCCATTCTTGGAGGAAAGGGTAAGCAGAAGCAAATGTGGAAAACGACAGGAGCTTTTAAACCCCCTTAAGTGATTATACTTCGAGAGACAAATAGAAATTGAATGATTTATACTCTTGAAATGCATTCTAATCTGAAATGGAAGAGGATAACAATATATTATACTTGTTAAAACCATTTTAGCTTTTATAAATGGATTTTTTCATCTATGCCAGATATTATTTTGTTCTTTCATACTAGTTAAGTTAAATTCAGTCAGTTACCAGAGCTAAATACTATCAGAAAAGGGAACTATTTGCATTCAAAAGGGAAGAAGCATCTGGAGAAAGAGAAACTATGAAACCTATTACTACAGTTAATCAATGTTAGGTATTGAAAAAGAAAATAAAACAATTCCTTTGACATTGATTAACTATAGTGCCCATAAAACAGAGTGGATGACATTCCCTGTCAGAATGGATTTGGGACTTGGATTGAGGAAAATAATTCTTAGCCACAAAAGCAGAAAAATCTACCTGGGTTTTAGACATATGATAAGCTGCCCTTACCCTTATGACCTTTAAAGATTAAATTATATAGAAAGAATAGTTCAAAATTACCCTGACACATCATTCCCTGATGTAATTTGTTGGTGGAATATCATACTTATATAACAAAAATGCACTCAATATCTCAAGTTAATTTGTCCTCTCAATCTAATACCAGATACAGTAATGTAATAATAATACAGAATTCTCCTTGGAAATGCAAGTGAATATATCTTTTTTTATCATGTACACTTTGAGGCAGTATTGTTAATATACTTTAGTATATGTACAATGCTCTTAAGTAATTATGTAATTTTATGACATAATTAGTCCAAGATTAACTTTGCATTTGACTTTGAAAAAACTAAAAGGATGAAGCTGTTGAAAATATTCAGTTCATCAAATATTATGTCTATTACAGTATTTATTAATCTTGTAATCATTTGTATATATTTCACTTTTGTATATATTTCACTTTTGTATTTGTGTATATTTCACTTTTGAATCATATAAATATGAGAAAAACCTTGCCTTTTCTGCATTATTTACTTTTTCCCACAGATCTGTTAAGACTTAATTTCTCCTCTTATTTGTATCTGTAATATGAACAGAACTATAGCTTAGTTTTTCTGATAGTGAGTTATAAAGAATAAAGAAAATAAAGTACAAATAAGTTTTCATATTATACTCTGCTATATCAAAAGATTTGGTGAAAAGGATAAACTGTTATTTTTGCTGTAGCTAAACATGGCCAGTCTACCACTACCTTGTGAACTGAAATTTGGTCCAGTTGGTCTAGTGGATACATTTTAAATTTCATTTCCACAGAAAAAATAAAAACATACATATTAAATTTCTGATTATGTGAGGATAATTTTTAAAATTTTTTGATTTTAAAAATTTTAAAATTCTAAAACATACAAAATTTTGATAATAATATTGTATCATAATTGTGCTCTTGCATGCTCTCTCTGTATATATGTATATGGTATTCTCTTACAGAGCAATAGTAACATTATCTTTTTTAAAAAATTTTATTTTAAAGATTTTATTTATTTGTTTGAGAGAGAGAAAGAGCACACACAAGTTGGGGGGAGGGAGAGAGAGGAGCAGACTCCCCTCTAAGCAGGGAGGCCAAAAGAGGGTTCGATCCCAGGACCCGAGGATCATGACCTTAGTTGAAGGCAGATGCTTAACTGACTGAGCCACCCAGGTGCCCCTAACAACATTATCTTTTTTAAGATAATTAACAATAATCCCTAAATAGAATTTAGTGTATAGTTCATATTCAAATGTCTCCAAAAATATTTTACAGTTTCTGTGTTTTTTCAAATTGAAATCTAATCAAGCTTATCCTTGCACTTTTTGTTATTATTTGTTTTTTTTAGGTCACTTTTAACATTTTCTTTTTCCTCCAAAACATTGATTTTATGGAAAAAAATCAAGTCATTTTTTTATGTAGAAGGTAATAGTAGGCTCTGGATTTGTTCAACTATTCTTCTCATTGTGTCATTTAAGTGTGTTCTTCTATTCCCTGCAACATCTAAGTTAGATTTAGAGATGTGGCTATAGAGAGATGAATTGCTGGTAAGAATTCTTTGTAAGTGAAGATTTCTACTTCATAACACATTATATCAGAGGACACTAAATGCTCATTTGTCTTAACCTTAGAGATAATGTTTCATCATATTTAAGTTAATGACAGCTAGATATATTTACTGTGAGTGTTCATTTTCCATCTTTAATTAGTCATTAAAGCATAAGGTCATAATCTGACAACATAAAATCACTTATGCCTCACAACGCTTTCTACTGATAATTTTTACCAAACAACCTTGCCTGAATTTATGATTTTACAGAGGGTTGTAAAATGGTAACTTCCAAGTTTGTTCACTCATTTACACTTATAGCACCTGTTATTCTGTAAGTCATATCATTGTAGGCTCAATGATTTTTTTTTACTTTTTCATGTGTTTTAAAGTGAATTAAATTACTTACTCTCAATGCTCAAAATATCCCAAATGTGTACTGTGGGAGCCTCTCTAAACCTGCTCCTGTGTCTTATTCATATTTTTATATGACTTCTTCTTTTCTTTTCTTTCTTTCTTTCTTTTCTTTTTTTTTTTTTTTTTTTTTTTTTTTTGTGCTTTGTTTGTTTGTTTCCGTTATGGATTCAGATTTGCATTGTACTGTTTGTGCTCAGAGTTAGCACCAGTCATTACCTCAGGGAAAAATGGCTCTTTGTAATAGGTAATGGTAATTAAGCACAAATGGTGTTTAAACACAATGGTATTTAAAGACAATGGTATTAAAACACAAAATCTGGGTGCTAGTTCTATAATTATTACCGAATTGTCATTGCTTCCAGGCCTTTTCAGTGTAACAAGGCTGGGAATATGAGTTTATGACAATGTGCAATTCAGATCATAGAGCTTTGTTCTAATTAATTTCATCTTATATTTGTATATTTACAATCAGGAAAAGGAAAATAATACTTTATATAATATAAATTTAGGCATTAAAATACATATACATTTGTATATTTTATATTAGGTTCAAAATTGCAATATGGATATTACTAATATAAATAAACCTGAAAAGTACAAGAAATTTTTGAACTTAGGTTATATGAGGGATATAGCTTCAGAACCCCATGTTCTAAATTACTTAAAATAATCCTTTTTTATTTTATTTTTTTAAGATTTTATTTATTTATTCATGAGAGACACAGAGAGAGATGCAGAGACATAGGAAGAGGGAGAAGCAGGCTCTATGCAAGGAACCCGATGTAGGACTCGATTCTGGGACTTCCAGCATCACGCCCTAAGCCAAAGGCAGACACTTAACTGATGAGTCACCCAGGCATCCCAATAATCCATTTTTAAATGTGGTTATATTTTTTAGTTTGATATACATTTAAGTTTATTCAATTTCCTTTTCATTTAATTGTATTCAATTTTAAAAATTTCCCTTTTAATGCAGTTTTATATTTGAATATGTAAAATGTCTGTATGTTAAATTATACAAAAATGAGATATTTAGAGAGGTTTTAGTACCTTCCCTAACCCCTCAAACTGTACCTGTCCAATAATGCTACAATTAGGCTGTTTCCAAGTATCATGACTAATGCTACAATAACTTTGTACATATGTTGTTTCCTACTTATAATATTTCTCAACAGATTGTTGTTTATAGGATAAATGCATACATAATTTTTTCAGATGTTTCCAACTTTTCCTCCACAGAATTTATACTTTTTTTTTATTTTATATTTTGAACTACTGACGAATTAAATTTCCTTTTCCCCATAGTCTTATCAACAGAGTGTGTTATGAGTTTTCAAATTTAATTGCCAGAATAACAGGTCAGAAATGGCATCTCAGGGTAGTTTACTCAATGTCCAAATGAGTCAAGTAGTGCATGATATTTTAGATATTAAGCTAAAGGTTCAGAACTAAAATTTACATCTCTTTCTGTTTTTTTATTTTATGGTGCTTGCTCTAATTAACTTTAAAAATGAAATTTCTCTTATTACGAGTAAAATAACCCTGATATGGGACAATGATACCAACTCAATGTTAGTAATTAAAGGAGATTCATAAAATTACTGAGCTGTTAATATTTCATAATGGATCTCTTTGAAGTTACCATAAAAACCTGTATCCCTAAAGGTGCTGAATTATGACTACGCAAGATACCAACGTGAGTAGGCAACCATATAATTAGATCACATATCTGCTACTCATACATTTATGTTGGACAATAAAATGGAGAAAACTTCCATGAATGTTTACTTGCTATAAATGACTGCTCTAAACAATCATACTGTAACCATATTATATATTCAAAATAAAATTGCGATGTAGAATTAAACACACTACAAACATATGACTGCTAGTTACATAACATTCAGAGAGTCAAGCATTGAATGATGAAGCTGAGATTGGATCTGATATCTGTTTTTAATTCTTAAATTCTTTCTCAAAACTACAGTTTTGGGTAAATATGATACTAATAAATTAAAAATAAGATACTGATTTGTCCTTTAAGCTTTCTCATGATAAAAAGCAGATAACCCAAACTTTTAAAAATCCACACTTAAAACCTATAGCACAATAAGACTTAAAAATTCACCAAACCCAAACAACGGTGAGTAATTATGTAGTTAAATTATCCTGATGACTATACAACACGGATGAGCAGCATAGGGACTTTCGATTCCCATGAGGCATCATCCATCTCCAGGCAGGCACTTGGGGGCACTAGCGTTCCTCTCAACCTGTGTTGTCCTAAGAATTCATTTTCTTTTGTTGTGCTTTTTAGGTTTTTTCTACAGTGATAAACTTTACATTATAATAACGGATCACTCTTATGTCTTTCCCTGATATAGATAAACCTGGCATATTTGTATGAAATAAAAAAGACAACCTATCCATTTAATCATTTTACCAAAATATTTTTTACTTATGGTACAAATGCAGGACTTCACTCTGTAGGTAACTTACAAGGGAACAATAAAACAAAGAAAAAAAAACCCATATATTCTGAAAAATGTATAATAAAACCTAAGGTATCAGATCACAAAGAAAAATGGAATTTACTTAATCACAAAAAGTGAAATTGTGAGAATATATAATTTTAACTATATAACAAGGAGTGTGACACTAGGTAAAACTAAGTGCAAGTGATGAAAATAATTCCATTTGGCAAATAATATTTAACATATTTTCCTAATTTTAAATAATTCAAACCTTACTTTTAACAATAATATTGTACAAATCATTTTAGGAACACAGTATTTTATTTCATACATATGCAAAGTTACCATTTTGTTTTGTTTTGTTTTAAGATTTTATTTATTCATCCATGAGAGACACAAAGAGAGGCAGAGACACAGGCAGAGGGAGAAGCAGGCTCCCCTCCAGGAGCCCCAAGCAGGACTTGGATGCCAGGACCCTGGATCACACCCTGAGCCAAAGGCAGACGCTCAACCACTGAGTCACCCAGGTGTCCAGCAAAGTTATCTTAAATAACGAAGTGGAGGGCAGTCGCGGTTTAGCACCACCTTCTACCCAGGGCGTGATCCTGGAGACCTGGGATGGAGTCCCACGTGGGGCTCCCTGCATGGAGCCTGCTTCTCCCTCTGCCTGTGTCTCTGCCCCTCTCTCTTTCTCTGTGTCTCTCATGAATAAATAAATAGAATCTTAAAAAAAAAATAAGGAAGTGGAATTAGTGACTATTTTTTAAAGACAAATTTATTTTTTTAATTTAATTTTATTTAAATTCAATTAATGAACATCTCATGTATTATTGGTTTCAGAGGTAGGGGGTCAGTGATTCATCAGTCTTATAAAATACCCAGTCCTCATTACATCATATGCCCTCCTTAATATCCATCACTCAGTTATCCCCACTCCTTACTCCCTTCCCCTCCAGCAACCCTGTTTGTTTCCTATGATTAAGAGTCTCTTATGTTTGTCTCCCTCTCTGATTTCATCTTGTTTTATTTTTTACTCCTTCCCCTATGATCTTTTGCTTTAAGTTCCACATATGAATGAGATCGTATGATAATTCTTTCTCTGATTCATGTAAATTTTGTCCAACGTAACTTGTGTATTTGATACTCAAAATTTTTTATTTCGCTATTTCTGTTTGGTTTTTCAGTTTTTAGTTCTACTCACTTATAGATGACAAAAAATGAAATATTAACATTTGAAAGAAAATTATGTTGTAACTATTTAAATAAATCTATAATAGAATTGACACTAATTGATAGAAACTAGTAATGTTTTGTGGATACCTCAGAAATACTGTCATTATATTTAGAATTATATTTTCCCCTTTTATATACTGGTTTCTACTCTACAAATTGAGAAGGAAACACATTTTTTTCCCTATTTCTCTTAATGTTATTAGCACTAGTAATTTCACATGGAAATATCCATGTTTATCAAAATAAATAATGTTGAGTGGTTAAAGTATAAATGACAAATCACTTAGTAAAAGTTCTCAGAGTCTTATCTTCATATGATGTGTTATTTTTCTCACAGCTCCAACTTTGCACTATTTTCAGGTGCTTCCCAGGTACAATTTGCTGACATTCTATAAGCTTTAAAGGACTAGCAACCTCTTCTACAAGTACAAAGGATATATGTAACAGCAGTGGTTTGAATTGCAGCAAATGGATCGCATACAAGTAGATCAAACAATAGTTTAATAGGTAGCATTATATCCAGATATCTAGAACAGCATCTGCCCTACCTTTGTAAATGGGAAAAGGTCATTATTTTCAGGCCAAAGAGAACTTGAGAAATGTCTCAATAAAAAGGACAGTGATGGATTCAAACAAACAAACTCTGTTCTCTGAGAGTCCTAAATTCCACTTCTCTATAACACATGATGTAAATCACTATAAATGATCATCTATCTCCCTTGATCATCCCATATCTCCTGCTGACGAATTTTCTAAACACAGCTAAAATTTCCATATACCTTCCTTACTGAAATAGAAGAAATTTTAACAATTGTCTGATCATGAGCTTCTGGGAAAACCAAAACCAAAACCAAAAAGATATAAAATTGAGTCTGCAAAGGAAACGAGGAAATTATCTATGAATCAAATCCATAATCATCCTCTAAATCAAAGTAATGGCCCCTTGGAATCTCTTTTCCTGTTATCACTGCATACATCAGTGTCGGACCCATCCATGATCATGCTTGGCAAGAACAAATATTATATGTTAGATGCAGCCAATAAGCCACCTCAATATATATGGAGAGATAGTTCTCCATAATGTTCTTAATTTTGTAACATAAAGAAAAGACTTATCTTTATGAAGTCTTTACGTAAAATAATGAAAAGACTTTTCATACTTTATGTAACATAGTGAAAAGACTTTTCATATTTTTTGTTGGCTTAAGTGAAAAAATATTGGGATAGTTGTCCTTGCTTTCTCCAGAGCCATGGGAAAAACATTTAGATATAAAATGACTGGTTTTATCTGTTTAACCATGAACAATAGATATTGTCAAATTCTCAAAACAAAACTGAAGTGTATATTAATGTTTTGAATATGCAATCTGATATACTGACTTCTATATTACTGTGCTGTCACCTAATTTCAGAAGTCTATGCCCTGCCAGTTTCAGTGAAGAAAATTCTTCCAATGTGCATATGGCAGAATTTGGTGGTTGACTTCTTACAACAAAGAAAAATGGAGTGTTGAGGATGGACAGTACTCTTACTACAAACACAGATTATGTTTAATCATGATCTGAGAAAGATGCAATCTTTAGAAAATTAAAGGAAAAATACAGAAATGAAATATGAATTGAGAAAAATTACAGAGAAGTATTTGGGGTTGATATGTCAGAAAAAAGAAAATTCACATCTGTAAACAGACAATAACGACTAAGTGCTAAAATTTTAATGCTCATGCAGGCGAAGGAGGCCAATGATTAGCTAAAATTTCAAATATTCATTATCAAACAAGACAAAGGGCAGATAAGCCATTATTAAGAAAGGGACAAAAATATGGATTAAATAGTATGATAAAGCAAATGAAAATTAAAACTGAAAACTTCATTTAAAAATTCAATTATCCAGGGATGCCTGGGTGGCTTAGCGATTGAGCATCTGCCTTCGGCTCAGGGCGTGATCCTGGGGTCCTGGGATGGAGTCCCCCATAGGGCTCCCTGCATGGATCCTGCTTCTCCCTCTGCCTGTGTCTCTGCCTTTCACTCTGTGTCTCTCGTGAGTAAATAAATAAAATCTTAAAAAAAATAATAAATAAATAAAAATTAAATTATGCATATCTTGAGTCTGTAAACTTTAAAGCTCTCTGATGCCTTCAAACATGTATGTTTAATTTTTTTTCCAGCTTTTCCAATGACTCTAAGGTTTCCTGCACTGTGGGTATAAAAACTAATGGATACTTTCGTTATTTCCCAATGGAGAGCCTTGCAAAGGATTTTCTTTGGTACAGTAAATCTGGTCAAGTTTCATAAACAATTATCTAATTTGAATCATCATTTCCAAGGAGCATTCAACCTAAGGCTGGAGCTCTTATATATTGGACTTATAAGCATTTCACAGGTGTCTACACATGAAACTACATGAGTAACAGAATTGTCCACAGTTTACACAATCACCTCTCTTATTTTAAGTGGATTTCAAAGAGCACTTGTACCAACAATGTTTTTGAACTGCTCTCAATGACACAAACATTACAATAAGGCTGCTGTTAAAGATACATTTTAACTCATTTCAAGGGTAAAGATTTAATCCAAAGTACAAAGGAGTACTCCAGCACATGTCTAAAATCGCAGACTACAGCTTCAAAATATAATACAAAGATGACTTTGAATTGACTACTAGGTCCATGTCACTAATTAAAAGTATTATAGAAATTAAATAACGTCAAAGCCATTAGTAATTAGCATATCTTTTATGTAGTTTTAACTGTTTAGTTATGAATGAAGGTGCAAAGCACCTCATATGATGTTAACTTCATATATTAAGACAATAATTTTCATATATAAGAGGAAAGCATATAAAATTAGCTTTATATGAAGGATTATGGCTATTCCTACTAGAAGGTCTAGTGGTTGTAATATCTTTAAATAAGTGATTTTATATAATTGATGGAGCTCTGTTTCTCCATTCCTTGCCCTTGCTACTTTTTTATTGTTGGTTTTAGCCCACAGAAATCATATTCATTACAGCCAGCATTTCCAGACTCTAAGAATGATCCATTCTTAAAGTTGGCAATCTCCAAGAAGCAAGATTTTCTTCTTGTGACTTCAGAATGTAGAGTAATGGCTCTGTTTGCTCTGGTTGTCTTACACACATACACATAGTCCACACGGAGAAGGGCTTGAACCACAGGTGGAGTCTTGGTAGAATAACTTATGATCCTCCCAGAACAGAAGACGAAAGGTTTGCGAGAAGCAACTCAAAAACCAACTCTCACTCCCTCAGTACGTCATCTGTGAGGCTATCCTGAAACAATTTTTCACCACATCCAGATTCTGATGTGATTGGGGCTCTCTGTCCCACCCTCCTCAGAATAAAGCTTCAAAATATAAAACCACTTAGCATGTATTCTAGAATGGGCTCCTCAGTGATGGGTTATCCAGCACCCACTCAGTGCAGTCTTTCGGCCTCTTTTTTTGTGTCATCCTGTTTTGTACGGGACAAGAAACAGGGAGCTGGCACCTTAGGCTTATCTTTCTTTTCATGGTTTATGTAAACAATAAACTGTCTATGCAATACTAATTGTTTTATTATCTCTTTACAGTCACATCAGACAGGCCTTCGTCTTAGCTTGTCTTATGCGTGCTTCACAGAAAAATCAAATGACCATGTAGGCTGCCATGGAAAGAGAAAAACTTCATGATGTGCAGGAGAAATTTAAAAACTATAGAAGGTGGAAATATTAAATTGTAACTGAGATATAATCTTAACCAAATAAACCTTTATCTTTAACTTTTTGGAAGATCACAAATACCTCTTTTATATCAGAGGGTTTCTTTTTCTATTGCAAGTGTAATAAATTAGCACAAATGTATGACTTAAAACAACACAAATGCATGATCTTACGTAGGTCTGTATATAGAATCAGATGTCTTGCTGGGCTTGATCTTCCGTTTTCAAAGTCAACAGCATGCATCTCTCTGATCATTCTTCTGTCACTTGCTACAGCTGATAAAGGATCTCTACCTTTAGGACTCATATGGTGAGATTTGTCCCATGCAGATAAGGATAATCCAGGATAATGTCCCCATCTCACAATCCTTTTTGTAGTAACGTCTACAAAGTCCATTTTGCCGGGTAAGGTAACAGTCAAGTGTCTAAAGATCAGGCTGTGGACATCTTTGGGAAGGCACTTTACTTTTGCCATCAGAAATTGCTGACAATTGTTTAAAAAATATTTGTAGTTATGCTTGCTAAACTTGGAATGCTAGCGGGAGGAGATAAAATGGAGTCCACATTCCCAGCAGCCACGGTAGAAACACAGAGTTAGTATGAGCAGTTGCTAGCTGGAACCATGAAAATCAAAATATCATGGTCATTACGAAAGGCAGAAGAGCAGATGGACCATTCAGAACCCAGAGAGTGGTCTAAAATGCAGATTTGACTGGAATTATATGGCTCCTAAGATGAAATCAATAGGCAGCTAAGTAACTAAACCACAGGCAACCAAGTAACTGGCAAAACTCAGATTTTATAATTGAAAACATCTGGGTCACCAAGTGAACCACGAAGCTCTAAAAATTATGACTCTGTCCTGTTTTCATACCTATGCGAAAAATCCAAGCCTTCCGAAAAGAAGGTTAAGCGAGTCTCCTAAGGAATTTTTCTTTTGCATCACTCATGTTGGCAGGAACCACTGATCTGATCCTTTCCCAAAGGAAACTGTCACTCACTAACCAAGTAACTGACCCCAACTTAACCCCAGTTCCAGCATGTGACCTTAATCCACGAGGCTGAATGAAGCCTTATCAGGTAATAAATGGAGTTCCTACTGAAGACCTCAGCTTAACCTATATTGCCCTAAATCAATCTATGTATATTTACTCATTCCCTGAAGGGGAAATTATGTTACATTTTGATATCCATAGAAAATGACAAAATCGGCATAGTATTTAAGGTTGGAACAATAAAGTCTCGTGTAGCCATAGGTAACAAGCTGGGGGTACTGTCTTCCAAAGCCTCTGGTGCTCCCTGGGTCAAAGGGAATGAGTATCACAGGACATTGTCACATGGCCACAGCAACCCAGAGTGGGGTGGCACACTGGCTGTACCATTCTGCTTCAGAAAATACTGGAACTGATATATTCAGCACCAGCGGAATCCTGAGATCAGCACCCTGAACCATGCGGCCAGACACCTCATCGCAGAAATGTGATGTCACATGTCCTACCTGTAACGCGCAACCACCTGGTAGATGTTGTCAGCAGCAGAGCTGATACTCCCGTGGTATAGATCACACAGCACTCTAATGGCCTTGCATCCGCTTTGATCTGTCAGCCTCAATTTGAATGTCTAGTGCCTATGCTTAACCGTGTATTGACTACACTTAATATCAACTTGGCCGCAGTACAAGACATGGAAAACATGGGTGTTTTGGCTCCTTATAGATCTCTTTTAATTTTTTTTAAGTTTTATTTTTATTTTTTAAAAGATTTTATTTACTCGTGAGAGATAGAGAGAGAGAGACAGAGGCAGAGACAGGCTCCATGCAAGGAGCCTGACGTGGGACTCGATCCCGGGTCTCCAGGATCAGGCCCTGGGCTGATGTGACGGTGGCACTAAACCACTGGGTCACCAGGGCTGCCCCTTTTAATTATTTTTGATGAAATCAAATAAAAATTTAAAATGACAGGGCTGGAGAATAACACCGCAGGGGTTAACTTAACCAAGTTATGTCTTCCGTGGTAGATGCGGCTCTGAATATGTTCTTTACTAGAGCAAACTAGTACCATCCCTGAAAGCTGAAATACTATTATGCATCTGGTAAATGGAGGTCTCTCTGTAGCAGGTGTAAAAAAAAAAAAAAAAAAAAAAAAAAAGGAAACCTCATTTAAGATGGAGTCAGGAGGCCCTGAAGGGGGGGTTCTCGAACACCATCATTTCCCGCTCCACAGCACGGAGAGACTGACTTCACACACCCCAGCAAGGGGAAGGAAGACTTTCTCCTGGCCCAGCAACAGCCCTGCTAACAAGAACTCGGCCAAACAGCTTCTCCCAGCTGCTTCATTCAGAAAAGCAAGCCCCTTTTCCTCTGCTCTCCAGACTTGCCTGTGGTTCCCCATAGTTTGCTTGTCCTGAATTGCAATTCCTTTGCCATTCCCAAGTAAATGAGCTTGCTGGTAAAACAGCTGGCTGCTGCTGCTGCTTCTTTTTTTTTTTTTTTTTTTTTTTTTGGTCAATGAAGGGGTTTGCAAACTACAGCTGTGGGGCAATCTGGCTGTTGTTTTTGTAAATAAAGTGGAACACTTTATATTGGAACACAGAAAAATGCATTCATTTACACATTGTTCATAGCTGCTCTTGTATTGTATTGGAAGTCTTAAGTATTTGCAAGTCTTCATGGCTCACAAAACTTAAAAATGCTTATTCTCTAGTCCCTTACTGAACGAGTGTATCAGTCTCTGGCTTATATTAACAAGCAGAAAGGAGTAGAAGATTGGTTTCACCAGGCAAGGATTAAAGTGTCTTTTTTGAGAGACGTTGATTTGTTTCTCTTTCCCAAGTAATAGACAGAGATGTCTACCATCTTATCATTGTGAGTGACGTTACATTGGTTTCGTCTACGGATGACACCATGCTGATATGACTAGGGAAAGGGGGACAGTTGGCACTCTAGATGTTTTTATAGTTCAGTTGCATGGCACAGGGTGCGAACGTAGTATCAGAAATGCAGAACACTGCCATTTCAATGTAGAGTCTTATTGGCATCCTGAAAAAAAGAAACTTCTGCAGTTGATCCAGGATTCAAAACCCATATTAAACAGATTAATGAAATCCATTTGGCAGCACACTGAGATACTATATAAAGTTTACAGCAATCTGTTATTTTAATTATTTTACTAGTCCATCTAAACACGAATATCAGATTACTTTGGCTTGGAGAATATTAGCAACAGGTAATGTAGAAGAATAAATAAATTGAGAATTACTTGAGAATGTTGTGGAAGGCTTAGAAAGAAAACTTCCAACCTCAAGGAATTTCACATAAGTGATTTAGTCTATTAAAAAACAAACAAACTTGGGAAATTAAAATAATACAGATACTCTTTGCTCTCACACTAGTTACTATTGGCACATAAAATCCCAACCCTTGGGCACCTGGGTGACTCAGTTGGTTAAGCATCTGCCTTTAGCTCAGGTCATGATCCCAGGGTTCTGGAATCAAGCCCCATTGGGCTCCCCACTCAGTGGGAAGCCTGCTTCTCCCTCTCTCTCTGCCTGCCACTCTGCCTGCTTGTGTTCTCTCTCTCTCTCTCTGTCAAATAAATGAATATATATTTTAAAAAACCCCAACCCTTATATGTTACTCTACAATGTTTAACAAGATGCACCACACATAGCAACCCTAAACTTAGGTATATTGGATGTTCATATACTGGACTTAGAAGAAAAATTGCTAGCTAGACCATAAACTGGAAATCTCATATTTATGTGGATATATCTTAGAAATCAGCACATCAAATTGCGAGCAGTAGTAGGCTATTGTGCCAGAGGACAATCAATGACCAAATATTCTAACTACATTCCACCTATCAGTCTCAATATCTTGATGCAATTTGAGGATCTCAGAATAGGATGGAAAGTTGGACAGTGGAAAAAAGTATAAATCCCTGAACTAATTGGGTTTGTTTTAATAACCATGAAGCTTAGGTTAATATGAAATGAAATTTTGCTATTAAAGAACACAGAACATATTCTGTACAGTTGAAATCATGGTCCATAAAATACCTAGCCAAAGTATACGCATTTGAAATTCTGACTGGATGACTATTAGGCCAGAGTTATTTTAAATAAAAATAATGAAATGAGACCCTGATTCTGTTATCAATAAAATACATCCATTAATTCTGCTTATACTTCAATGACTATAACATGATCATCAGAATTGGAATGTGAACAATTTATGATGCAACATATGTTTGATTTGGCGAATTTAATATCTATGGCTTTTGCTATTGTCCACTGACCATGGTTGTCTATGATATAAAACATTTCAACTATATAAAATCAAACCATATGGCTGGCAAAGGAGGATAACAAAAACTTGAGCATGGTTTTGCAACTTAATGTGACATTACTGCTCTCAACTAACCAACTATATCCATTTACTAGGGAAATATTACTATATATATATATTTCTATATTTATACTACACTATATTTAAATATATTGCAAAAAGTTTCTCCTGAGAAACTCTGGAATTTTGGGTTTAATAATCTCAACTATTCAGTTTCTAACAAACTTCGGTACAAAGCAATCAAAGTCCCATTTACACACTGCTAAAATTTAAGGTAGACTCTATTTAGACATCATAAGGCCTTGTTTCTTCTATCCTAAAATCAGGCATGCCAAGATATCCTCAAACTTATAAAGTCAGCCTGCACTGCTAAATTTATCTGTTTACCCACATCTTGTCTCAGTTTCCTGATGACTTAACTAGTTTCCATTTGACAACTAAAAACTAATAGATTGTATTAGGGCTGATGCTTTCCAAAGTTTTTACCTAGGATTTAGAGGACCCAAATCTTTACTCTTATTTTTTGACGTGCTAAAAAATAAGCTGATCATAGAACCATGACACAGCTAACTGCCTAATATGAAGAAATGCCACCACCTAGTATACTTGTTATAGTTATACTGATGCAGGAATGAGTTAGGGGCAGACGGGCTAGGCAGGGAAAGATAAGGAAAAGGCCCAGAGTCAGGCTCCCAGGAATCTGTGGGCTTACATAAACACCACGGACACCAAAAGGCCCCAAAGTCAGGCTCCTATCCATCCCAAGGAAACAGAGATAAGACAGCAAAAATAGAAAAAATAAACCTGGCTCCCTAGCTCCAAAATATTAGGGAATATCCTCCTTTAATGGCTACTAAGTAATCACAGAAACTCATCAGATCACAAAGAAATATGTCATTAAGATATTATCAATAGTCCCTGCTCAAACCAAGATGGCACGAGAATCTCAAGGCCGTGAGCTCCCTGGCTAGGTTCTCAATAAAACACTGTCACTAAAAGCCTTCAGTGGCAACCCTGTCGGGACCCCTCTGACTTTTGAGAGCTTTCTCTGTATCTCTGCTTAATAAACTTCTATCGCTTTGCTCACTCTGTGTTGCCACAGGATTCATTCTTCAACTCCGTCATACAAGAACCAAGCTCTCCTGTATCATTATTATCTAGTAGCCTTATCAGGTCATCTTATATAACACAGGATATAGTTGTTTAGAACTAACACAAGCTATTTAGTAAAGGCTTCATAATCTGCTCAAAACTAATTTTCCAAGTCTAAACCTTGACTTTGCTACCATAGACCTCTGCCATTCCCTTTTCATCCAATAAGACTCTCATTAAATCTCTAAAAAAAAATGTCCCTACTGGAATATTGATATCATACGTTGACTTTGACACCAAGACAATTAAGAGTCAAGTCTTCACAATGAGCTCATCTCTTTGTAATAATTACACATTTGTCATGGCCTTGTTATTGTTTTGTGGTTATATTACTTTTAAACCTGTCAAAAAGTAGGAATGTTAAAGAGAAATTGTAACCCTTAACCTAGTAGGTAGAGCAAGTTTACTGAATATGTTTTTTTTCTTAACTTACAGGATTTGTTTTTGACCATACTACAAAGAAATATCCTCGTACAAAGCTTTCTCTCTACTGCTGTTAAGCAATCATAGCTCAGTTAGTAAATCCACATTAATACTACTTTCCTGGAGAATACTCAAGTCAGGCTACATAGTCAGGTATGTGCTGGCTAGATTCTTATTTAGATTTCTGCCAGTCAATCATTTTTTTATTTATTAGTCTGAGGCAAATCTACTTTAACTCAAAGCCTTTATTTTGACACATTATTTTTCTTCTCTGGTTTGATTTCTAGATCTGGTTTCTTCTCCTGAGCTTCACACTTATGAATGCTGTGAAGACAAATAACTGAGGAAGGTCTTCCATCATCATTTAAGATTGCTTACCAAAGAGAACTTGAATAGACCAATACTTAAGACAATTAAAGGCTATTGAGCATCTAACATTAAAATAGACATTAGGCTTCACAGATTAGCAAACTTACAAAATGGAGATTTTTTTCTATGCTAGTACACAGAAATATATGAAAAACTCACTAACTTATTTTATAAAGCCAACACAACCTAAGAAGACTTAATAAAGGCAACGTTTGCTTGTGTACATGCGTGAACTCCAGACCAGTTTTATTATGTGATCATAGAAGCAAACATCTAAATGTAATAGCACATGCATTCCAGCAGTGTGTTAAAAGAATAAGCGATAAGTATTATTTCAGAAATCCAAGGATAATTTATTTATTTATTTTATTTTTTTTCAAGATCCAAGGATAATTTAACATTAGGAAATCTACCAACATACTTCAGTGCATCAATTATTGAAGGAGAAGAAACAAGAGATTTTATAAACACATAACTAAAAACATCTGAAAAATTCATCAGTCACTCCTCATAAGAATTCTAAACAGAAATAAACTACCTAATTGTGACTTTTAAATTCTTAATTTGAATACTGGACTAGACAGTATGTGAGGGAAATATTTATAAAGAAGATTTTGGGAATAATTGGCAAAAAAGAAAGAAGAGAAAGAAAGAGAGAAAGGAAGAAAGGGGAGGGAGGTGGAAGTGAGAGAAAGAAAGAACAAAGAAGCACAAAGAAAGAACATAAACGAACAGAAAGAAAGCAATAAAAAGACGAAAGAAAAATCTCCTAACGACAAAAGCAAAATACATCACAAAGAAGACTAAACCTAAAGAATACAGAAAGAAGAAAGCACAGAAATGAAGAAATGATGTGAAGAAAGAAGAAGGAAAGCAAAGACTGATCATGTCTCAGATCTAATATTCCCTATCTCAGTTGATTCTGACTAAATCATGTGAACTAAAGCTGTGAAATTCAAGCTGATTTGACAAAAAATATATTTAAAAAGTGAAATCAACGTATCATTCATTCACAACTTTGTAATTAATAACTTTGCAACTAAGCACTTATTTCTCCTAACTTTGTAAGACATACCTTTTTAAATAAATGTGGCCGTTTAAAGCAGCACAAATCTATTATCTCATTGTTTCCATGAGTCAAGTGTCAGCCGGCATAGCCAAACTGTGTCCTCTTCCTGGGGCCTCACCAGACTGTGGCCAAAGAGCCCAGGAGGCTGTATTCTCCCCTAGAAGCTTCTTTAGGGAATACTGTGCCTCCAAGCTTATCGGTAGCATTTATTTCCACGCAGCTCTTCAGCTGAAGACCCTGGTCATTGGCCGGAGGCTGCTCTGCTCCAGGAGGTTACCGCAGCTCTTTGCCACATGGCTGTCTCTGAACCCCTCTTACAATTTGGCAGCTTACTTTTTCAAAGCCAGTAAGAGAAGCTCTCCGTCTTAAGGAGGACCCACCCCCACTGTGAAGGCTTTCCATTTTATCCAGGATAATATCCTATTTGAGTAAGTGTAAATCAACCAGTTTGGGATCTTAATTATATTTGCAAGACTTTTACCTCCTTATCAAACAAAGTAAACTTATCACTGGCATGGCATTCCATCATTTTTATGGGTCTCACCCATACCGAAGGGGGTCATCTTAGAATCCTCCTGCCACAGTGTATTTAATAAGCTAATTAACATCAAATAGACTTGAAACTTAAAACCATAACACCTGTGTTAGACACTGACTGAGACCTACAGGCAGGACAGTAAATCTCTCTGAAATTCAGTTTCTTAATTTCAAAAATAAGAAGTCTGGATCAAATAAACACAAAGGTCACTATTTGTACTTAGATTGTGTTGATACATAAATATAATTGTAGTAACTTGGACAACTCATTTCCCAATTACACTGTATGAATACGGTGGAACCACATTTAGCTTCAGTAAATACTATGCTTCCTTGACAGTTACAGGTCTTGACACTAAGACAGAACATAATTTCTTAAAGCAACATGTCAGTTCACACAACGACAGTTATCTCTTATTTTTAAATATCAAATTGTAAAAAAAATATCAAATTGTATTTGATATCATAGTTTCTGTTTTTAAACTGCAGAAAGTCGGGCCCCTGGGTGGCTCAGTGGTTGAGCGTCTGCCTTCGGCCCAGGGTGTGATCCCGGGGTCCTGGGATCGAGTCCCACATCGGGCTCCCTCAGGGAGCCTGCTTCTCCCTCTGCCTGTGTCTCTGCCTCTCTGAGTCTCTCATGAATAAATAAATAAAATCTTTAAAAAAATAAAACTGCAGAAAGTCTTACTCTGAACTTACAGGTGTTAACATATAAATAATGGAGCAGGTTTTTTCAAGGGGTGAAAATCATAGCAGTAAAACTGTTCTAATGTGTTAACTTAGCAATTAGAAATCTATTAAGTCTATATAATGCTTGAGGTTTTCGCTATCTTACAATCATCTTGCAATAGATTATATGTTAATTGCCTTTGAAGACAAGAAAAGATGAGAGGCATTTTCCCTCATTTTATAGTACATTTTACTTGATCATTCTCAGTTTTAATCATACAGATACATACCTATATTGCATATCTATATCCATATCTGTGCATATATTATGTATACCCAAGGACATATAAATCTATCTGTTAGATCGAAGGCACTTAAAATAATGAATATACGATCACAATATAAAGGAACATTGGCAGCCTTTGCAAAATTAATACATTTCACAGCTAAAAAGGCACAGCTAAGTTGCATGTGCGTGCTTATACCAAGCAGAGCTGGCAAAGTTAATGCCTGTTTCCCCAGAGTGAAATCATAAAAGTAACACCAAATGACAGGAATTTCAAGGGGCTGCCAGCCAAACCCAGCTGTTCTCTGTGCCTCTCCACGTCTTCTGCCCTGAGTCAAAGAAGGCCCCTCTCAAAACTCAAGATCATTATTCAAGCTATGATCCCATTTACTCTTGCAGCATCGATTCCTCTCTTTAGAAGTTCACTCCTGCCTGCCCACAAATAATCCTGTTAACTTTCCCACATTGGAAACATCAGTTCTTATCTCCTCTTCCCACGCCAGCTATGCCCTCCTTCTCAGATTCCCTTTATAACAAAATGCTTTGAATTCCCAGATTTTAATCCTTCTCTTCTCAGTCTCCACTCAAAGCACTCTGGCCAGGCTTTTCTTCTGGCACTGCTCAGGGGTGGCACTTACTTGAATGTGCAATTTCTCAGTTCCCGTATTACCTGATCAATCTCTAGTATTTGTTGTAGATGGGTCTTATCCTTGTTATCTCTTTCCTTTCATTTCCAGGACATGTTCCCTTGGTTTTAATCTCATCTTAACTTACCTCCTTTCTCTGCCCTCTTTACCATTCCTTCCATGTTTGCTAAGCTTTTGAATGTTGGAGGCCCCTCTGCTGCTGAAAATCATGTGGTCCATTAACCTCATGGGTTTAAATAACTCATATTATGAAGCCAACTACATGTACAACTTTATCTTGGAGCTTTCTAACTCTGATAGCTTATTGAACAGAAACCTTATATGGCTGATAGTTCAAATTTTGCATTTTCAAAACTGACCCCTTAATCTTCGCTCTCACAATCTGTACCACCTACAGAATTTTTGTATTTGTCTTGGCTTGGATAACCATGATATTTGCATGAGGTTAATTTATTTAGAAGTGTGATCCTCATACAGCATGACTGCAGAACAGGAGAACTGCAATGGATAGCATTTAACCCAGAACTATTTTGGAAGAGTGAGCCCATCATATAGTGGGGTCCATGTAGAAGCTCCGTCTTGTTCCATGTTCTCAGGGAAAGAGCATCAAGGCTAGAGAGAGGCTGCTCTCCAAAGGCTAAATCATGCTCTCACTTGGGTTTTGAAGATTTATTTAGTTTTGAGAAAGAGGAGGGAGAGCGGGCACGACTGGAAAGAGAGGCAGAGGGAGAAGGAGAGAGAGAATTCCAAGCCGACTTCCCTCTGAGCATGGAACCTGATGCAGGGCTCAATCCTGCGACCTGAGATCATAACCTGAGCCAAAATCAAGAGCCTGAACCTAACCAACTGAGCCACCCAAGCACCACTCTACTTGGTTTTTGAATGTTTCTCTGCAGCAAATGTTCTCTGATGGGTAATACCCTGAGACATTAAAATGTACATACTTTGTTTCTACTCACCTGTTCCTATATATATGCTTCTCCCACAGATCCTTTTGTCTGAGAACTATTTTCCCTCTGTACTTTGATCGAACAGTTGTGCCACTCGCCACTCCTAAATTCTCTCTGTCCTGTTCCATACAGGGTGAATATTGCAGTCCCTTGCACACAGCATGAGTTTTATGTCTTATCTTAAATATATTTTTTTAAATGCAATGGCAGTCTATTTATTGTTAGCCTCAATGTATTACTTTGAAACCTCTAAACAAAAAGTACGATTTTTCTTCCTCCTTCAGTTGATCATGCAGAACTGTCACAAGGCTACAGGTCTGAGAGGAGGAGGTATCAATACTACAGAGAGAAATGCCACAGGAGTCTGGGATACCTAACTGGCTCGCCATTAATCTGATGGCTGATAAACCATAGACCTGTATTTTTTACAGTTCAGAAGTCTGGGAAGTCCAGAATCACCATGCTGGCCGACTCAGCATCTGGTGAGAGCCTGTCCCTGGTTCACAAGTGGCTATCTTCTTGCTGTGTCCTCACACGGTGAAAGGGTGAGGGAACCCTCCGGGACTTCCATTATAAAGGCACTAATCATATTCATGGGGGGTACACCCTCATGACCCAGTCACTCCCTAAAGTCATTACCACACATAGGTTAGGATTTTAACACATAAATAATGGGACACAGACATTCAGATCATAGCACCGATCATATAATTTAATTGAGCCAAGAGATCTAGTTAAAACTGATCTTGATCGCATCATTCATTATTTTTTTGCTTTGGAATCCACTCAAAATTGGCAGCCTTTCATCAGAATGAAAAAAAAAAATAGTATCCCAAAGAATGCTATTCATTAACCAGTGCAGAGCCAGTTTCTTAGTGTTAGGTATACAATTCAAAGTTTTTCTTAGAGGAAATGTTACAGAATGGCCAAAATCACTGATACTCTAAAATATTTTATCAGTTCAGAAATTTTTTTTTTCCTTCCACCTTGACAAGCATGTATCTTAACAGGAATCTTCTTATAATTGCTACATTCTGTTTGCTATTCCTAATTAGCATGATGGCATCACTATAGTGAAGAGTGTGGCTATTGTGCAGAATGTCAAAAATTTAAGACCTGCTTTATGTGGAGAGAGAGCAAGAGAATTAATATAGTTTCATGGTTTATGATTACAAATGTGTGCTGCTGTCCTGTGCACATGAAAGTGAACTATTTTTAACCTTATGATTGATACTTAAAAGAATCATATACTAAGTAGATTTGTTCTTGTAAAGATACCACTTCCAACACAAGATGCCTAACTGAAGCCATCAGGAAGTTATGAAGTTTATGATACTGTACCCACATTCACCACAGTCCATTTTGCCTGTGCAGAGCCTGACACAGGGAAGCTGTGACATATGATGGGGTCCACCACCTTGAAACCTTAATGTGTATGGTTGTTGCCCTAATACATTTTACAATTCCCTTCTTAGGTTGTGGTGAAGTGACTGGTCTTCCAAATGGTTCCCTCCTACCATAATGGCTCCTCAGGTCTGGAAACCAACGTGAAGATTCCGCGGTGGTTAAGGATCTGTGGCAACTACTCACTGGAGACTGAAAAACAATCCTGAGATGAGTTCGTGGACTCACTAGACCCTCTGGAAGGTAAACTTAACTCAAACACCACTGCACACACACAATCTATCTGTTCCTGGTTTAACTGTAGAAATGTGATGGGGTTTGGAGTCACCTGGTATTACTGTTAGTTCAGATTCTGAGTACAGTTCTTTTTTTTTTTTTTTTTTTAAGATTTTATTTATTTATTCGTGAGAGACACACAGAGAGAGAGGCAGAGACACAGGCAGAGTGAGAAGCAGGCTCCATGCAGGGAGCCCGACGTGGGGCTTGATCCCTGGACCCCGGGATCACGCCCTGAGCTGAAGGCAGGCACTCAACCACTAAGCCACCCAGGTGTCCCTATATATAGTTCTTAAAAATTATTATTAAATAGATATATAATAATTTTTTTTTTCAGAAAACCTCCTAAATAGCTGAAAATCTGAGAAAGAATCATGTTGTTTTTACACAACATGTTTTACATGTTTAATACACTTAGAGTTGGATTACACTGTCCTTCCTCAAGAAACCAGTTCTCTTCAAACAACAGGCTCTGGGTCTCTAACCAGAGTTTTCATAACGCCATAGTAGGTCTGGTCCACTTATGGCTGTTTCAGTATGTTGGGACTACCGCCTCCCTGGCTAGCTCTCCTCAAGCCATACTGTGCCCACGCAGCTTATCAAGTGAGCCCGGGCAAGCTTCTATCTTAAGGCAAGCACTATTTCTTCTCCCTTGAATTTTTTCCAAACATATTCATATGCCTCTCATTTTTGTCAATTTATGACTTAAATATTACCTTCAAATAAAGCTAACTCTACAATCGTTCTATATAAAACTGAAAACTTATCTCCATACCAACCTTCCCTGATCCTCATTAACTTTATTAGTTTCCATAGCATGCATCACCTACTCATATATTATTGACTTATTAGGTTGAATTATCTATTCTCCTTTACTACTCTACAAATTCCATGAGAAGAGATCTTTGTTTCTTTTGTCTATGTCCACACACCAAGTGCACTGAGACAACGATATACAATGCTACATCCCAAGTACTGTTGTAAAGAGCTTAGAACAAATAGGTTCTCAATATATAGTTGTTAAATGGAATCACTGCATTTTATTTGCTTGTAGTGGTTTATTTTACTGTATTAATTAATTTGTGCCTTTAAGTCAGGATTGCCATTGTCTATTTTACTGTAACTACAACGGGGTCCTTTCTTCATTTTAAGCAGCTAATACTTTACTAACTGGCTTTTGAAATCATCTAAATATATAAAACCTAATGTATAATATCCTTATTATAAAAACACACTTATTTGTTTTACTGAAATTGAAATACTTTTATGGATATAAAATATTGGATATTTGGTATTCCAAGTAGGTAAGGTGAATTCTTGGATAACAGGACTATAAAGAAGATAGGTCAAGTTCTGACCCCAGAAATTTTGCATCAAAATGGCATTTGTCATCTGTGAATACTAAGTGCATAAATCAGAAGTCTGGGACCTTCTAATTATATAATATCTTAATATGTATATACAAAAATAAAACTTTTTATTTTATATGTAGGGTCTCTACTTGTATTGATCTTTGAATGTATTCCCAATGCTAGATCACTTTTCAGTAGTTCTATGCATTTATGATGATGTTACATGTAAAATTAGTTTCCCACCTCCATAGTGAGGAGAGTAGTCTTGGGATTAGGGACATATGATAGTACCCTCAGATATTTATCCTGCCTTAGTGTTAAGGAGACAAAACATTATTTTATAAAATAGGATTAGAACATCGATAACTGAGTAAGTATAGAATAAAATGAACACATGTATTAGAGGAAAAAAGGTATTAAATCATCAGTCATTGAGCTCTAAAAGAATTTAGATTCTGTTTTTTTAAAGATTTTATTTATTGATTCATGAGAGACACACACACACACAGAGAGAGAGAGAGAGAGAGAGAGAGAGAGAGAGGCAGAGACACAGGCAAAGGGAGAAGCAGGCTCCACACAGGGAGCCCCGATGTGGGACTCAATCCTAGGACTCTAGGACCATGCCCTGGGCCAAAGGCAGGAGCTAAACCGCTGAGCCACCCAGGGATCCCCAAGAATTTAGATTCTTAAGCGGGAAACCTCCCAAAGCCCAGAATAGAAAGCATCATCTTTATTTCCCTTACCTATATTTTTTTCTAGTTCTTCTCTAAATTCTTCCTCAAATGTGGGCAGAGGACAAAAGGAAAGAAACCATAAATTTACAATATCTGACATTATGTATTTTACAAAACAGAAGAAGTAATATGAACTTATTTATTCCACACAAAAAAAGTGGTTCCTGAGAGTGTACTTGTGTGATGTAGTGAGGGAGGGGCAGTAATAGAAAGGGAAGGACCAAAAGAGAGGATTTCAGGAAGTGTGATGGTCAGGGGAAGAGAAGGAGGAGGGTGGTCACTCTGTTTGTAATAACCTTTTAAAGCCTGGAGCACATCCACAGAAATCACTTTCAAAATGCCTAGGCACTTAGATCTCACAGTGTAAAAAAAGCATGAGGAATCCACACTAAAAGCACTACAGACATGGACATTTTCCTTCTCCTGACATCTATCTGTATCCATTATTTTACTTTGGGATCCATTCCTTTAAAATTTATTTATTCATTCATTGATTGGTTAATGTCTAGTGGATTATAGTATATTTTTGGTTCAGATATGAGTAGTGAAATTATTTGGATGTTTTCAGGTATCTGTAGACATCCGACAGTCATCTCTTACACACACAAAATGGACCAACTGTGTGGTAGAAATCACTACCTACAGATGATGATCTGGAGACACATGGTGTGCAAAATTCCTAATTATTCTATTTTCAGAGGATACATAGAAATGCCCTTAAGTGCAACTGAGAAAGAAGGCTTGTCACTTGTGTCACAAAAATACATAATCACTTGTCACACATTGCACTTTTGTTTATTCATTTCATTTGAGAGGACCTTCCTTAATTTTGCCATTTAGGGAATCCTACTGAACATTCCATGCTCATTTCAAATGCCATCTTCCCCACTAGAACAACTGAATTTATGGGCCCTTTGAAGGTGACACTCAGTCATTAATATAATTGTGTACTCATAACAAACAGTTGGTCTATGTTTGTGTCATGATTCAGTAAGACATTCTTGCATTTTTGTCTTAATTTTTATCGTCTGTCTACTGCCACAGAAATGTTCTGATAACAACTAGAAAAGCTTGCATTCTCTTCTATATATATAAAAAGACTTGTCCTTTTTTCCTCTTTATCCCAGTCTTTTTGATAAAAAGAAATACAGTGTCAATGTTTCCCATGTCTTTAAAATCTTTTTTTTTTTTTTTTTTTTTTTTTTTTTTTGGTGTAAACACTGTGGATATTGCATACATACACAGGGGCACATATAGACAAGTCTCCTATTACTAAATGTCTCTTTCATCCTAGTTAAGCCTCTGTTAAAAGTTAAAAGCTAACGGCTCTGGATGGCTCAGTCAGTTAAGCTCCTGACTCTTGGTTTCAGCTCAGGTCATGATCTCAGGGCTGTAAGATAGTGCCCACAGCAGGCTTCCTGCTCAGAACAGTCTGCTTGACAATCACTTCTGCCCCTCCCCCTACTCTCTCTCTCTCTCTCTCAGTCTCTCTCTCTCCGAATGAATAAAATCTTTAAAAAATAAAATAAAATAAATAAAAGTTAAATGGCTCTAATAGGCCAGGTGGTTTAACCCTAAAGTTACATTTTTGTTTTACAATGTTGCCTCTCTGCTTACATATTTTTTCTTTTTCTGTAGAATACCACCCATAACATTTTTCAGGATGAGAACATAGAAATCTATGTGATTCACTCATATACAAAAACTTTGTCTCGTTCTCCCTCCACCTAAGGAAATATGTTTGCTTCTATATTTTCAAAGGCAGGGCATGACAGAGAACTCCATAGTTGTTCTATACAATTTCTGTAAAACATTAAGATTTTAAAAAGCACTGAAAAAAATATTTGCTTAAGCATTAGTTATAGTAAGAAAAATACTCAGAACTATAAAAGACATATTTTTAAAGTAACTTCGAACTAATGCTCAAATTGGGTTTTTATACTCTTCCAAGTACCTATTTCTAAATATTAATACTAATCACACCTAGAAGGGTATGTTCCAATATACAGCAATTCTTTAAGACCATAAGAGTGTCAGGATATTAGCCCAGACATTCAAAAAACAACCTTTACACATTAGAATGCTCTCACTTAGTATGTATGTGAATTTGAAAAAGTTAGTTGACTTCTCTAAACCACAGTTTCTTAGTTTTCTAAGATGAGGGTTATAAATGCCTAGCCTGTTTGGATATAGTTATTATAAAATAAGTTTTCTGACGCATTTGGATCAGAAAAAAATAGCCAATTAAAAAAAAAATAACAAATTAAAATATTCCATATGGTGTTAAATTAAAATAGACAAACAATGCTATCTACTTGTTTGGGTAGCTACAGGTCCCTTTACATCAGCATCAGGAGTGATAAATTAGTAATGACTAAGTCTCTGAAATTAGATCATTCTTACAGAACAAATATGTGACTATGCCACATTTTTATCAAACAACGCAGTCCAAATCTTTGTTTCATTCTTAAATATTCCTTCCAATAGGACATTCAATTTTTGAAATGATTCATAGGAGACCATATAGTTTTAAAGACATATTCTCTACCTTTGTTTCCATTGAGAGAGAATGATGGGGAAATTTAAGAGTGTGTTTTTCTCTGGGTTTCAAGAGGTCATCTTTCAGGTTGATTTTAGGTTCTGTAACATGTTGATAACAGCCTGTCTGAGCTGATGTGTCTGCATTGATTTTCCTTTGGGTGAGCCACATACATATTGTGTGAAGTGAGGGTCCTTAGAGCACCTTCCTGCACTTTTGAACAAATCACTGTTATTTTAGGAAAGAAAAATGAGTCATAAGACTTGTATCACCAATACTCTGAAAATCACCACTTTTTTAAAATTGTGCTTTGATCAGGTACTTTTATAATGAGTATCAGGAAATTTCAGAGTTAAAAGATATATTTAGATTCTTTAATATTCTACATACATGGATTTTGCAGTAGAAGGCCAAATGTTCCACAAATATGAAGAGAAAGTAAAAATTGTATCAGCCTTAAAGATGAATGAAAAAAACTTGAATTTAACATGCTCCTTAGTATTAGAACCTTACTTTTGAAATATGACAAAATACATTCTTACATATTTGGTATATATGGTTGTATTTTTACTGCTGATTTTCCTCAAAAACCTAAGTAAGAAGAGGGATAATTTTCAACATCTACATAGAAACAAACAAAAAAAACTGTAAACCTTGGTCACAAAGTGCAGTTATCATTGTTCAACAATCAAGAAAACTAAAAGGAAATAGTAGAGATAAAAATACTGACGCCATTGAGGCCCATAATTTGGAGCTTGTAAGAACAGGCTTCTCAGAACACACAAAAGAGACAAAGCTTTTGTTCAAAAAGAGCTAAAGCTCTCAATCTTTTCCTGTAGCCAGCACTTTCTCTGTATGGTGTAGGAGTACATAATGTTTTAGAATCATTAAAGCAGTGGAAATGTGAAAGAGTCCTTTTGGAATTCTAGGAAAGTATTCTTCATGCACTATAAAATTACCTTATTCATTATCATTCAGTGACTATATATAGATCTCACACAAAATCCTTCTGGGGATGCTAAACTGAAAAGCATTTTGGTAATATCATATGAGTCCATTACTATCAGAGAAATCTGTGCTTATATATTTATTTTATTTTCCTTTATTTCTATCTATCTCTTCAGTCATACTCTTTCTCCTATGAATTACTTCAAACTGGAGTTCTGGGAATTTTCCAATCATTTCTTTGGTAATTCTCTAATATGCCTATAAAATTGTGATTATCAACGCTACAGTTGTGATTTTAAAATAAACTCTGCACTCTGGCAACGACTTTAACATAACATTTCCAACTGAAAAAAGCATTTTCTCTAGGTTAACATATAACTGATATTCTCAAGCTTTCATTTAGTTAGGTAAGCTAGTCCTGAGTGTCTTCTTTTGAATTCTGCTTGTGCCATTATTTAAAGTACTAGCCTTAATTTTCAGTGTATTTTCATTAAAGATCATGAAGAATGGAAAAAACAAGATCAAGTGAGGGAACTATAGGAAAGATAAATTATTACCAAAAATTTCCTAAGTGAAGACCATTTTTTTACCTTTTTATTAACATGTTTTCTATAGAAACTGTTTTATTTGGTATTGTATATGAAAATAAATATTTAATACTACCTTCATAATTAAAATAGTATAAAATTTCCACATTTTTATTTATCATTATTTTTAATAATTAACTAACTCTAGTAAAACTTTTTAAAAATTCAGCTTATTACTTCAATTAGTGATTTTTCTGACATGTTATAAAATACTGGTAACAAAGGAAAAAAAATCAAGGAGTAAACCTTCAACCTCTAGGAGTATCCAAGCGCTGTCCATCTCAAATGCATACTTAAAAAAATAATTATCTTTGCAGATAAAGGAGAAATGTATCTAGACAATCAGAAAATAAAAGGATAAACCAAATCAGCTTTCACTAAGCAAAATAAACACAGAGAGTAAAACAAAAGGGGCATTAATTTACCACTACTGATAAGAACAAATATAATTTATTAAACACCTAATATATCAGATATAGTTCTGAATACTTAGACCAGTCCTCCCAAGTTTTACTGAGTGCTTATAATAGACATTATGTTAGATGACAAATGCGAAACTAAACCACATAGACAGAAGTTCCAACTTGACACTAATGAAAATACAACTGGTGACACAGATAACAATCTACTGCAATAAACTCCAGTACACAATATTCAAATGTTCCATGAGCATGTAAGTGGTCACTTAGCCCATGTATGAGGTATCAGATGAGGTCTGAAGGGTAAGTATTAGGCAAGGTAAGGAGTATAGGGGTGCCAGGGATGGAGACAAGGGGGGGGGGAAATGTTTCCAGATAAAGGAAAACATATATCAGAAGTGGGAAGTCCCATGAAGGGTTTGAGATTTTGCCCCTTTTGCAAGCTAACAAATTAGCTTACTGTGATATCACAAATGGTAAAAACAAACAAACAAAAAACAAAACCAGAACTCCTAGATCGGGGGTGAAAAAAACAACTATTATAGCAAAAGCATGAGTTCCGTGGTCATGTTCTCTCACCTTACCTCCTAAAGTTCATGGGGGAGAGAGTTTTAGGGATGCTGCTCACGCAATGGGGTTGTATGTCAAGTGAGGAATCTAAGCTTAGAACACTTCAGTCTTTAATTAGGGGATACAAACCATCTACTAAACCTTTGCCTTAGAGTGAGATATATTTATCTATTATAACTGGACAGCAAATAGATTTGCCCCATGTTCTGGAAGCAGACATTGTAGCTTCCCAGGCTATTCACTATACAAACTTGAGAATTTAGTTTGGTATAAAAAGGTAGTGAGTGCCTCCGTTTGCAAGATGTGCAGAACAAGGAGATTATGCTTTGCTATAGTTTACATAAAAATAAGAAATGTCTTTTCTTTTCCTGGAAGTTTGAAATACTTTATCCATGAATATATCTGAATGTATCCCTTTAGGCTAGGGCCTGGAAAATAGTACTTTGATGATTGTCCCAAATTCTTCTGCTGTTAAGATCTGTTGAGATTTTGGATCCCTCCTGAGATATGTTTTTATAATTTACATTTTCAAAGAAAATCATCTCTTCGATGAGATATTAAAATTCACTTGCATAAGAATTTGTAAAGTGTTTTATAATACTTTTAATTTCCTCTGTCAGGGAGTATTATTCCCCTTTCATTTCTAACTTTGAATGTTTGTACCTATTCTTGTTTTTCCCTTAGGTTCTAGATATATTTTTTAAGTTTTTTATAAGAAACTTTTGAAGTTTTAAAGCACTTCTAATCTCCTTTACTTCATATTTTCCAAACAACGCTTCCTGATTTCATTTTTATTTTACTTTATGTTTTTAAGATTTTATTTATTCATGAGAGACACAGAGAGAGGCAGAGACATACACTGAGGGAGAAGCAGGCTCCTCACAGGGAGCCCAATGTGGGACTCGGTCCCAGGACCCCAGGATCATGACCTCAGCCAAAGACAGACAGTCAACCACTGAACTACCCAGGCATCCCTGATTTCATTTTTATAACTTCATCATTTTGCTCATTGTTTGTGTGATATAGATGCCTAAAGAAGTTAGTTGATTATTGATAATTCTTTCTGTTTCCCATATCTATAAATGCTCCCATTGTGGGGAGGGGAGGTGTGTGTGCTCATATGTGGGTGCGTGCACATGCATGTATGTGTGTGATTTACCTCCCCTGATGCCATTTTATTTCTTTTCTTTCTTTTATAAGCAACTTTCATCATATAGCGGTCTACACTTAGTCTCTATTTCTCCTAAGCTATCTTTTAGGATCCAGATATGTGTCTTCTAATCTGACTTCTGTCTATATTAGCCCACTACACTCAGTGAAAATTACTCCTTATTTATACCCTTTATCATTTCTTTTTCAGATCATCTTTCTCTGCCTCTGAATGTTGGATTTTATTGAAGCTCAGCAGTGAAATCACTTGTTTTCTAAATGAGTTCCTATTTCTAGGCAACGTCATTCATTCCTAGGACATCATTATGTTGATGACTCTGTCTTATCCCCAGCCTAGACCACTGAACACAAATAATCAACCATTAATTTAAACTTTCTATTTGATGTCCAAAGAAACCTCAGACTCAACTTTTCCAAAATGGAGTTATTATTTGGATTATTCTTCCAACTCCAAATTTACTCCCACTTATGTATATTCTATCTAAAAACTGTATATAGTAACAGTCAAATATCCATCAAGTTTTCAGGTTATAAACTTAAGAGTTAATAATATTTTTATTTAATTCAATTAGTAATCATTAATATATTCTGTCAATTTTATTTACTAATTCCATCAATTTTAGCCAGATTTTAAATAAGATTTCTATATCTAAACTGTAATCTTCTAAGTGGAATTATTGCAATTCTTTATCTTTCTATTTTCATTCAAATATTGGCTTGTGTTCCATTTCCCACATTTTAGCAGTGTGATATTTTAAAATGTGCAGTTGATCAATGATGGGTTTCTCAGTGGGTGTAAATATTTTATGAGAGTAGGAACCATAAATGTTTTCACCCAGGAGTTTTTCTTAGAATAGTACCTAATGAAAAGACCAAACCCATTCATTTTTTTTTTCCAGTAGAATCTCTACGTATTTTCTTTATGACAAATACTGTTCAAGTCACTGGTTAAAAACAGAAATAAACCATGGCCTCAGTTTTCAAGGAAGCTTCCATGCTTAGTGCAGTAGTAAGACTGTAGACATTACATACGTTGCAGTACAGAAAGACTAACCAACCTTCAAAGGCTTCATTGAATGGTGCCATCTGCTGTGGGCTTCCTCATTCTAACCAAAGGTCTATTCAACTATTCTAGTCAGCTCCAAATAATTTCGGCCCTTTTATAAATTAGACTGAGCCAAGTGAGTCTTTTCATTGATTTCTAGAGTTATTCAAAAGTGGGAATTTATGCAAAACAACAAAATATGTAGGAACAAATTGATTGGACTAAATAAATCTCTTCTATCTTGGTTTCCAATGTATGGTAAACTCATATCTCGCCCACATGGACACTGTTGGTATATCTTCTTTTAATGGGTCCATAGTTGTAGGTCTATACATATGGCTGATGCAGCTAAATCTTTAAGATACTAGTTTTCAAACTGTAGTGGGCATCAGAATCACCTAGTTTGCTGGTCCCTATCACAATATACCTAGTTAATTAGGTTGGGGAAGTGAACTATAATTTGAATTTCTAAAAAGGCCCCCAGTGATGCAGGCAAACCACACTTTGAGAACGACTGGTTTAAATCACAAAAACAAAAAACTTTGGACCTATAGGAACATATTATGTTTTCCCAACCTTCCAGTTTTGGCATAAAGGGCATGTTGACATTCCTTAGGATTTTTTTAGCTTTATCATTGTTAGGAGTCTCATCTACTACTTTCAACCTAAGACTCCAAATATATCTAATGGGAATGGAAACACATAGAGGGGGTCTAATTTCCCAAAACTCCAGAAAAAGTCATGAAACATCCCTTTCATTTTAGATTTCCTGAAATGCATTGGGATACTCAATTGATCAGCCTAATACTAATCAACTCATTCTTTCTAATATATATATATATATATATATATGTATATATATATATACATACACATTCACACATACACACACACACTCACACACACATACATAGTCACAAACATAAATGCTGGCAATAATGATAGGAGAGAAAAATCGGAATTGTAGTCTTTCTTATTCCCAAACTGATTACTAAAAGTGAAAGAATAAAATATAATAAACTCAAATGCATGAGCAGATGGAGAAATATGAGATCATATAACTGGAGGGGCAAATAAAAACAACAATGAACCGTTAAGACACTATATTTAAACCATAGATAATAAATATTGAGGGATAAATTGTTCAAAATACAGACAAAGATTGTCAGATTGATAAAAAATAAGCCTATATACATGTAGCTTAAAAATATTTCTTTTATATCAGAATCTAGAAAGGTTGAAATAAAAAATGATGTGAAAAAATCATGTAAACACTAATACAAATTTTGTCATTTATATCAACATTGGACAGATAGAAAATAATACCAGAAAAAGGAGGCCATTTGAGAAACATAATTGTGATTTATAATCCAGGCAGATTAATCTTCCAAACTTGTTTGCCCCTAATAGCGTATTCTTAAAAATATATAAAGCAAAGACTGATGGAGTTACAAGGAGAGACAAACTCATAATCATAATAAAATTTTAATAGACTAGGGACGTCTGGGTGGCTCAGCAGTTGAGCGTCTGCCTTTGGCTCAGGGCATGATCCTGGAGTCATGGGATTGAGTCCTGCGTTGGGCTCCCCGTATGGAGCCTGCTTCTCCGTCTGCCCGTGTCTCTGCCTCTCTCTCTCTCTCTCTCTCTCTCTCTGTGTCTCTCATGAATAAATAAATAATATCTTTTAAAAATTTTAATAGACTTATCTTATAAATTAATGGAACAAACAGACAGGAAGGATACTGGAGATTTGATCAATACATATAACAAATCGAGATATATGCCATTAAAACTGAGCAAAACTCATTCAAGGGGAACCATAACTGAATTGGCCACTTTCAGGGCATAAAGCCAATCTCAATAGTTTTCAAAGGAGATGTGTTCTAGTTAGTATAATCTCTACCCACAATAGAATTATATTAGAAGTTAGAACAACAATATAAGTAGAAAATAAAAGTATATTTCAGGGGCGCCTTGGTGGCTCAGTTGGTTAAGCATCTGCTTTCAGTTCAGGTCATGAACTGAGGATGCTGGATCAAGCCACGTATCAAGCTCCCTGTGAGCCTGTTTTTCCCTCTCCCTGTGCCATTCCACCTGCTTGTGCTCTCCCACTCTCTCTCTCTCTCTGTGTCAAATAAATAAATAAAAAATTTAAAAAAGTATATTCCAAGATTAAAGTATTTATTTCAAACTTATACATGGTTCAAGAAAGATATAAAATTAGAAAAATGCAGAAAATTAAAAAAAAAACACTAATCTTCAGGGGAAAAAGAAAAATAAGAAAGAGAATTATTATCGCAGAAAATAAAATAAGACAAATCCTTAATTAAACAGATTAAAATTTAAGAAAGGTAATTCATAAAAGAGAATTGCAGGGTTTAAGTGCTCCATCACACTGTGGGCTCTATTTGAGACCCAGAATTTTCTCTTATGAATTGTTGCAAGACAACTGCTTTTTTAAAAAATATTTTATTTATTTATTTATTTATTTATTTATTTATTTATTTATTTATTTATGAGAGAATTAGAGAGAGAGGGAGAGAAAGAGAGCGTGCAGGAGCTGGGGGAGGAGCAGAGGCAGAGGGAGAAGTCGACTTAACGCTGAGCAGGACACCTGACACAGGGCTCCATTCCAGGTAAGTCCAAGGCCGACCTTAACCAACAAAGCCATCAAGGCGCCCAGAAATTCTGCTTTTTCTACTCAACTCAGCAGGACCTCCTTAGCCCTCAAAATATCACAACAAAGTCATCATCTTCTTAGCAAAGTCATAACATTGTGGCAATGACAGGTTTCAGGTAACACAAAGAAAATTAATGTTGAGGGGCTATAACCAGGAGCCAGGACATGGGAGAAAGATACATGTACATCATATTGACAAGGGATTAAGTCAGTTATTTTAGGGCTCTTGGGGGTCTCAGCTGGTTAAGTGTCTGCCTTTGGCTCAAGTCATGATCCTGGGGTCCTGGGATCCAGCTCCACGTGGCATCAGGCTCCCAGCTCAGCGTGGAGCTTGCTTCTCCCTCTGGTTCTGCTGTTCCTTCTGCTAATGTTCTCTCTCTTGCTCACTATCTCTCTCTCTTAAGTAAATAAAATCTTTAAAAATCAAAATAATAAGTTTAAACTGAGTAGCAGTTCACATATGTGAAAGTAGTATTACATATAAGCTCTGATATGAGCTATAACTCATGGATAAGCACGGTAAATATATCATTAGGCCCACTATTAAAAAAAAAAAAGAAGTCAAATATATAGGTGGCCTGAATTCTAGGTGGCAAGTCTGGTCAAGAGCACATTACTTTAATCTATAAAGTCTGCAAGTTAGTGCAGCAAATGGGTCAATAAAAACATAAAACAGTGGCGGAAGGTAAGGCTAAATTCTAGGAATTCAAGCCAAATTGGAATGATAGGCAAGATGTGACACGTGGGTTAGTGTATCAAGAAAGACAGAAAAAGAACCAGGCTATGTGGGAAAACAGGTGGAAGCATGTCCAAGAACACAGACAGATCCTAGATCAGAAGTTTATGTTGAACATGAAAGATCCAAGATTTCTTTGAATATGCATAAAACTAATCATCAAAGATATACTCTTATACTTTGATATTTTGCCAAAGGCGAAAGAATAATGATATACTGAATAGCTTAATATCAGTTTAAACAAATAAATTATGACTGTATCTAAAAGCTCTTTGAATTTATTTTTTACTTTTCTATTTTTTGAACTTACCTTTTAAAACTAGAGATATATTGGAAACATTTACTGAGTATTAACATACAATTGAATAATAACATACAGGTGCACTTATTAAAAAAACACCAAGTCTCAAATAGAACTATCTGGTCTGAAGTCCCGTCTGCATCAATGACTAATTTTAGTGCCTTTGGCACAGTTTCCCCATTTGTAGAATGGAGATAAGAATAGTCCTACCTCTTAGAGAGGTAAAGAGAACTAAATAATAAATGAAAGCACTAAGAACAGTGCCTGGAGCACAGAGTCAACACTCCTCAAGTGTTAGACATAACTTCCCAATGTTAAAAGAAATTGCAATGCATGTACTCATTTTTCACTGATGTAGAAAAGCTGAATATTATTTCATAATCTATCAAATTGAAGATGTATAATTATTTTGGGTAATAAAATGTTTTTAATTTTTAATTTATTTTTATTTATTTTAAAGATTTTATTTATTTATTCATGAGAGACAGAGAAAGAGAGGCAGAGACATAGAGAGTGAAGCAGGCTCCACACAAGGACCCCGATGCAGGATTCCATCCCGGGACCCCAGGACCACGCCCTGGGCTGAAGGCAGACGCTCAACCATTGGGCCACCCGAGTGTCCCTTTGATTTATCTTTAAATGTATATATTTTATTTCCATTGTTTGCAAAAACATATCAAAGTAAATTGTGTCATTGCCGAAATTAGAAAAAAATATCATCTTAGAAGATATTGAAATCAATCAATTTGGATCCAAAGTAATGCAGGCAATATAAGGTAATACATTAATTCATCCATAAATTCTTTTGTTTTTAGCAATATCAAGCTTTCTTAAGTAGTTTAATTGGGAATGTTGCAATGCACACTATGGACATCTTTTACTCAATGTAAATAATTTGTGTGTGTGTATGTATGTGCATGCTTCAACAAAAATATTAATACTGATGTGGAAATACTCCACCAATGATTTCTTAAATTTGCCTTTATTAATTGCATCTTCAATTTTATACCTCTATTATAAGAGTAAGATTAAAATATCTCATTTCACGCTAATAGTAAATAAAAATACTCTAGCATTATGTGTAAATATATATATGAAGAGATATGCAAACCAAACATATCCATAAGTTATTAAATATATAACTATGAAAGTAATAAATATTCAGTAATAATAACCTCAAGAGCAAATAGAAAGCATTTGAAAACATGGTTGTGAGATTATTTATATCAAAATTTAACTTATCTTTACATTTTATTTTATTTTTTACACATTCTATTTATCTATCTATCTATCTATCTATCATCTATTTATTTATTTTAGAGAGAGAGCACAAGTGGGGAGAGGAGCAGAGAGAGGGACAAGCAGACTCTGCGCTGAGCACAGAGCCCACCATGGGGCTGGATCCCGATTTCACACCCTGAGATTATGACCTGAACTCAAACGAAGGGTAGGATGCTAAACTGAATGAACCACCCACGTACTCCTAGCTTTCCAATTTAATACAATACGTGAAACATCTATAACTATATCTATGAAAAAATAATTACCTGAACCAAAATATTAATCGTCCTGAGATGGAGAAACTGTGTGTGTGTGTGTGTGTGTGTGTGTGTGTAAGACAGAGAGAGTTTATCTTACCCAAAATAGGTTGGCTCTGTCCGTCACGTTGGACTGTAAGGACAAAGGCAACACTCAAATGCTAGTCCTGGGACTTTGAACTCAGTTCCCTTCTTCATACCCTCTTTGCTGCTAAAAATGAAGAAGGGTTGTCTTCTGCTGACTATATTTCTAAGGCTCTCACATCAGCCCTGTTGAATATCAAACTGTATTAAAAAGCATTTATAATATATGTGGATAATACGTTATAAGTATTATATAATTTACATCTATAATACATAAATACACACACACAGCTATAACCTTAAACATACAGTTGTAATACATAATTGGAGAAAGAAGAGACTAACCATCATGGAATGTTTATATCTCTGCCATCATATTTTCTTACATGACTTCAAATGTGAGTTCATGGATTATTATTTTTAAGCTACATTTTCCTAAATATTTTGTGAATTTATCTTTTTAAGATATTTGGTTCATAACTTTAATTTCTTTCAATTTCCATTCTCAATCATTTTGATTTCACCAATATAAATTGGTATAGCTTTCATCCATTAGAAAGTTATGAAATTATAATTATGCATGCACAATAATCACTATTTTAATGATTTTTGCAGTTGCACTAATATGCTGTTATGGATTGTTGAGTTATGGAGAAAGGCACACAGGCTTGGTAAAAAAGAGCACAAAGCCTCTCAGTTCTCTCTCTACACACACACACACACACACACACACACGATTCAAAGAACCTTCCTTTTCTAGAGAAGCCCAAAACAATGAATTTCTTCAGTCAAATGATACTATAACTGTTACCTATCACACAGGCTCATTTGATTCCTCTATCTCAAAATACAATTTAAAACTCTCTTCATGTAAAAACTCTGAATGGTGCTTTATTTTGGTATTAAAAAGAGACCTCTGAAAATAGCAATTGCATTAAACAAATTAATAGGACTTACATTTTAATTGTTATATTGCACAGAATCAGATTGGATTAAGTGATAATGGACTTATCATTGATCAACCAAACCATAGAGGATTTTGAGACTTAATAAATCATGTGAATTGTTAACAGTTACTAATGCTGTAAATAACACAAACTCAAGTGACTATTTAATCATTTAAATTCCCACAATATACAAAAAACACTGCCACTCAATGCAAAGACACCTTAATGGAGATAAAGAAATGTCTCAAAAATTTTGGTGGGCACATTTGTTTTCTAATCAGAATTATCATTATGTGTCTTTAATAGTGATTTACTTTTCATTATCTCAATGATGTCATCACCCTATCATTTGGATTATAGATAAAGCTTTTTCATTATCATAAGGACTCAGTGAACTCTTACTCTCAGTTCAATTATTGCAACAATTTTAAACCCACGTACAAGCTAATTATAAGACAGCATGAATAGCCAGAATGAATATAAATAATATCAATGGTTCATGTTCTCACAGCGTGATTCTGTTGAACACTTACTATAAATAACCACATTTTTTTAAGTGTCACTGGGAAAATGTGCTTATACACTGATTTCCTGCGTTATAATTTCGCAAGGCAACCATTCTACATTTCTATACAATTCTGCGACATGTTTTCTGCTGGATTAAAGCTTTCTCCACATATTGCTGCAGCACTGAAGTAAATGGATTTCATATGTATTGTGCTATAAATCCACAGAATATCTGGTTAACTACACACAGGAAAGCCATTAAATAGGTATTTCATTATGGATTGAATGAAATAAAAACATTAGGAGAAATTTTTTAAAAATATTTTATTTATTTATTCATGAGAGAGAGAGAGAGAGAGAGAGAGAGAGAGAGGCAGAGACAGGCAGAAGGAGAAGCAGGCTCCATGCAGGGAGCCCGATGTGGGACTCGATCCTGGGTCTCCAGGATCACGCCCTGGGCCAAAGGAAGGTGGTAAACTGCTCAGCCACCCAGGGACACCCAGGAGAAATTTTAATATCTAAATGGATTTCATCATAATTACAGAATTAAAATTCTAAATTACATATGAAAGAGGGAACATGATGCTGTAGAAAAAGACCACTGTGAGCCAACAAATGTAGACTCATTTACTGATCTGCTATGTGATAAAGGGCAATCACTTTATTATTTTGGTTTCTAGTTTTTGTTTTCTGTACAATCAAAGACTTGAACTAAATTATATCAAAAGTTAAAACTAATAAATCAATAAAACAACTGAAGAAAACTAGCAAGATACATAAAGAACAATTTCCCAGAGAAATTTCTTTTTGTCAGATATTTTAATGTCCTTAAAATTTTAAAGAAATTTTAACATTAATTCTAGAGAAGTAAATACATGAGAAAAGAAGGATTTCTTTCTCAAAACAACATTTGAGGGGAGGGGTGCCTGGGTGGCTCAGTGGTTGAGCGTCTGCCTTCGGCTCAGGTCATGATTCCGGGGTCCTGGGATCGAGTCCCACATCAGGCTCCTTGCATGGAACCTGCTTCTCTCTCCGCCTGTGTCTCTGCCTCTATCTCTCTGTCTCTCTCATGAATAAATAAATAAAATCTTAAGAAAAACAGAAGAAAACAAGATTTGAAACTTGTATTTAACATGAAAGGGAGATACTAATTTAGAATTTATATACAATAAAGATGCTTATACAAATCACAGGCAAATAAACATTTAACTGTTTTCCTTTTCTACCAGTCATTTCAAAAAGATAATTTCACCTCTCAAAATAACCATATTTTTGTCTTACTAAAGCTGATTATAGAATTTCTAGATATTCCAAATATTTGTGGCTGAGTATATGATGTTACAATGAAATTTCGGAAATAAACCCAAGATTATTTCAAGGAGTACTGATGTGGAAAGATTTAATTTCAACATTTCAAACTGTTTGAACTCAATAGGGAAAACAGGACAGAAGACTCTGTTTACTAAACATGTCTCCCGAATAATATTTATTGGTTACTAGATGAAAAGAACTGCAACCTAACAACCATGCTCCCCAGTCAAGGGATACAGAAAAAGATGTTTTCTGTGTGCAAAGATGCAGGAATCGTAATGCTCATTAACTTCCTGTTGCTACCTTATGCTTAGTGTGGAGCCAGGGGTGCTGGAGTGTTTCACTTAGTGCTCTTCTACAGCTTCAGCTCTCATCACTCCTCGAAACACTCCTGTCACAAAGAAATATCTATCTCCTGTTCTCGCCCCCTTCTTCTGTTTCCGTGGATTTCTAAGGCTGACTATTCAGTACGAGTCCTGATGGGGCAGATGAGGTTATTGGGTCTTCTGGTTTGACTCTGACATTAGCTTCCTTTTGCTCTATTAGCTTCCTCTTCCTCATCACAGGCTTGGTGCCTCAAAAATTGTGCACATTTTTTTTATTGCAATTCTGAAATTTTAGAGTCTAAATTTCATATCCCTGAGCGTAAGTAAGGTGTCAGCAGGCCTGGCTCTTTCTGGAGCCTTTAAGAAAGAATCTATCTGCTTGCTCTCGCTAGTGTCTACAGACACCTGCATTCCTCCACTCGTAGGCACTCGGCTTCCATCAAAGTATCACCTGCCCTGCTTCATCCCTCCTGTCTCCCTCCACAGGACTTGCGCCATTTCATTAGATTCACTGGGATAACCTAGAATAATCCTGCCATCAGAAGATCCTTAATTAATCACATACACAATGTCCTTTTTTGCCAGCAAAGTAAGATATTCACAGGTTCCTGGAGCTAGGAGGTGGGCATCTTTGTGGGGCTATTATTCAGCTTACAGCCAACCTCAATCTTAGGCAGGTCCTGTGGAGCTGGGCCTGTGGACAGTGCCTTCCACATCTTCCACTCAACAGCCAAACTGCCTGCTCTCTGGGGAGGGTTTTGGGTGGGAAAGAGGTTTTTTTGCCCCTTCCTGGTATTATTTGTCCTTCAAATTGGGGCAGGTTCTTCAGCCCGAGGATTTGTACACTTCTCTCGTCACTGTAAGCCTCTCCCATAAGCAGTGCCTTGAGTCTCGGGGGAAGGAATATTTCTTATGTCTCTTATGGTAATAGATATATTTCTTCTTCCTGTCCCTTCCTGAAGCAGAGAATTTTTTTATGGTCAAAGGGTAGTGCGGGTCTGTTGCCCCATCCCCATCAGTTTAGGGTTTTCAGTTCAAAGAGAATGATACAAGGGAAAGCAGCTGCCATCTGTTCCACGGTTGTGGCTTATCACTTCCTACATGGGGATGTCTCCAGAGCAGAGGGGGTGCTGTGGGAGGGGAATTTTCATGGTTCACATTTTCTGAATTTTGGCATTACTGACATGTTGTTGAGCTGGATAATTCTTTGTTGTAGTGGGCTATCCTGTGCATTTCAGGACGATTGACAAAGTCCCTGATCTCTACCCACTAGATGCCAGTAGTACTCTATATTATTTTTCTACTGCTGCAGAACAAAGCATCACAAATGTAGGAGCTTAAACTAATACACACATTTACTATCTCAGTTTTTGTGGGTCAGAAATCTAGGCATGCTTGGCTGGGTTCTCTGCTCAGAGTTTCATAAGGAAGCAGTCAAGATGTTGGCTAGGCTGTGTTCTCATTTGGTGCTAAGGATTCTCTTCCAAGCTTACATGTCTAGAGATTTATTCCCTTGCAGTGGTAAGACAGAGACCCTCAGTTTTTAGAGACCTTTCACAGTTCCCTGCTTTGTGGCCCCATTTATACGCTGTTCACATCACTTCTTTACAGCCAGCGAGAGGGAAAGAGACCTGTACTCCATGGGCAACATGGAGTCTTATGTGATGAAACATAATCATGAGAGGGACATCCCATCACCTTTTCCATGTTTCTCGTTAGAAATAAGCCAAAAGTCCCACCCACACTAAAGGAAGAGTGGGGATAACACAAGGGTGTCCATTATACCCCACAACAGTTGCAATATCCAAAAATGTGTTGGGACATTGCCAATTCCCCTGAATTGAGAATCTTTGACCTTCTGGACTTTATTAAAGTATTAGCTGGTTTTGCCTTAACTAATTTTATTCTCCCTCCAATACTCTGCCAAAGTCAGAGCAGTCTGTATGTTCCATCTCTCCTCTGAGGGACTTGTGTCACTTTGGGATTCAGTTTACTTGAATTTCTTGTGATTTGAGTTGGCTAATGTTCAATGTAATTTATGATATTGTAGATTATCTGCATGTTGTTATTGCTTATCAAGTACCAATAATCAACAGTGGCTTTCTATGTCCTAAGTATGATATTTTTATATTTTATCACATAAAAGATTAATATCCAGGCTAACGACTTTGGACCATGGAAAATTCCATTATTTTATTATTTCAAGAGTTACCAATAACTAGCAGGAGTTATTATCTTAGATATCAGGGATTAACTATAAGAAAAATTTTCTGACCCAAAGGGGTTAATGATATGAGACTCTGTGAACATGGTTTCATGCTGTATGTCCAGAAGGGTAATATAATATAGAAGGTTAATTTTCTCTAGACTTTCTATAGAACAGAAGTATGAAAATTTAACTAATTTTTCTTTGCTCCTGTGGACAAATATTATTTTACTTTTTAAATTTTATAATTCAGAAATATAATTTTAATTAATGATATAGACTTGTTTTCATGGAAGACAGATCATTTAAATTTATATACTGAAAAAACTAATACTTATAAAATTAATTACAGTGTTTATAAATACTCTGACTTCTCAGAAAATATGTTCTTTGATATAGCAAAGACTTTTTATGTTTTTCAAGCAGGTGAACATTAGTAACAATAAGTTTTTAGATCAAGACATATAATTATAAATGTGTACTTTAAGAAATTTCTAAGATTGTTCTAGGTATTTGAGATGTGTATACAAGAGAACTTATTTCAAAAATTGAAACAACAGCTCAAAGGTTAGAAACTGCTATGTACTTATTCATCTTATTATGTGAGAATAGAACGACTAAAATGGTATTAGAATAAATTTTATGAAATCGCCTTTTTTGATCAAAAAGTAAAACATTATTCAACCTAACAGAATAAAAAAGTTGTTTTTTTGTCATAATATTGATACTATTCAGAGCACATTTGGAAAAGTTAAAATTATTCAGAGCTTATGGTATTATATCATAAATGTAAAGATTTCATTTTTCTGCAGCATCCCATTGTTTTTAGAAAAATTTGCTCTGATGTTAGCTTCTTTTCTTTTCAGATATATGTAAGATATTATGATGTTTTTTATTACATAAAACCTATATGTCTACAATCACAGATCTGGGGCAATTTAGTAAAAAAAGATTGAGAAGAGGAGCATAACACATGGAATATGAACATAGATACAAATGAACAAGGGACTGCCATGATACTGATTAGCAGACATTTGCTTCATTCTTTTAGAATGCATATCTTACTTTAATGATTTTATTCTTTTACAATATTCCTGATTCTTTTCTATGCCCTTGTTTATTGCCTTTTATTTGTAATAATCAAAACATATCAAGTGTCCACTAAGTTATCCAAGTAGTTCCCATTTACTGTATTAGCAGTAGAGCGTGAGCATGATAGAATATAATTTTGTCCCTTTCTTTGTTTCTCTCTTTATCACTATCCTCTTTCTTCCCTTAGAGCTCAAACTACAAAGCCCATTTGTTAGTGTCTGTCCTAAGGCAACAACTTTCAGTTTCAAGCTGATGTTATCTGTGCAACTGCCTTTTTCCTCCAGAACATACTGAATTAGTTTCAAATTGGCTGGAAACCTCTTGTTGTCTGTTCCTATAATTGAACTTCCCAGAACCCACTGCAAATTTTTATTCTTCCTAGTGGGAACTAACCCTAGAGATTTGTTCTCCTTGAGCCTTTAAATTTATTTTGTAGTGGCTTTTCCCTATAGTGGTTTAAATCTTGAGTAACCTAGATTTATGGAAGAGTTAACGTTGTTGTCACTCTCCTTATGGTATTTGTTTCTTACTGTACTGGGAATCATGTAATAGAAAACTGATCATTATTTTTAGTTATGTGAGTATTTACAGACTCCAAAACAACAATAAAATTGGTAATAATGTAAATTTTAATGTTACTCTCAATTTTGCATACTAGCCTTAAACACTAACGCAAAGTACTTTCATTTTCCTGTTACAGGTTTAAGCAGGCCTATCTTCTATTTTATTAAAAAGGTACTTCAACTCTTTTCACCTGTTATGGTTAACAATAAAACTTAGTGTCCATAATTAAGAAGTAACTCAAACTTTACCCAAATATACAAATTCCTTGGTATGTTTTTATGAAATTAAGATTTCTTCTTAGATTCTACTCAAGTGCAAATTTAGAGAAGTTTGCCTGTTTGCTTTTTTTTTTTAAGATTTTATTTATTCATTCATGAGAGACACACAGAGAGAGAGAGGCAAAGAGAGAAGCAGGCTCCATGTGGGGAGCCCGATGTAGAACTCAATCCCGGGATCTAGGGATCATGAAGGCGCCCCTCAACCACTGAGCCACCCTGGTATCCCTATTTGCTTCTTTTTAAAGGTGTCATCATTGGGGAGTTTGGAGGTGAATTAGTAAAAATAACTAAATCCCATCCTGAGGAAGGAGGATGCTAATGGGAAGAGCATAATGAGTGAGTACATGCATCTAGATAAACCACCAAAGATATGGTCATCTGCATCTATGAAATGATGATTAATCCAAAATTACAGATGTCTTACAAATTCCCTCCAAGAAGAAAATATGTTGATTTTGGTGACTGTATCATACAGAGCTTTTGCAACAATGTCTGATTGCCACAAGGAAAGAAAGAAGCCACTCTTGAATTTGCTGCTATGATGAAAGCAGCTCAGTCCACAGCTCTTTGGGCTCTCTGATAATACAGCACTGCAGCCACTTAGGTAGACTATTTCAGTATGGATATGTAGTGTCAACTTTGTACCATGCTTAGGATAAGAGAATTTGTCAGGTAAAAACAACACTGGGCTTCTTGAAAAAGATTTGCATTCACACTATGGTCAAAAACGTTAGGGATCCCTGGGTGGCGCAGCGGTTTGGCGCCTGCCTTTGGCCCAGGGCGCGATCCTGGAGAGCCGGGATCAAATCCCACATCGGGCTCCGGGTGCATGGAGCCTGCTTCTCCCTCTGCCTATGTCTCTGCCCCTCTCTCTCTCTCTGTGACTATCATAAATAAAAAAAAAAAAAAAAAAAAAAAAAAAAAAAACGTTACCACAGAGAGGGGCACTGGCAGGGCCTGAGATAGGGATCTCTTTAGGAAAGTAACACAATTAGTGATTTTCTCAGCTGGGGATTTGACCTGACTCACCACTATCTCCTTCAACTTCTCCTAATCCTATGACAGAGAAAAAAAGGAAGAGAAAGAGAAGTCAAAAGTGGTAGCAGTTCTCCACAAGCAAATGAATCCCATATTGATCTCAATTCACAATCACACACCTTTTACCTGTCAAGAGAGAAGACTCCTAGGCACAGTGTCAAGATGAGAGAATGTGTTTTAGCCTGCCATTTAATTAATGGCTTATGAAGAAATACTCAAGTTTATGCCTAAGATACTACGTCTACCTCTGAATCATTCTCCATGCAAGACACTTTTCTCCCATGATTTTGTAGCCAAAGTATCCCGAGCAATACCCATGCCTCAAATATCAGTGTATCAGGACACCTGGGTGGCTCAGTGGTTGAGCCTCTGTCTTTGGCTCAGGTCATGATCCCAGAGTCCTGGGATCTGGTCTCACATCGTGGTCCCCACAGGGAGCCTGCTTCTCCCTCTGCCTGTGTCTCTGCCTCTCTCTGTGTCTCTCATGAATAAATAAATAAAATCTTTAAAAAAAATAGAATTCAAATATCAGTATATCAATGCTTATCTGTATCAATATGTCTATATATCAAGAACGTTGATATATTTATTTTTTTAAGACACACAGTTTCAACAGTACACAGTTTCAACAAACTTTCACCTACTGCATACTCTCTTCTACTATGTTTTCAGGTTTATGCTGTTTGTGTGTGGTGGGGTCAGGCAGGGAGTTTGCGGTGGTGATTTGGCACTTTTTGAAAAGTAAATTAAAAGGATAAAAAACTAGTTTCTGTAAAATGAAGTATCATGTTCATAATGATATTCAAATATTTTGGTTAGATTATACATAGGAGATTCATAAGCAAACTATTTTACACAAAATGCCTATTTTCTTAGTGATTTTATACTTTGTTGTGAAAAACAAATAAGTAATAAGGTAATCAGATTAGAAGGTTAAAGGATAATGCTTTATATTCAAGATCTCAATGCCAAAGGCTAGGGGCAAATAACAAAACATATATCTTTGTCTGAATAATGCAATATGGGTCAGCAAGCTCTTCATGTGCCCAAGATAGCTAAAATTAAGAGTTTATAACTCATGTCTTCTTGAATTGTAAGGTCATAGAGTCATAAGGTTCTCATATATTGTTATACAACATGCTATTATAGCTGCACTTAATATTCTAGAATATGTATATATAGTCTGTGATTGTATATAGACTCTAAACAAACCCTTTCATTCCTCTCACAGAGAAAAATCCTTAGTCAGAATTCAAAAGACTACCCCACATCTTTTGTAATCGACATTAGGAGTCCACAGACATACCATATATTCTTTTTCAAAGAAGTTTCACAAAGTAATTTTTAAAATTGGACCTATATTATTTTTGAGGTAAATATTAGGAACTCCTTTTTACTACTTAGTGATGAAGATTACACTCTGATAAATACCACAACTGGAATTTAAGTCAAAGGAAGTTCCTAGAAAACATGTTTTTAAACTTCAATGGTTTCATTAATCTGTTTTCATAAATATACTCTTACTCAAAGCTACCTTAGCACATAGCGATAAAGGAAAAGCTTTTTCATCCTCACTTACATTTCTTAATAATGCTCAGTAATAATTGGGTGTTTGGAGACTGTGAAGATGCAATGATCAGCAATACACTTGGTCTCGTATCACTGAGCCTATAAATTATATCTGGAAATTGGAAAAACACTTACTACCACACATTTGTGGTGTTATGTTTTTAGAACAGCTTCACAGCAAAATTGTGGGGAAGGCACAGGTATTTCCAATATATAGAGACAACGTCATTACCAACATCACTGAAGAGACTAATACATTGGCTACAATTAATGAAACTACATTGACACAATATAATCAAAGTTAATCATTTGCATTACCACTCTCTCCATTTTACATTTTATGAATTTCGACAAATATATAATGACATATATCTATCATTATAGTTTCATAAAAAGATTTTGCCCTAAAAGTCCTCTGTGTTTCCCCTTTCCATCCCTCTGCCCTCCCCCAACCTAACACAAGGAATCACTGAACTTTTTCTGTCTCCATAATTTTGCCTTTTCCAAAGTATCATATAGTTGGAATCAAATTGTATGTAGTTTTTCTAGATTGGCTATTTCACTTAGTGATATGCATTCATAGTTCCTCTAGGTCTTTTCATGACTTGATAACTCATTTCTTTTTAGCGCTGAATAATATTCCATTGGCTGGTTATACCATCGATTGTTTTTTCATCTTCTAAAGGACATCTTGGTGGCTTCTGAGTTTTGGTAATTATAAAGAAAGCTACTATAAACATTCACGTGCAGGTTTTTATGTGTATATAAGTTCTCAACTCCTTTGGGTAAATACCAAGGAGTGCAATTGCCAAATAAAATGGTAAAGGTATGTTTAGTTTTGTAAGAAATTTGCCAAAATGTTTTCCAAAGTGCCTGTACCATTTTGCATCCCAATCGGTAATGAATGAGCGTTCCTGGTGCTTCACATCCTCCCTAGCATTTGGTGTTAGTGTTCTAGATTTTGGGCATTCTAACAGGTATACAGTAGTAGCTCACTGTTTTTGCTTTATTCTGATGACATATGAAGCGCATCTTTTCAAATGCTTATTTGGCAGCTGAATATCTTCTTTGGTGAAGTGTCTTTTAAGGTCTTTAGTCCACATTTTAATCAGGGTGTTTTCTTATTGTTGAGTTTTAAAGGTTCTTTGCATATTTGGGATAGCATTCCTTTTTCAGATGTGTACTTTGTCAATATTTTCTGTGTCTTTTTTTTTTTTTTTTGTAATTTTCTTGGCATCTTCTTTCATAGAATAGACATTTTAAATTTTTACAAAGTCCAGCTTCTCAATTATTTCTATCATGGATATTTCTTTGATGTTATATTTAATAAAACAATCATCATTCTCAAGGTCATGTAGGTTTTCTCCTATGTCATGTCATCTGCAAACAAAGAGTTACATTTCTTACCAATCTGTATAGCTTGTATTTCTTCTTATTGACTTACTGCATCAATTAGACCTTCTAGAGTACAATGATGAAAGAAGAATTGCGAGGAATATTCTTGCCTTGTTCAGGATCATGGAGAGAAAGTTTCTAGTTTCTCATGATTAAGCAGAGTGTTAGTTGTAAATGTTTTATATATATTCTTTCTCAAGTTGAGGAAGTTCCCTCTATATTTTCTTTGTGGTATTATTTTTATTAATAAAACTTAAAGTTGTAGAAATAAAAGTTAAAACAGAGATGAAATGCTTTATAACTAACACCATTTTAATATGTCAGGTTTATATTTCTTTTCTTTTAATTCAGAGTTTTAATTATGTATATAAATAGCAACATGAGAACCAGGAGTTCTAATGCTGGACATTATCTCTAGTTGAAAGGATTTCCGATTAGTCCATTTGTAGTATGGCATCACCCAAGATAACAAAGAAGCCTAGTATGGTTTTTCCTGAAGAAGAAAGCCAATTTACTACATTCAGTACTGACTTCTCT